>NC_073624.1:124811323-125139543 GCF_029407905.1 Bubalus kerabau | reverse complement strand
GATGAAAAAATAAGAAATCAAGAGAGGTAAGGAGAAGAAAATTTTTAGCACGTGTCTGACTCTTTGTGACCCTATGGACTGTCGCCCACCAGGCTCCTCTGTCCATGGGATTCCCCAGGCAAGAATACTAGAGTGAGTTACCGTGCTCTCCTCCAGGGGATCTCCCTGACCTAGGACTCTCTTATGTCTCCTGCACTGGCAGGTAAGTTTTTTTTTTTTTTTTTTTACCACTAGTGCCACCTGGGAAGCCCTGTGTTTGATCTTTAGAAGACAAAAATGAGAAATTAGGATTAAGAGAGTAAAGGAGAAGAAAATTTTCAGCACGTAATTTCTTTTTTTTTCCTTCCGTAGAACTAGGGCTGAAGAGTTGCCAAGATTAAAGAGTCTGCTCCAAGTGTAGAAATGGTACAAATTCTTTATTTCCGTTTCTCTTACTTCTCTTTTGATTCATCACGAGAATGTCTGGATTTCGCCCTTAAAGGATCACGGCCCAGACCTTTCCTTGGCAGTCAGTTATAACTGCTTCTTAAAAGGGTTTTGTATTTCCTTGAGGCCATTTCTCAGAGCTTCAGAAAATTGTGCAGAACCCGAGACACTCAGGCTCAGGCTGTGTGGATCTTCCTGAGGATCCACAACCACGTTGTGTGGCTGAAAAGTGAGATGGAATGAGGTGAAAGGCCCCTTCAAGTAGGTCTGGCCCGCACATCTTGAGACCTGGAGCTAT
Source organism: Bubalus kerabau (assembly GCF_029407905.1). NCBI lineage: Eukaryota > Metazoa > Chordata > Mammalia > Artiodactyla > Bovidae > Bubalus > Bubalus kerabau. The sequence goes on along the minus strand of NC_073624.1, from coordinate 125,138,819 downwards.
TCAGAGGAACGCATGAGGACGCAGGAGAGAGGCTTTAGGTTGGCAAGTCCTCTCCTAACAGTTGTTACAGTTACTGAAATCCCAGGTAAGCCCTGGCTGATGAGACGTGACAGAGCAGAGGCTCGCTGCTTCTTCGGTGCCTGTTCCGGCTACTGACAGAGGGGTGGGGGGGGGGTGAGCCACGAGATCTAAAGCCAAGAGGCCCTACTGGTCCAGCCCACCACGAGCCACACTCCTCTGTCCCCTGGTGACTTCAGTGAGTCACCTCTGTCTTGGAGCCTCCTCCTGAGATGGCACATCATCAGGGGGACCCAAAATTCCATAGGGAAACTGCTGGGTGTAGCCCTGTCTCCCGCCACCCCCACACTTCATTTATTTATATGAACAGGTCATAGTGCAAACATGTACATGGCATCTTATACTCTGTGCCAAGCCTTCCAACAGCCCTAGAGGGCCCTCTTACATAGGAGGATGTGAGGCCAGAGAGATGAAGATTAGAAGTGAACAGGTTAAGAGATTAAGACACAGAAAGATGACCTTACCAAACTCAGGGAGCAAGGGTAGAGCAGATCGAAATGCAGGCTGCCTCCCTGCTCCGCCCCCTCCCACTGCTTGCCCTTCACCTTGAGGTCCTGACAGCTTCCTTGCACCAAATAAAAAAATGTGATCTTTCCATATCAATCCATTTTCTTTTTAACAACTGCATAGTATATTCCACTGTATAAACCTTAATATATAAACTACCACCTTCTGATTCACATTTAGGTTGTTGCTGGTACTTTGTTATTACAAGGGATGTTCAGGTTGATTCACCATTTTGCACAAGAGAGGCTGAGGCAGGCAGACTGTCTATGCCCACCTCCCAAATGTTCATGCTCTAATCTCTCATACTTGTGAGGATATTGCTTTACATGGCATAGGGCCTTTCAGATGGAATTACAGTCTGGACCTTAAGAAAGGGAGATTGCTCTGGATTCCCTGGGTGCACAGTTGAATCATCAGTCAGTTTAGTCGCTCAGTCGTGTCTGATTCTTTCGACCCCATGAATCGCAGTACGCCAGGCCTCCCTGTCCATCACCAACTCCCGGAGTTCACTCAGACTCATGTCCATCGAGTCAGTGATGCCATTCAGCCATCTCATCCTCTGTCGTCCCCTTCTCCTCCTGACCCCAATCCCTCCCAGCATCAGAGTCTTTTCCAATGAGTCAACTGTTCGCATGAGGTGGCCAAAGTACTGGAGTTTCAGCTTTAGCATCATTCCTTCCATTGAACACCCAGGACTGATCTCCTTTAGGATGGACTGGTTGGATCTCCTTGCAGTCCAAGGGACTCTCAAGAGTCTTCTCCAACACCACAGTTCAAAAGCATCAATTCTTCAGCGCTCAGCTTTCTTCACAGTCCAACTCTCACATCCATACATGACCACAGGAAAAACCATAGCCTTGACTAAATGGACCTTTGTTGGCAAAGTAATGTCTCTGCTTTTCAATATGCTATCTGGGTTGGTCATAACTTTCCTACCAAGGAGTAAGGGTCTTAATTTCAGGGCTGCAGTCACCATCTGCAGTGATTTTGGAGCCCAAAACAATAAAGTCTGACACTGTTTCCACTGTTTCCCCATCTATTTGCCATGAAGTGATGGGATCAGATGCCATGATCTTAGTTTTCTGAACGTTGAATTTTAAGCCAACGTTTTCACTCTCCACTTTCACTTTCATCAAGAGGCTTTTTAGTTCCTCTTCACTTTCTGCCATAAGGGTGGTGTCATCTGCATAGCTGAGGTTATTGATATTTCTCCCAGCAATCTTGATTACAGCTTGTGCTTTTCCAGCTCAGCGTTTCTCATGATGTACTCTGCATATAAGTTAAATAAGCAGGGTGACAATATACAGCCTTAACGTATTCCTTTTCCTATTTGGAACCAGTCTGTTGTTCCAGGTCCAGTTCTAACTGTTGCTTCCTGACCTGTGTATAGGTTTCTCAAGAGGCAGGTCAGGTGGTCTGGTATTCCCATCTCTTTCAGAATTTTCCACAGTTTGTTGTGATCCACACAGTCAAAGGCTCTGGCATAGTCAATAATGCAGAAATAGATGTTTTTCTGGAACTTTCTTCCTTTTTCAATGATCCAGCAGATGTTGGCAATTTGATCTCTGGTTCCTCTGCCTTTCCTAAAACCAGCTTGAACATCAGGAAGTTCACGGTTCACATATTGCTGAAGCCTGGCTTGGAGAATTTTGAGTGTTACTTTACTAGCATGTGAGATGAGTGAAATTGTGCAGTAGTTTGAGCATTTTTTGGCATTGCCTTTCTTTGGGACTGGAATGAAAACTGACCTTTTCCAGTCCTGTGGCCACTGCTGAGTTTTCCAAATTTGCTGGCACATTGAGTGCAGCACTTTCACAGCATCATCTTCCAGGATTTGAAATAGCTCAACTGAAATTCCGTCACCTCCACTAGCTTTGTTCATAGTGATGCTGTCTAAGGCCCACTTGACTTCACATTCCAGGATGTCTGGCTCTAGGTCAGTGATCACACCATCATGATTATCTTGGTCATGGAGATCTTTTTTGTGCAGTTCTTCTGTGTATTCCTGCCACCTCTTCTTAATATCTTCTGCTTCTGTTAGGTCCATACCATTTCTGTCCTTTATAGAGCCCATCTTTGCATGAAATAGTCCCTTGGTATCTCTAATTTTCTTGACAAGATCTCTAGTCTTACCCATTCTGTTGTTTTCCTCTATTGCTTTGCATTGATCGCTGAGGAAGGCTTTCTTATCTCTTCTTGGTATTCTTTGGAACTCTGCATTCAGATGCTTATATCTTTCCTTTTTTCCTTTGCTTTTCACTTGTCTTCTTTTCACAGCTATTTGTAAGGCTTCCCCAGATAGCCGTTTTGCTTTTTTGCATTTCTTTTCCATGGGGATGGTCTTGATCCCTGTCTCCTGTACAATGTCACGAACCTCATTCCATAGTTCATCATGCACTCTATCTATCAGATCTAGGCCCTTAAATCTATTTCCCACTTCCACTGTGTAATCATAAGGGATTTGATTTAGGTCATACCTGAATGGTCTAGTGGTTTTCCCTACTTTCTTCAATTTAAGTCTGAATTTGGCAATAAGGAGTTCATGATCTGAGCCATGGTCAGCTCCTGGTCTTGTTTTTGATGACTGTGTAGAGCTTCTCCATCTTTGGCTGCAAAGAATATAATCAATCTGATTTCAGTGTTGACCATCTGGTGACGTCCATGTGTAGAGTTTTCTCTTGTGTTGTTGGGAGAGGGTGTTTGCTATGACCAGTGCATTTTCTTGGCAAAACTCTATCAGCCTTTGCCATGCTTCATTCCATATTCCAAAGCCAAATCTGCCTGTTAATCCAGGTGTTTCTTGACTTCCTACTTTTGCATTCCAGTCCCCTATAATGAAAAGGACATCTTTTGGGTGTTAGTTCTAAAAGGTTTTGTAGGTCTTCACAGAACCATTCAACTTCAGCTTCTTCAGCGTTACTGGTTGGGGCATAGGCTTGGATTACCAATATGATGTTGAATGGTTTGCCTTGGAAATGAACAGAGATCATTCTGTCATTTTTGAGATTGCATCCAAGTACTGCATTTTGGACTCTTTTGTTGACCATGATGACTACTCTGTTTTTTCTAAGGGATTCCTGCCCATAGTAGTAGATATAATGGTCATCGGAGTTAAATTCACCCATTCCAGTCCATTTTAGTTCACTGATTCCTAGACTATCGATGTTCACTCTTGCCATCTCCTGTTTGATCACTTCCAAGTTGCCTTGATTCATGGACCTGACATTGCAGGTTCCTACGCAATATTGCTCTTTACAGCATCGGACCTTGCTTCTATCACCAGTCACATCCACAACTGGATATTGTTTTTGCTTTGGCTCCATCCCTTCATTCTTTCTGGAGTTATTTCTCCACTGATCTTCAGTAGCATATTGGAAACCTAATGACCTGGGGAGTTCCTCTTTCAGTGTCCTATCATTTTGCCTTTTCATACTGCTCATGGGGTTCTCAAGGCAAGAATACTGAAGTGGTTTGCCATTCCCTTCTCCAGTTGAATCATATCAGCCCTTAAAAGCACAGAAGTTTTTCCAGCTGGAGGTGGAAGAGATGAGATGCCAGAGAGATGTGAATCATGAGAAGGACTCAGCCCACTATTGCTGGCTTGGAAAGTGGTGGGGATTATGAGCCAAGGAATGTAGGCAGCCTCTAGAGGCTGAGAATGCACCCTGGCCCACAGCCAGCAACGACGCAGGGTTTTCAGTCCCACAATTGCATGGAACTGAATTCTGCCAACAACCTGAGTGAGCCTGGTGCTGTTCTCCCAGAGAACCTCTGTGTAAGAGGCCAGGCTGCCACCCCCTGGATTTCAGCCTTGTGGGACCTGGAGCAGAGAAATCAGTGGAGCCTTCAGACTTTCTGAGCTACAGAGCTGTGAGATGATACACCTGTGTTATTTTCAACACCATGGTTGTGGTCATCTGTTACAGAAGCTCTCAGAGAGGAATGCACTGCTGAATATCTACAAGTAGAATCACTGGCTCAAAGGGTATTCACACCTGACATTTTGATAGATCCTGTCAAATTGCTCTCCTTGGAAGGATAGCCAATTTGCAATCTTACCAGCTATGTTTGAGGGACTGTTCCCACATCTTCACCCACTCAGTATGTAATCAAACTCTGATCTTTCCCAATCAGACACAGGAAATTGCACGGAACTTACAGTTCTGTAGCAAGACTGCTGCTTCCAATTAGATTCTAGGTCTACCTGGAGTAGGTTTGTGTGGGAAGAGGTTTCTGGTGGAAAGTGCCAGAGCTCTCCCGGGCACTGCTGCTATCAGGCTAGAGGGACAGCTCAACTTCTCCTCCTGTGCAGTGAAAGATGGGTAGGGAAGGTCAGACAGGGGGACCTGGGGCCAGGAAGTATCCAGCCAAGGGAGACTAAAGTCAGCAACCCTAGACCAGGTGGGCACAAGGGAGGGGTCCTGTGCTGTCTCCTTGAGGGCCCGGGGAGGACAGAGCAGTCTTAAGCCAGCTGTGAGTGACTGGGGGATGGGGTGCAGTGTGTGTCCGTGAGGCTGAGCCCGGGAGCTCCTGGGACAGTGAGGTGCAGATGATGGGGCTTTGTAAGAAGCCCCAAGGTTGCATCCAGCTGTGAAAGGAGGACAGTGCAAGGGAGCCTGGAAGGAAGGGAAGTTACCAAGCAGGTGACTCTGAACAAACCAGGAGCTCAGCCCCAGAGAGCATGGGGGTCCGTTCAAGATGGGAAACAGGAGCCTCATGCTCTCCTTGTCCCGCCAAGCCAGGAGTGGAAAGTGGATGAGAGAGTGGGAACCGAGGGCCCGAAGGGAGAGGGTGAAGCTGACGGGAGGAGGCGCAGGGGAGGGGCAGCTGATAGTCCAACCAGCTAGCAGCCTCTGGGCAGCTTCCGTACTGGCTCTCCTGCCCTGCCGGGGCAGGTTAGGGGATTGCTGACTCCAGGCTGTGCTCCAATCTCAGGCCATCGGAGCAGCCAATGCAGGGCTCAGGGGCAGTGGAGAAAGAGCCTGGACTGTGAACTCACTTTGGACTCAGTTGTTCGCCAGCTGTGAGACTTGTCTCATGAGAGCTTCACTTTCTGAGCCAGAAAACAGGAATGATGACAACTTTGGGCCTACTCTAATGATGAGAAATAAATATATATATATACACATTCATAGGTGTATGTCAATTGATCTAAGAAAGAAACGGAAAACTTTATTTGAGCCATATTTGAGGCTTAAAAATGGGGAAAATTGCCTCAGAAAGCCACAAGAATTGTCTCATCTGTTAGCAATCCAGGCACAGCTATGTCAGTTTTTTAAGACAGAAGGCTGGACATCATATGACATATTATTGAGAGTTTACACAATCCAGATCTAAGAGTCATAGTGGCCCCTTATGAAACCAAGAAGGAATGTTTTTTTTAAGGGGTTGTCTGGATGCTGGGAGAATGTTGCTCCTAATGGGTGAGCAGGTATTTCTGTCCACAGGGGAGCTTTGGTGGATGTCTCATGCAGACACACATACACAGTGTGGGGATAGCGGAGACCAAAGGGTAGAAAAGACTTTTTATGTTTAAATTTTTCTTGTCTTGTCATAAAACATGAATTTTATTTCACACATATATGCATGTATGCTAATATATATATATACAAGCATATATGAATATATGCAATATATATAATATATATTATATATGCTATATATAAGCAATAAATATATTAATATAATATTTATATATTATATATATATCATATCAATATATTAATATATAATATATTATATATAATATGTTATAATATATAATTATATATTAATATATAATATTATATACATTAATATATATTGCTTATATTATATATAATATAATATTAGATATATAATATATATAATATATCATAATATATTCTAATATAATATTATATTAGAATATATGATATTATATATAATAATATATATTATATACATAATTTTATAATAATAATTATATAATAATATATAATTATATATATAATACATATATAATATAAAATATTATATTATTATGTTATACTATATTATATATTTTATTAATTAATGTATACCTGTGGCGGATTCATTTTGATATTTGGCAAAACTAATACAATTATGTAAAGTTTAAAAATGAAATAAAATTTAAAAAATACTAATTATTATATTATTATTATATAATACTTATATATTATTATAAAATATATTTATTATTTAATATTTTAAATATTATAAAATATTTAATATTATAAAATATTAAAAATTAAATATTTAAAATATTATTATATTATTAAAATTGTATTGTAATTATGTATTATTATATTATTATAATAATCTAATTATATTAATTATTATATATAATAATAATTATATAATAATATATAATTATAAAATTATATAATATATATTATATATTACTATAATATATAATATTATATATATAATTATAAACATTAAATATAATTACATATATTAATATAATTATAATTAATATAATTAGTATTATATATAATATATATTATTATATACATTTTATATGATATATAGTATATATAATAATATAATTATATATTATATTATTATATATATTATTATAATATTATAATAATTATTATATAATAATATATATTTTATATATACATATATAATATACATTATTATAATTATATATATTATATATGTTATATATAATATATATGTATAAATATATATAATATAATAATTATATATGTATAAATATATATAATATAATAATTATATATGTATAAATATATATAATATAATAATTATATATAATATATTATTATAATATATGTAATATAATAATTATATATATTTTATATATTAGTATATATATTCATTGTATGTTTATATATTACTTATATAATATATATCTTTAATATATATTATATATTATTATATACAAGTATATATATTAATATATATTATATATTAATTATATATAAATATATATATTAATTATATAATTCATTATATACATAATATATATAATAATATATGATATAATATATAAATCATATACTATTTTTATATATTATAACATATAATTATAATATAAATATAAATATAATATAAATGTAATATATATATTATATATATTACATTTATATAATATATATAAAATATATATAATTATAATATTGTTATGCTGCTGCTAAGTCGCTTCAGTCATGTCCGTCTCTGTGTGACCCCAGAGACGACAGCCCACCAGGCTCCCCTGTCCCTGGGATTCTCCAGGCAAGAACACTGGAGTGGGTTGCCATTTCCTTCTCCAATGCATGAAAGTGGAAAGTGAAAGTGAAGTCGCTCAGTCGTGTCAGACTCTTAGCGACCCCATGGACTGCAGCCTACCAGGCTCCTCTGTCCATGTGATTTTCCAGGCAAGAGTGCTGGAGAGGGGTGCCATTGCCTTCTCCAATATTGTTATAAATATTATAATAATATATATAATAAAATATATATAATATATAATAATATAAATATATTATATAATATATAATAATATATTATAGATATTATAAATAATATATTATAATATAATATATTATATTATATATAAATAATCTATTATATATAATAATATATAATATAGAATAATATAAATATAATATATATATATAATGTATTATAGGTATTATAAATAATATATTATTATATAATATATGTTATATATAAATAATATATTGTAATATATAATATTATAGATTAATAATATATATTATATAATGTATATAATATATATCATATAATATATAAATAATATATTTATATATTTTTTATATATATTCTATATATTTATAAATTTATTTTATATATTCATATATTATATATTTATATATTATACTATATATTATTGTTATATACATAATATATATTATATATTATATAATATATATAAATAATATTATTTTTATATATTATATATTGTATATTATAAATATATAATATTATATACATTATATAATAATATATATTATATATATTCTATATATATATAATATATATGATTCTGGGAAAGATTGAAAGAAAAAGGAGAAGGGGCGGCAGAGGATGAGATGGTTAGATGGCAGCAGTGACTCAATGGACATGAATTTAAACAAATTCCAGGAGACTGTGAAGGACAGAGGAGCCTGGCATACTGCAATCTATGGGGTCACAAAGGAGTCAGACTCAAGTTAGTGACTGAAAAACAACAGCTTACAGACACAAGTGTGTGTATCTACATGTATGCATATACACAAGTATGGCATGTATGCATGGCATGTATGCACAGTACATATGTATATGCATGCATGGATGTGCATACACATTGTGTAACTCACCTATGCATAAATATATTCACACACACATATTAGAGAGAGATCCCTCATGTGCCTTGTACATGGTAGGTACTTGAAAAATGATAGTCACTATAGTTTCAGATATGCTGGGAAAGATTGAAGGTGGGAGGAGAAGGGGGTGACAGAGGATGAGATGGTTGGATGGCATCACCGACTCAATAGACATGAGTTTGAGCAAGCTCCAGGAGTTGGTGAAGGCCAGGGAAGCCTGGCGTGCTGCAGTCCATGGGGTCACAGAGTTGGACACAACTAAGTGACTGAACTAATAGTTTCAGAGGACTTTCTGGTATCTCAGCTGGTAAAGAATCCACTTGCAGTGCAGGAGACCCCGGTTCGATCCCTGGGTTGGGAAGGTCCCCTGGAGGAGGGCATGGCAACTCACTCCAGTATTCTTGCCTAGAGGATCCCATGGGCAGAAGAGCCTAGTGGGCTGCAGACCAAGGGGTCACAAAGAGCGACTAAGCACAGCATCAGCACATAGTTTCAGAATTAACTGAAATCTATCTAAAAACTTATCTCATTCAACGACTGGAAAACAGGGCTCAGGAAAATATGGCGCTGTGCCCGGAGCTGGGTCACAAAAGACGCAGGCCCCAGTCCCCTGGTCGTGGAAGCTCGTCTGGATGCCAGAGGCAGCGACAAGCTCCCTTGGAGGAGGACAGGTCCTTTCCAGTAAGGGCACTGCTGTACTGGGGCCACCTGCACCATGTCTGCTCTTGGTGACCACAGGGCTCTGGGTGACCACAGGGCTCTCCTGCAGAGCACTAGAGAGCCCTGTGTCCCCTTGTAGGGCTGGGATGAAACACAGAACCCAATGAGAAAGGGTACCCAGACAAACAAAAGTGGCAGGACCAAGTCCTTTTCTTTCTTGAAAGAAATAGAAAGGATTATTATAATTGATCTCTCCATGGAGCAGGGCAAATTCTAGAGAAAACGAAACCTTGAAAGGAACCATTTTTAGATGATTTATCTGAGTCTCTTCTGAATGCCAGCTCCCACCCTGCTGCACCAAAGCCTCCAGGGTCCTTATTGAGAATGCACATTCTGGGCCACCTGAGATCTGCTGGGGACATCCCTTGTACCCAGAGGGATGAGGCTTGGGAAGCTGATGTGCGATGAGCTCCTTGGGTGACTCCAACTGGCATCCAGGGGTGGACATGGCTGCCAGTTACCTGTGACAGAAGGCAGGCATCCAGGGTGCTTGTGACAGGAGGACCACGAACCAGCCTGTCTGATGTCACAGGCCTGGTAGACAACTCTTTCCCCTGCACCTTCTCCTTCTGATTCCCAAAAGCTCAATGAGCCTTCTGGAAAACAAAACTCAGCCTTCCAAGTATTAAATGTCAATTGGGCAGATTTTCGCCACCTTCCCAGCTCCTCTTGGAGCACTGGGGCCTTCTTCCTGTCTCTCAGCACCTCTCAGGGTGCCCCCAGGCCTCCCCCATACCCATTTTCCCTTCCCACTCAGGTCCCTGCTTCCTTCCATGTCGGTGCCAAGGGCTCTGCTATCATAGTGCTGATGCACTTAAACAACCACTATATTGTAAAGTAGTTAGCCTCCAATTAAAATAAATTAATTAATTTAAAGAGAGAGTGCCAGCAGATAAGATCAGCAGGTCACTTGGCTACTCATCTGCTGTGAACAGGAGCCTTCTGGTAGCTCAGCCTGGATTCTGTAGGTGCTGCTGTGCAGAGTGGTGTGGGGAATGTAGGTGATGTGCAGGAAGGGGAAGCACTGGCTTCAGGGAATGCCTTGGAGGGTCTCTGCAGCTTTGGTACCCTCTTGGGGTCTACAGTCAACCCTGAATCTGAGATGTCTCTGCCTTGTCACTCTAATACCCCAGATGTCCTGGTTCCTGTCCTGTTCTAGCCAACCTCCTGCTGTTGCAAAGTTGTGTTTCCTCCCATTTATGTTTTTATCTGTAGGACCAGATGGGCTCTTGCTCTTAGTCACCAAGGTCCTTCCGCCCCACAGTCACATGGTGAGTTTGTTCTGTGGATCACGTGGTTTGGGCTTCCTTGTTTCTTAGATCAGACCTGTGATCCAGGTAACAGATGGAGTGTGGTTGGAGGGACACTCAGGCGAACATTTTGCCAGGTGTATGTAGAAAAGAAACACTCGTAGTGGCAGCCCAGACATCAAAGACCAGTGAATCCACTTTACAGAAGAAAAAACTGAAAATTAGAAAAGCACAATGGTATTTCTAAGTCTGTAGAGCTAGCATCTGAGTCAGAAATAGAACTTGCAGGAATTTCATGGTATTTCATTGTTTTATTGTGTTTCTCTTTAGGTCATACATACACTTGGTTCAAAGTCAAAATGATATAACACGTATATAATATGTCAAGATGCCTTTTTATAGCCCATCCCTCTCTGTCTCTGTGCCATCTGCCCTGACTTCACTTTGTCTCTGACAAATCCTTACAGCATTTGCTCATGCAGGTTTAAATGAATATGGATACATATTGTTATTTTCTGCCTTTTTGCGTCAAAGGCAGTATAGTAAATATACCACTCTTTGTTTTGTCTTTTCACTTACGAGGTTTCAGAAAGCGTCTTCATCATCTTCAATAATTTTTTTAGAGCTGCATTGTGCGTAGTTCTGTCGATCCACCAGTTTTTTTTTAATAGTTTTATGGAGATATGATTCATATACCATAAAATACCACCATCTAGCATCAGTAAGATCTGCAGTGTATTTAGACATGTACACTCCACACAGTGCCATAGCTTTCAACCAGTCACTTATGAAGAAACAGCTTACTTCTAATCTGTCACTATTACAAAGACCAAAAGTGGCAGAAACACTCTTGTTTCTACCTCTCTGTGCAAAGGCCCGAGTCCTTCTCAAGGACAAACAGCTGGGGATGGACGAGCAGCAAGACTTAAAGGACATGCACACGGATTTTGGGTCTGCCTTATTCTCCAAGTGGACTGTACTAATTTATCACCTTGAGGGAGAAGACCCTCCCTCCCCAACCTCTTCCCTTCCCCATCAGACCATTATTCTTTTTAATTTTTACATGTTTGAAGTATTAAAACTGGCGTCTCATTAAACTTTCAAGTTGTCACCAATTATGCTTTTATTTTAAATACACATTTTCCGTTGCAATAGTGTTGTGGTTCCACAATGGTTCTCACCCTGCTGTATGCTCTCCTCCTGTGAATCAGGGCTGCCTGCATACCTGACGGAACACAGCAGGTGCAGCATGGATGACTTCAAGACAAGGTCATAAAGCATGTTGCCTCATCCTCTTGCTTTAAGAAGAAATTATAGCGTACCTGCCTGTGCTCCCCAAGTGGCACAGGGAGTGACATCTCATTCCTGGCTCCCAAGCTGGCAAACTTTGCCATCTCAGGAGGCAGGAGTCAGGACTGCCACCTTGATTTCTGCTGACCTGGCAGCAGGAGTCAGTTTGCCTCTTTGGTTGTGATGATGTTGCTGGAAGGGGATGTTGTCCACGCACTGTGTCCCCTTTCCTGGGGGCTCCCGACCTCTGCCCCATGGAATTGCATTTCTGGTACAAGTAGTTCTGCATGCTGGAGGTGGCCCAAATTGCTTGTGATTGTTTCCTTTCCAAGAGGCACAAAGATTGTGTTTTGTTTTGTTTCTGTCCAATCAATCTCTCCAGGGCAAGATCTGCTGTCTCGGCTTTTTTTCACTGAGCCGTCCTCTGTATTTCATACTCACAAGTACAGTTTAACAACAAATTGATAATGAATGGAAAATAAGTAGTTGGCTCTGGCAGGCTCTTTTGTCAGGAAAGCTATTAATTTACAGCCACAGTTTAGAGTTTAAAAAAGCAATACAGTTATGGAAGAGCCTGAAAAAAGGGAACGTTCTCTGAAGGTTCCTAGCCAGCCTATGAGAATGCTTGTCAGTAAATACACTCCCTGCATGCGGAGGTGTCACTTTGAACAGAGCATGGACTCCTCTTCATGGGTCCAGGACTTTTCAAGGGACTTTTCAAGGGACTTTTCAGAGAGGTCAGAGATGTGTATTTTAAAGATGTAGCTCTCATTTTACACTTGATCTTAGCCAAAAGGCCAAAAAGCGATAGAACTCATTTTAAAAGTGAAGTTGAAAACAGGGACAGACAAATCCTTTCCCTGTGGCTACAACCCCTTCGTATGTATAGAGGACTTCCTTTTTAAAAATTGATATATAGTTGATTTACAATGTTGTGTTAGTTTCTGCTGTACAGAAAAGTGATTCAGTTATGCATGTATATACATACATATTCTTTTTAAATATTCTTTTCATTAAGGTTTATCACAGGACATTGAATATAGTTTCCTGTGGTATGTAGTAGGAGCTTGTTGTTTATAAATTCTAAATATAATAGTTTGTATCTGCTGATACCCAATCCCCAATCCATCCTTCCTCACACTCCACCCTCTTGGCAGCCATAGCTCTATTCTCTATGTCTGTGAGTCTCTTTCTATTTAATAGATAAGTGCATTTGTGTCACATTTTAGATTCCACATAAAAGGGATACATGGTATTTGTTCTTTGACTTACTTAGTATGCTATTCTCTAAGTCTACCTATGTTACTGCCAATGGCATTATTTTATTATTTTTATGGGTAATTTCCATTTTGCATACATCAGTTCAGTTCAGTTCAGTTCAATTCTGTTGCTCAGTTGTGTCTGACTCTTTGTGACCCAATGGACTGCAGCACGCCAGGCCTCCCTGTCCATCACTGACTCCCGGAGCCTACTCAAACTCATGTCCATCAAGTCATGATGCCACAGAACCATCTAACCCTCCGTTGTCCCCTTCTTGTCCTGCCTTCAATCTTTCCCAGCATCAGGGTCTTTTCCAATGAGTCAGTTCTTTGCATCAGGGGGCCAAAGTATTGGAGTTTCAGCTTCAGCATCAGTTCTTTCAATGAATATTCAGGACTGATTTCCTTTAGGATTGACTGGTTCGATTTCCTTGCTGTCCAAGGGACTCTCAAGAGTCTTCTCCAACACCACAATTCAAAAGCATCAATTCTTCAGCACTCAGCTTTCTTCATAGTCCAATTCTCACATCCATATGTGACTATGGGAAAAACCGTAGCTTTGACTAGATGGAGCTTTGTTGGCAAAGTAATTTCTCTGTTTTTTAATATGCTCTTAAAAAAATAATATGCTCTCTAGGTTAGTCATAAATTTTCTACCAAGGAGAAAGCATATTTTAATTTCATGGCTGCAATCACCATCTGCAGTGATTTTGGAGCCCAAGAAAATAAAGTCTCTCACTGCTTCCATTGTTTCCCCATCTATTTCCCAAGAAATGATGAGACTGGATGCCGTGATCTAAGTTTTCTGAATGTTGAGTTTTAAGCCAGCTTTTTCACTGTCTTCTTTCACTTTCATGAAAAGACTGTTTAGTTCTTTGCTTTCTGCCATAAGGGTGGTGTCATCTGCATATCTGAGGTTATTGGTATTTCTCCCGGCAATCTTGATTCCAGCTTGTGCTTCTTCCAGCCCAGCGTTTCTCATGATGTACTCTGCATATGAGTTCAATAAGCAGGGTGACAATATACAGCCTTGACACACTCCTTTCCCAATTTGGAACCAGTCTGTTGTTCCATGTCCAGTTCTAACTGTTGCTTCCTGACCTGCATACAGATTTCTCCAGGGGTAGGTCAGGTGGTCTGGGATTCCCATCTCTTTCAGAATTGTCCACAGTTTGTCATGATTCACACAGTCAAAGGCTTTGGCATAGTCAATAAAGCAGAAATAGATGCTTTTCTGGAACTCTCTTGCTTTTTCTATGATCCAACGGATGTTGGCAATTTGATCTCTGGTTCCTCTGCCTTTTCTAAATCCAGCTTGAACATCTGGAAGTTCATGGTTCCCATATTGTAGAAGTCTGGCTTGGAGAATTTTGAGCATTACTTTACTAGCATGTGAGATGAGTGCAATTGTGTGGTAGTTTGAGCATTCTTTGGCATTGCCTTTCTTTGGGATTGGAATGAAAGCTGACATTTTCCAGTCCTGTGGCCACTGCTGAGTTTTCCAAATTTGCTGGCATATTGAGTGCAGCACTTTCACAGCATCATCTTTCAGGATTTGAAATAGCTCCACTGGAATTCCATCACCACCACTAGCTCTGTTCATAGTGATCCTTCTTAAAGGCCCACTTGACTTTACACTCCAGGATGTCTGGCTCTAGTTGAGGGATCATACCATCATGATTATCTGGGTCATGAAGATCTTTTTTGTATAGTTCTTCCGAGTATTCTTGTCACCTTTTCTTAATATCTTCTGCTTCTGTTAGGTCCATACTATTCCTGTCCTTTATTGAGCCCATCTTTGCATGAAATGTTCCCTTGGTAGCTCTAATTTTCTTGAAGAGATCTCGTCTTTCCCATTCTATTTTTTCTCTCTATTTCTTTGCACTGATCACTAAGGAAGGTGTTCTATCTCTCCTCGCTATTCTTTGGAACTCTGCATTCAAATGGTATACATTTCCTTTTCTCCTTTGCCTTTCACTTCTTTTCTTTTCTCAGCTATTTGTAAGGCCTCCTCAGACAACCATTTTGCCTTTTTGCATTAC
The DNA here is from genome assembly GCF_029407905.1 of Bubalus kerabau. Lineage (NCBI taxonomy): Eukaryota > Metazoa > Chordata > Mammalia > Artiodactyla > Bovidae > Bubalus > Bubalus kerabau. The sequence continues at coordinate 125,123,355 of NC_073624.1, read as the reverse complement.
TTTTTCTTGGGGATGGTCTTGATCCCTGCCTCCTGTACAATGTCATAAATCTCCATCCATAGTTCTTTAGGCACTCTGTCTATCAGATCTAATCCCTTGAATCTGTTTGTCACTTCCACTGTATAATCATAAGGGATTTGATTTAGGTCATACCTGAATGGTCTAGTGGTTTTCCTTACTTTCTTTAATTTAAGTCTGAATTTGGCAATAAGGAGTTCATGATTTGAACCACAGTCAGCTCCCAGTCTTGTTTTTGCTGACTGTATAGAGCTTCTCTGTCTTTGGCTGCAAAGAATATAATCGGTCTGACTTCGGTGTTGACCATCTTGTGATGTCCATGTGTAGAGTCTTCTCTTGTGTTTCCTATGATCAGTGTGTTCTCTTGGCAGAACTCTATTAGCCTTATGCCCTGCTTCATTCTGTAGTCCAAGGCCAAATTTGCCTGTTACTCCAGGTATTTCTTGACTTTCTATTTTTGCATCCCAATCCCCTATAATGAAAAGGGCATCTTTTTTGGGTGTTAGTTCTAGAAGGTCTTCATGGAACCATTCAACTTCAGCTTCTTCAGCATCACTGGTTGGGGCATAGACTTGGATTACTGTGATACTGAATGCTTTGCCTTGGAAACATACAGAGATCAATCTGTCATTTTTGAGATTGCATTCAAGTACTGCATTTTGGACTCTTTTGTTGACTATGAGGCAACTCCATTTCTTCTAAAGGATTCTTGACCACAGTAGTAGATACAATGGTCATCTGAGTTACATTCACCCATTCCAGTCCATCTTAGTTCGCTGATTCCTAAAATGTCAACATTCACTCTTGCCATCTCCTGTTTGACCACTTCCAACTTGCCTTGATTCATGGACCTAAAATTCCAGGGTCCTATGCAATATTTCTCTTTACAGCATCAGACTTTACTTCCATCAGCAGTCACATCCACAACTGTGTGTTGTTTTTGCTTTGGTTCCATCTCTTCATTCTTTCTGGAGTTGTTTCTCCACTGATCTCCAGTGGCATATTGGGCACCTACCAACCTGGGGAGTTCATCTTTCAGTGTCCTATCTTTTTGACCTATCATACTGTTCATGATGTTCTCAAGGCAAGAATACCGAAGTGGTTTGCCATTCCCTTCTCCAGTGGACCACGTTTTGTCAGAACTCTCCACCTTAACCCATCAGTCTTTGGTGGCCCTACACAGCATGGCTCATAGTTTCATTGAGTTAGACAAGGCTGTGGTCCATGTGATCAGACTGGTTAGTTTTCTGTGATTGTGGTTTTCAGTTTGTCTGTCTTCTGATGGAAAAGGATAAGAGGCTTATGGAATCTTCCTGATGGGAGAGACTGACATTACCATACATACCACATTTTCTTTATACACTTACCTGTTTCTGGATATTGAGGTTGTTTCCATGGTGTTAGAGCCATGCTGGCTGATGTGGTAGCCACGTGTGGCTATTTAAATCTAAGTTCAAGATAATTCATATGAAACTAAATTAAAAATTCAGTCCTTCAATGACACATCAGCCACATTTTAAGTGCTCAGAAGCCATGTGTGGCTGGTGGCTGCTGTAATCGAGACTACAGATTATGGAGTGGTTCCACGACTTGGAAAGTTCTATTGGTCACTCCTGGTTCAGTTTTGCCTGGTGCTTTTTGTGTGAAAACAAATAGAACATAACATCCCCTGCTTCCCCCCTACACACACAAAGGAGCAAGACACTAGAGTCAGAATTTTCTGACTCATGCTTTGGCTGATATTTCTTTTGTAGAGATACTCAATAGTTAAAAATAATAAAAATTTGAGTTTTGAATATATGCAAAGCCAGAAGTAACTTTCTCTCCTTCTTCCCTGTTACAAACAAACAAAAAGAACAAACATGAGGCTCACTTAGTGGATGTTTCTGTTATTTTGACTATTGGAGTAGAGACCATGCTTTCCCTATTTTATGGAAACAATGCTTGGAAGAACTGGTTAATACTTGCAAATCCTTTTGAAGATGGGAAGCACAGTTGCATAAGTGCCAAATGCTATTTCCTTTATTAACATCTGTATTAAAAATAAGAAAATGAATGCTTTGTTATGATGGGGTTTCTTCAGATTTGTCAATTCCAAAATATAGTTTGTACATCCACCTCTTTTAGAATTTAAAAGAGGAAATTTAAAAGCTCAGTAAAAGAATGCATGAAGATCTACCAGCAAACTAGACGATGTCCATTTAAAAGGCACATATAGCTCTGTGTTCCATTTATGTCTTGCACTATCTAAGTTAGATTCAAAAATATTTTTCAGGGAACACCAAGTACCTTGAGAGCCTTTGTTGGCTTCTCCTTGCTTCACAGAAACAAATCTATATGGGTGGCATGTCCCGAAGTCAACCCCACTCATGAGCAAGTAGCAGCAATAAAACTAAACAGTGAACATTCTTTGAGAACTTATGTCAGAGAGTATGCTCTGGCCAAGAGCTTCACATGAATCATCTCATTTAATTCCCATTATAGCCACAAGTTAGAAACTACAGTATTGTCTCCATTATATAGACACGCCAACTGAGGCAACACAGGGTTTTCCTGAAGTCAATGGGAAAGTGGCAGATGGCTAGAGACAGCAGTCTTTATGGCTGGAGTTCTATATTGTGAAGGGACTCTGCTCTAAAAATTTCTGGAGCAACCTTGAAACTAAGAAGGATCCTACAAGCTTTCCTAGGTACAAAAGTCCCTCTATGTCCCCTATTTCCTATGATAGGAAAAAGGCTTTAGTTTCTTCGGCCTTCCCTGAGTTCCAGTAAGCAGACTTAAGCAGCTACTAATTAGAGAAGTGAGAGTGCAGAAACTAAGAAAAAGCAGTCAAAAAACAGTAGTTCAGGGACAAAACAGAGACCTAGTTCCCCCTCCAGGAGTATATATAATAATCTGACACATATCTTTGAGTTGTTCTGCAGAAACTAAGACCCTCACCCAGGTGGAGGATGGTGACCACAAGCTTGTAAACCCTAGACTGGTTGGAACCAGAAGATTAATGACTAAAATTCTTGGAGCACCATCCCATCCCCTCACCACCAGTCAATCAGAAGAAATTCATGCCTTCTACAACCCTCACCCCAAATGCTGCCTTTAAAAGCCCCTCAAAAGGCAGAAGGGAGTTTGGGTCTTTCAAGCATGAGCTGCGCATTCTCCTTGCTTGGTACCCTGTAATAAATGCTATCTGTGCTTTCCTTCCCCACAATCCAGTATCAGTAAGTTGGCTTTACTGCTCAGCAGGCAAGCAGACCCAAGTTCTCTCCAGAACAAGCCTCGAGCAGAGAAGAGTCCACATTTTATGCTATCCAAAAGAAAAGATAGTCCATCTGAGGCCTCAAACTCATTGCCAGTTGAGCCTGGGATCCAGACAAGGGTGAGAAAAAATAATTGTAAATGAAATAATATATCACAATATCTTGGACCTCAGAGGTTTCAGTCAACTAGAAAGGACGACATTTAGAAAACTGGATCCTAAGATCTTCAGCAACAGATGCTAGAGCTTACAGGAAATAGAAGACAGTATTGAGAAAGTCAGAGGATTAAACAGCCCTTGATTGCCAGTCCCTTGCTGATCTCCAGGTGAAAAACTTATGACACACTTTTCTGTGATAGAATACTTCCACATACTTAGCAGCTCAAGGATACCAAACTTAACATTCAAATTTCACAAAACAAGAAGAACCCCTTCCAGAAACTGGTGAGTATTTGAGAAGTAAGGCTCTGATGAGCTCACCACCCTAAGAGTGGTGCATGCAGAAGATCTCCTCCGAGAACTTTTTGAACAGTGTCTGCCTGGATAGAGGAAGGGCTTCAGTGATAGCAGATTCATGATGATTTCTACAGGTAGGAAGGGCTGGGGGAATCCCAAAGAGAATGCACCCAGTCCTGATGGCTCAGATGGTAAAGAATTTACCTGCAATGCAGGAGACTCCAGTTCAAGCCCTGGGTCAGGAAGATCCCCTGGAAAAGGGAATGGCAACCCACTTCAGCATCCTTGCCTGGAGAATTTCAAGGACAGAGGAGCCTGGTGAGCTACAGTCCATGGGGTCACAAAGAATTGGTCACAGTTGAGTGACTAACATATACACTCTAGGAAGAGGAGACTCATGGAGTTGGGAGGTCCACGGGGGCTGAGTGTCGTGCTGGGAAATCACTCCCAACCCATTTGCTTCTTCCCTTCCCTGGGGATCAGGGGCTCAGAGATGAAAGGACCCCCAGCAAAGCATAAGGGGCTATTTAGAAAGCAAAGCCCAAACCTGCCCTCCTGTTTCACTCCCCATCTTTGTCACAGGGCTGTGAGTTGCCATCCATCTTGAGGTCAGAAGAGGGGGATTTGACAAAGGTAGGGTAGGTAAGGGAAGGCCCCTCTTATTCCCGGTGCCTACAGAGGGGGTGAGGATCCTTTTAATGACTTCCAAGCTTTTAAATATTCACCCCAAACCTTAATAATTTTCACGTAAATCACAGGAAAATTTTAGATAAGAATAGGTCAATGAACCAGCTTACATTCACATTCCCAAGCTCCTTTCCTCAACCTGTTAATCCAGCCTCCTGTCCCCTCTTAGGGCAAGGGAGCAGCCTACATGCCAGGAATGTCGTGGGCTACCTAGTGCCTCTGAAACTCAAGTCCGGGGGCCTGGGGTTCTGTGGGGAGCGTTGCAGCTGTGGGCCCAGACCTCCTCAGCTGCTGAACTGCAAATTCCAGGAATGCAGCCCATGTAGTAGAAGCTCAACTTTCCAAAGTTTTTCTATTATTCTGTTCCTTCTTTGGTTTCTTTAGGGTGTGGTTTCCACCTTCAAGATGCTTGTAGTACCCTGGGGCAGAGGAGACAGTCTCTCATATCTGTCTCTTGTGTGCTTCCTTCACTTGGATGTGAGTTCCCAGAGGGCAGAAATCTCTGCCTTGCTCGCTGATATGTGGCCAGCATCTGAGACAGTGGTGAGCAGTGACAGATAATCACTTTGCATTTGTTGAATGAATCTAAGGTGAAGGACAAGGAGACACAGGGAAGATCTCTAATGTCACAGAAATTAGCAGGAAGTGATTTTAAGTACCACCAGGATGACAAGGAGAAGGCGATGGCACCCCACTCCAGTACTCTTGACTGGAAAATCCCATGGATGGAGGAGCCTGGTGGGCTGCAGTCCATGGGGTTGTGAAGAGTTGGACATGACTGAGCGACTTCACTTTCACTTTTCACTTTCATGCATTGGAGAAGGAAATGGCAACCCACTCCAGTGTTCTTGCCTGGAGAATCCCAGGGACAGGGGAGCCTGGTGGGCTGCCGTCTGTGGGGTTGCACAGAGTCGGACACGACTGAAGTGACTTAGCAGCAGCAGCAGCAGCTAATACTTGCTAGTATTATTTAGAACTGAACATGGACCAACAGATTGATCCAAATCAGGAAAGAAGTACATCAAGGCTGTATATTGTCACCCTGTTTATGTAATTTCCATGCAGAGTACATCATGAGAAACGCTGGGCTGGATGACGCACAAGCTGGAATCGAGATTGCCGGGAGAAATATCAATAACCTCAGATATGCAGATGACACCACATGGCAGAAAGTGAAGAAGAAATAAAGAGCCTCTTGATGAAAGTGAAAGAGGAGAGTGAAAAAGCTTACATTCAGAAAACTAAGATCATGGCATCTGGTCTCATCACTTCATGGCAAATAGATGGGGAAACAATGGAAACAGTGTCAGGCTTTATTTTTTTGGGCTCCAAAATCACTGCAGATGGTGACTGCAGCCGTGAAATTTAAAGACACTTGCTCCTTGGAAGAAAATTTATGACTAACCTAGAGAGCATATTAAAAAGCAGAGACATTACTTTGCCAACAAAGCTCCATCTAGTCAAGGCTATGGTTTTTCCAGTGGTCATGTATGGATGTTAGAGTTGGGCTATAAAGAAAGCTGAGTGCTGATAATGGATGTTTTTGAATTGTGGAGTTGGAGAAGACTCTTGAAAGTCCCTTAGACAACAAGGAGATCCAGCCAGTCCATCCTAAAGGAAATCAGTCCTGAATGTTCATTGAAAGAACTGATGCTGAAACTGAAACTCCAAACTTCGGCCACCTGATGCAAAGAACTGACTCATTTGAAAAGACCCTGATGCTGGGAAAGATTGAAGGCAGGAGGATAAGGGGACGACAGAGGATGAGATGGTTCTGTGGCATGATCAACTCAATGGACATGAGTTTGAGTAAGCTCTGGGAGTTGGTGTTGGATAGGGAAGCCTGGCATGCTGCAGTCTGTGGGGTCGCAAGGAGTCGGACATGACTGAGTGACTGAACTGAACTGAAGTTAATATGTACAGAAAGAAAGAGCAGGGATTTCCCTGATGGTCCAGTGGTTAAGAATCTGCCTTGAATGCAGGGGATGTAGGTTTGATCTCTGGTGGCAGCAGCCGGGAGGAGCTACCCCATGTCCAAGGAGCGGTGGTTGTGCGGGCACAGGAGGGCCTAGAGGAGCTATTCCACGTTCAAGGTCAGGAGGGGCGGCAGTGAGGTGATACCCCTTGTCCAAGGTAAGGAGCAGCGGCTGCTCTTTGCTGGAGCAGCCGTGAAGAGATACCCCACGTCCAAGGTAAGAGAAACCCAAGTAAGACAGTAGGTGTTCCAAGAGGGCATCAGAGGGCAAACACACTGAAGCCATAATCACAGAAAACTAATCAATCTAATCACACTAGGACCACAGCTTTGTCTAACTCAATGAAACTAAGCCACGCCTGTGGGCCACCCAAGACGGGTGGGTCATGGTGGAGAGGTCTGACAGAATGCGGTCCACTGGAGAAGGGAATGGCAAACCACTTCAGTATTCTTGCCTTGAGAACCCCATGAACAGTATGAAAAGGCAAAATGATAGGACACTGAAAGAGGAACTCCCCAGGTCAGTAGGTGCCCAATATGCTACTGGAGATCAGTGGAGAAATAACTCCAGAAAGAATGAAGGGATGGAGCCAAAGCAAAAACAATACCCAGCTGTGGATGTGACTGGTGATAGAAACAAGGTCCGATGCTGTAAAGAGCAATATTGCATAGGAACCTGGAATGTCAGGTCCATGAATCAAGGCAACTTGGAAGTGGTCAAACAAGAGATGGCAAGAGTGAACGTCAACGTTCTAGGAATCAGCAAACTAAAATGGACTGGAATGGGTGAATTTAACTCCGATGACCATTATATCTACTACTGTGGGCAGGAATCCCTCAGAAGAAACAGAGTAGTCATCATGGTCAACAAGAGTCCGAAATGCAGTACTTGGATGCAATCTCAAAAACGACAGAATGATCTCTGTTCGTTTCCAAGGCAAACCATTCAATATCACAGTAATCCAAGTCTATGCCCCAACCAGTAACACTGAAGAAGCTGAACAGTTATATGAAGACCTACAAGACCTTTTAGAACTAACACCCAAAAAAGATGTCCTTTTCATTATAGGGGACTGGAATGCAAAAGTAGGAAGTCAAGACACACCTGGAGTAACATGCAAATTTGGCCTTGGAATACGGAATGAAGCAGGGCAAAGGCTAATAGAGTTTTGCCAAGAAAATGCACTGGTCATAGCAAACACCCTCTCCCAACAACACAAGAGAAGATTCTACACATGGACATCACCAGATGATCAACACTGAAATCAGATTGATTATATTCTTTGCAGCCAAAGATGGAGAAGCTCTATACAGTCAACAAAAACAAGACTGGGAGCTGACTGTGGCTCAGATCATGAACTCCTATTGCCAAATTCAGATTTAAATTGAAGAAAGTAGGGAAAACTACTAGACCATTCAGGTATGACCTAAATCAAATCCCTTATGATTACACAGTGGAAGTGGGAAATAGATTTAAGGGCCTAGATCTGATAGATAGAGTGCCTGATGAACTATGGAATGAGGTTCGTGACATTGTACAGGAGACAGGGATCAAGACTATCCCCATGGAAAAGAAATGCAAAAAAGCAAAACGGCTATCTGGGGAAGCCTTACAAATAGCTGTGAAAAGAAGAGAAGTGAAAAGCAAAGGAGAAAAGGAAAGATATAAGCATCTGAATGCAGAGTTCCAAAGAATAGCAAGGAGAGATAAGAAAGCCTTCCTCAGCGATCAATGCAAAGAAATAGAGGAAAACAACAGAATGGGAAAGACTAGAGATCTCTTCAAGAAAATCAAAGATACCAAGGGAACATTTCATGCAAAGATGGGCTCGATAAAGGACAGAAATGGTATGGACCTAGCAGAAGCAGAAGATATTAAGAAAAGGTGGCAAGAATACACAGAAGAACTGTACAAAAAAGATCTTCATGACCAAGATAATCACAATGGTGTGATCATTCACCTAGAGCCAGATATCCTGGAATGTGAAGTCAAGTGGGCCTTAGAAAGCATCACTATGAACAAAGCTAGTGGAGATGATGGAATTCCAGTGGAGCTATTTCAAATCCCAAAAGATGATGCTGTGAAAGTGATGCACTCAATATGCCAGCAAATTTGGAAAAGTCAGCAGTGGCCACAAGACTGGAAAAGGTCAGTTTTCATTCCAATCCCAAAGAAAGGCAATGCCAAAGAATGCTCAAACTACTGCACAATTGCACTCATCTCACACGCTAGTAAAGTAATGCTTAAATTCTCCAAGCCAGGTTCCAGCAGTACATGAACAGTGAACTTCCAGATGTTCAATCTGGTTTTAGAAAAGGCAGAGGAACCAGAGATCAAATTGCCAACATCTGCTGGATCATCGAAAAAGCAAGAGAGTTCCAGAAAAACATCTATTTCTGCTTTATTGACTATGCCAAAGCCTTTGACTGTGTGGATCACAATAAACTGTGGACAATTCTGTAAGAGATGGGAATACCAGAACACCTGACCTGCCTCTTGAGAAACCTATATGCAGTTCAGGAAGCAACAGTTAGAACGGGACCTGGAACAACAGACCTGTTCCAAATAGGAAAAGGAGTTCTTCAAGGCTGTATATTGTCACCCTGCTTATTTAACTTCTATTCAGAGTACATCATAAGAAACGCTGGGCTGGAAGAAGCACAAGCTGGAATCAAGATTGCCAGGAGAAACATCAATAACCTCAGATATGCAGATGACACCACCCTTATGGCAGAAAGTGAAGAGGAACTAAAAAGCCTCTTGATGAAAGTGAAAGTGGAGAGTGAAAAAGTTGACTTAAAGATCAACATTTAGAAAACAAAGATCATGGCATCTGGTCCCATCACTTCATGGCAAATAGATGGAGAAACAGTGGAAACAGTGTCAGACTTTATTTTTTGGGGCTCCAAAATCACTGCAGATGGAGACTGCAGCCATGAAATTAAAAGATGCTTACTCCTTGGAAGGAAAGTTATGACCAACCTAGATAGCATATTAAAAAGCAGGGACATTACTTTGCCAACAAAGGTCCGTCTAGTCAAGGCTATGTTTTCTCAAGTAGTCATGTATGGATGTGAGAGTTGGACTGTGAAGAAAGCTGAGCACTGAAGAATTGATGCTTTTGAACCGTGGTGTTGGAGAAGACTCTTGAGAGTCCCTGGGACTGCAAGGAGATCCAACCAGTCCATTCTGAAGGAGATCAGCCCTGGGATTTCTTTGGAAGGAATCATGCTAAAGCTGAAACTCCAGCACTTTGGCCACCTCATGCGAAGAGTTGACTCATTGTTAAAGACCCTGATGTTGGGAGGGATTGGGGTCAGGAGGAGAAGGGGACGACAGAGGATGAGATGGCTGGATGGCATCACTGACTCAATGGATGTGAGTCTGAGTGAACTCCGGGAGTTGGTGATGGACAGGGAGGCCTGGCGTGCTGCGATTCATGGGGTTGAAGAGTCAGACACGACTGAGCGACTGAACTGAACTGACCTGGGGACTAGGATCCCACATGCCTCCAAATAACTAAGCTTGCTAACCACAACTGGGCAGTAGCCTGTGAGCTGCAACTACAGACGTCCACATGCTGCAACTCAGATCTGATGCAGCCAATTAAATAAATAGTTAAAAAAAAAAAAAAGAAAAGAAAAAGCACTTTATAACCTTGCCAAATGTGAAGTTCCAATTAGCAATGGAATCTGTACTGAAACTCACCCTATATCTCTTTATTAAACTGTAATCTCTCCGAAGGCAGATTTTACAAAGTGCACGTACATTTCTTTAATGTTCAATTCCAAGTGCTTTCCATCTGTGTGTGCAGTATGCACTGAAGGAAATTGTGGAGTGGTATATGTTTATAAAAATCAAGCATTACTTGTGTCATATTTTTTAGTAAGTTAGAGCATGAGGCTGCATGCTTGATTTTGGTTGAAATAGAAGGTTGCACGTACTGGGCTACACTAATCATTCAGAAAGGTCTGTGGGTCTCCATCTCATGCGGAGACAGAGCGCTGATGAATGATGGAGTGTCTTTCTTGAAGGTCGAAGTGAATCATCTTTGTGTAGCTGCTTGAAGGTGAGAAGATGGGCAAGGTGAATTTTCAATGTGTGATTCTATAATGCTGCCTGCTTTTAAATCATAACAACCAAGCGTGCCACAGATATTATTTAACAACCACTGTGTGTGTGGTCCATGCTGTTTATTACAAATGTATACAATGACTTGTGAGGCATGGTCATTACGCTGCCTGTGAGGAGCTGGTGCCCTGCAGGAGCAGGCAGAAGGACAGGTTGTGTGAAGCAGTAAATGGGAAGGGCCAAGTGCATGTGAGGCCCTTCTCCCACCGTCTCTGCCTTCCCCAGCTCTCCCCTCAGTGCAGCCTCTGGTCTGGCCTGGTCTCACAGGCAGGAATCTACAACTGGCCACAGCCCAGTTCAGTCCCAGCACATGCAGGGTGCTGGGCAGAGCCCTAGAAGTCTCTGACACAGTAAACGCTCAACTAGGACTTCTGGATGGGTGCCTCCGTGTGTCCAGGTATGTGAGAGTAGGTGGGAGTGGAAGGGGATGCGACAGGAGCAGTGCAGCACCGGAGGGGACATGAGCACGCACATCACACCGAGGTGGTGATGGGAGCTACTGGGGTCAGTCAGGGAAACTTCCTGCAAGACGGTGGTCTTAACACCAGTCTTGAAAGAGTTTGCCAGGTGGGTGGGAGAGGCGTTCCAGGCAGGGTGTCAGCAGCCTGTGTGAACTAGGAGCGGCTGAGGGGCCACTGAGCTCCAATGCGGTTGGGGGTGAGTGGGGGCCCAGGGGAGCTGCTGCCATGAAGACTCCCACGAGGCCGTTCCCGGCTGGTGCTGTGTCGGTAGGGAGCCACAGGCATGTCTGTGGCCTGGCTGTGTGTGGCTCAAGTCAGTGAATGAATGAGTGAGTCAACGATGCTGTTGCAGTGATGATGCGGACTCCGCCTCCCCGCTGTGAGATGCTCTCAGTTTGGGGTGTTCTCAGCCTGGGCATCCTGGTGACCTGGCTCCACAGCGCCCCCGCCGGCGGGTTTGAGAGTAGAGTCTCCTGTTCCTTCCCCAAGTCCAGCTGCTGGCGATGCAGCTTCGGGTGGCCAGATCAGACTGTGCTCTGAATTGCTTGTCCATCCCCGAGCCGGGTCAGGTGAGGTGGAGGGAAAGGGACGAGAATGAAGGTTGGGCCATAAGGAGACCAGAAGAACGAGCGGCAGGAGGCAGAGAGCTGGGGTGGGGGCGGGGGCTGAGTGGCTGTGCAGCGGGGTTTGGGGAGTGTGCGTAGCACGGCGGACCTCTGCTAAACATTAGTTATGCGTATCGATTTGAAGAAATGGGAACAAAGCACTCTCAAGGACAACAGACTCAGAATAAACATAGCTGAGTTGACAGGGAGAGGCAGTGCTCACTGTGCAGCTGATAGAGCCTCTTGGTAATGTGCATTCTGCTGAGATAAGAAACGCTGGCGCGTGGCCAGCGCCTCATGGGTTTGCCCTGGGGCAGAGGTCTTGGCAAAGGGCGGCCTTGGTTTGTTGAAGCCGATGGAGTCCCAAGGGTGAGGCTTGAGCTGCCATAGAGATCTTGGAGGGCAGACAGCCCTCCTGAGGAAAGATATAAATAGAGACCAGGAGAAGGAGGTGCAAGTGGTTCAGGCTAGAGAGCTGGTTCTATGGCTTGATATTGATCTGTTCTGCTACTGATAAATCCTTCTGCTTAGAAAATAAGCAGTCTTCTTGTTGACCTTCTGCCCTCGTTTTACCAGAGGGAGTCTCAGCCTTTGCTGCCTGTGGAGTTCACTGCCAAGTAGTGCTCTCTGAGCAGCCAGTAATTTGTAGCGTGCCAGACACTGGGGGCATGCCCCTGGGCCCTGTCAGCTGTCTGGCATGTGTGTGCCATTTGCCTCCAGTATAAATGTTCTCAGCATGGCATTCAAAATTCTACTTCCATAAATGCACCCCACTCCACACATGCCATGAGCCAGCAGAACTGCTGACTTTTCCAACCTGCCCCATATCCTCCCAACTTAGCTCAAGCTCTTCCTGTGCTTGGAAAGTTCCCCCCGACCCTCATCACTGGGTCTACAAATCCCACTACCCCTTCAAAAGCCACCTCAATTCAGGCAAACATTCAGAAACTTCCAGAGAGTTCTCCCTATCTCCCAAAGCCTTTAACCAGGAGCAGAATGGAGGAAAGGGGCCTTTGGGACCAACAGTTTCCAACTACAACTCTGCTTCCATCTCTTTGGGAATCCCCAGGGGACCCAGGGGATGGACTGACCATAGGTTTGGCTTGGAGGTCAAACAGATAAGGCCTAGAGATCAACTAAATGTTGCCAGTTGATCACTAGGGGTCAGTTTTTTTTTTTTTTTTTTTTTTTTTTTTGTAAATGAGTCAGAAGCAGAGATACTATGTGGCTTTAGGGGCAGGTTGTGTGACAGCTGATGTAGTGGGTTGGTGCATTGTTCTCTATGCAGATAGCACACAAAGAGAGAACTGTGTATCCAGTTGGCATGACATCCCTGCTAAGGAAGGATGGAGACATCTTTGGGGCTAGAAAAGGGTTTCTGTTCCAGACAGTAGATGGCAAGCATTCAGTTCACTTCAGTTCAGTTGAGTCACTCAGTTGTTTCCAACTGTTTGCGACTCCATGAGCTGCAGCACGCCAGGCCTCCCTGTCCAGCATCAACTCCTGGAGCCTATGAAACTCATGTCCACTGAGTCGGTGAAGCCATCCAACAATCTCCTCCTTTGTCATCCCCTTCTCTTCCTGCCCTCAATCTTTCCCAGCAACAGGGTCTTTTCAGATGAGTCAGCCCTTCTCATCAGGTGGCCAAAGTATTGGAGTTTCAGCTTCAATATCATTCCTTCCAAAGAACATCCGGGACTGATCTCCTTTAGAATGGACAGGTTGGATCTCCTTGCAGCCCAAGGGACTCTCAAGAGTCTTCTCCAACACCACAATTCAAAAGCATCAATTCTTCCATGCTCAGCTTTCTTTATAGCCCAACTCTCACATCCATACACGACTACTGGAAAAACCATAGCTTTGACTATATGGAGCTTTGTTGGCAAAGTAATGTCTCTGCTTTTTAATATGCTGTCTAGGTTGGTCATAACTTTCCTTCCAAGGAGTAAGCATCTTTTAATTTCATGGCTGCAATCATCATCTTCAGTGATTTTGGAGCCCAGAAAAATAAAGTCTGGCACTGTTTCCACTGTTTCTCCATCTATTTGCCATGAAGTGATGGGACCAGATGCCATGATCTTAGTTTTCTGAATGTTGAGCTTTAGGCCAACTTTTTTACTCTCCTCTTTCACTTTCATCAAGAGGCTATTTAGTTCTTCTTCACTTTCTGCCATAAGAGTGGTGTCATCTGCATATCTGAGGTTATTGATGTTTCTCCCAGCAATCTTGATTCCAGCTTGTGCTTCTTCCAGCCCAGCATTTCTCATGATGTACTCTGCATATAAGTTAAATAAGCAGGGTGACAATATACAGCCTTGACGTATTCCTTTTCCTATTTGGAACCAGTCTGTTGTTCCATTTCCAGTTCTAACTGTTGCTTCCTGACCTGCATACAGGTTTATCAAGAAGCAGGTCAGGTGGTTTGGTATTCCCATCTCTTTCAGAATTTTCCACAGTTGATTGTGATCCACACAATCAAAGGCTTTGGCATAGTCAATAAAGCAGAAATAGATGTTTTTCTGGAACTCTTTTCCTTTTTAGATGATCCAGCAGATGTTGGCAATTTGATCTCTGGTTCCTCTGCCTTTTCTAAAACCAGCTTGAACATCTGGAAGTTCACAGTTCATGTATTGCTTAAGCCTGGCTTGGAGAAATTTGAGCATGACTTTGCTAGCATGTGAGATGAGTGTAATTGTGCAGTAGTTTGAGCATTCTTTGGCATTGCCTTTCTTTGGGATTGGAATGAAAACTGACCTTTTCCAATCCTCTTGCCACTGCTGACTTTTCCAAATTTGCTGACATATTGAGTGCAGCACTTTCACAGCATCTCTTTCAGAATTTGAAGTAGCTCCAATGGAATTCCATCACCTCCACTAGCTTTGTTCATAGTGATGCTTCTTAAGGCCCACTTGACTTCACATTCCAGGATGTCTGGCTCTAGGTGAGTGATCACACCATCGTGATTAACTGGGTCATGAAGATCTTTTCCGTACAGTTCTTCTGTGTATTCTTGCCACCTTTTCTTAATATTTTCTGCTTCTGTCAGGTCCATACTATTTCTGTCTTTTATTGAGCCCATCTTTGCATGAAATGTTCCCTTGGTATCTCTAATTGTCTTGAAGAGATCTCTAATCTTTCCCATTCTATTGTTTTCCTCTATTCCTTTGCATTGATCACTGAGAAAGGCTTTCTTATCTCTTCTCGCTATTGTTTGGAACTCTGCATTCAAATGGGTTTATCTTTCCTTTTCTCCTTTGCTTTTCACTTCTCTCCTTTTCACAGCTATTTGTAAGGCCTCCCCAGACAGCCATTTTGCTCTCTTGCATTTCGTTTTCCTGGGGATGGTCTCGATTCCTGTCTCCTGTACAATGTCACGAACCTCTGTTCATAGTTCACCAGGCACTCTGTCTATCAGATCTAGTCCCTTAAATCTATTTCTCACTTCCACTGTATAATCATAAGAGATTTGATTTAGGCCATACCTGAATGATTTAGTGGTTTTCCCTACTTTCTTCAATTTAAGTCTGAATTTGGCAATAGGAGTTCATGATCTGAGCCACAGTCAGCTCCCAGTCTTGTTTTTGTTGACTGTATAGAGGTTCTCCATCTTTGGCTGCAAAGAATATAATCAATCTGATTTTGGTGTTGGCCATCTGGTGATGTCCAAGTGTAAAATCTTCTCTTGTGTTGTTGGAAGAGGGTGTTTTTACTATGACCAGTGCGTTCTCTTGGCAAAACTCTATTAGCCTTTTCCCTGCTTCATTCTGTACTGCAAGGCCAAATTTGCCTGTTACTCCAGGTGTTTCCTGACTTCCTACTTTGGCAAGCATAGTTTCTGCATATTGAAAATTATTCTGAATTATGGAAGCTCTGATTATTATAAAATAATAGTATTTTCAAAGTATTTGTCATTCCTTCAACATTCACCTGTGTGGCAGGCACTGAGAAGTGCACCCAGACTCTATTTCTGCCACCCAGGTACTGGAGGTTCTGTCAGCAGGTATGGTCACCTTTAGAGCTGCCTCCTTGCAGGAGCCGTCTCATCATATCAGGTTCCTTTTTAGCACAGAGGCTGATTTAAGGTATAAAAGCCTGGCCATCTTGGCTCAAGGTGTGATGCATCTGAGGAAGGATCGGGGTAGTTCCAGTGTTACTTGCAGGATTGGTTGAGTCTCTTGTTGGGCCTGAATCCAGTTTCCTGCTTCCCTACCCTCTCATCCATAGTGCCAGTACTGAGGCTGTTCCTTAAGATACAGACTGCATGGAGGTTTCCACTCAGCAGCTGCTTCTTGGGGGATCAACAACAGGCTTCGTGCTGGACCAGTGCTGTGGATGATTACCAAAGGTTTAAATCTCTACTATACATGACTGAGAACTGTTTAGAATTTCCCACCAATTCAGATATAGCATATGCCAAATTCACTATGAGTATTTAGTAAACAAAAGAATGAGCAATTAAGTGGATCTTTAAAACTGGATTAGAAGGCAACATGCTAGTCTAACTTTCCCATGAACACCTTCTTTGCATCGTGTCAACACATATTGGTTGGACAAAATGACCTTCCCAGAGAAAGGACATGCCTCTTGAGTTAGCATAAATGGAGTCCCTCAGTTATATTCTGATGTCAGACTCCAAGGCCCATAGCCAGACAGTGGCTGAGTTGAGATGAGGAGGGAGCATCCTCTTCCCAGTCCAGCCCCTCTCTTCACAACTTCTCTGAATTCATCTTGGGGGCTCTACAAAAGTATCAGAAGTTATTTCTGATTCAGTTTGTTGAATCCTATTTCACATAGCCTTGCAAATCAGCGGGGACCCTGGCCTTGGGGTGCAGAGACAGACATGGGCACCACTGATGTGGCACATTTTGCATCTTCAGTACAGGTGAGGACCTTTGGCTGAGTCCAAACCAGGCCTCCTAGCATTCAGATGGCCCTTGAGCTGTTGAAGTGAGAAGATGTGAGCTAGGTGGAACCTATGGGTTCAACCACTAATTCTTGCAACTTCTAATCCCAAGAACAGGTTTAGGTCTTAAAGACCTAAGCAAAGATTAAATGTGTAATTTTAAAAGTTTTATGGAAAAAGACCTGGGCTAATAGTCAGAGTACTTGGGTTCTGAACATATATCTGCATCTAACCAATTATGTAATCCAGGACAAAACCATCCCTCATTCATTAGAATATTTGTTTAAAAAAAAAGAGAGAGAGAGAGGAAAGACATAGGTCTTTCTACCTGTGTCCTTTCTCTTATCAGTTTTTGGAGTAGTTCTCGGAGCATTCTCAACCCTCTGCACTCATTCATATAACTCTTATTTACTTTTAAATACTAACAAGTATTTGCAAGCAATTTTACTCTCAAAGAAGCATACCCATATCACCCAACCACCAGTAGCATCCTGTGCAGGATACCTCATCTAAACAACAAACAAAACAAAAATACAAATCCAATTATCAGCAGACAGGATTACCATCTCACTCAGCCTTGCCCATCAGAGGAAAAACAAACAAGAAAACAGAAAGAAAAAAAAAACCTCAGCACAAAGTTCACCCTATAGGAAGCTTACATAAACCACTGCACCAACCTTAGGAGGGCAGAAACTGAAAGGAAAAAAGGATTCAACCTTGAAGTCTGGGAAAAGGAGACCTCAAACACAATAAGTTAAAAAAAAAATGGAAAAAAAGAGAAATACTACAAAATGAAGGAACAAACTAGAAACACAGAAGTCAAAATAAATGAGGGGGAAATAGGCAAACTATCTGAAAAACAATTCAGTATAATGATAGTAAAGATGATCAAAAACCTTGAAAACAGAACAGGAAAATGCAAGAATAAATTAACAAAGACCTAGAAGGATTAAAGAATAAACATGCAGAGACAAACAACACAATTACTGAAATTAAAAATACTTTGGAAGGAATCAATAGCAGAATATCTGAAGCAGAAGAATGAATCAGTGAGCTGGAAGATAAAATGGTGGAAATAACCTCTGAAGAGCAGAATAAAGTAAAAAGAATGAAAAGAACTGAGGATAGTCTCAGAGACCTTTGGGACAATATCAAATGCAGCAACTTTCAAATTATAGGGGTCCCAGAAGAAGAAGAGAAAAAGAAAGGGTATGAGAACATTTTTGAAGAGATTATCAATCTCTTTGTTGAAAATTGAAAATTTGAGTTGAAAATTTCCCCAACATGGAAAAGGAAATAGTCAATCAAGTTTAAGAGGTGTAAATAATCCTATACAGGACAAACCCAAGGAGAAACACACCAAGACACAAACTAACAAAAACTAACCACAAAGAAAGAATATTAAAAGCATCAGGAGAAAAGCAACAGGTAACATACAAGGGAAACCCCATATGTTTAACAGCTGACCTTTCAGCAGAAACTCTGCAGGCCAGAAGGGAATGGCAGGATGTATTTAAAGTACTGAAAGGGAAAAATCTTCAACCAAGATTACTGTACCCAACAAGGATCTCATTCAAAATTGATAGAGAAATAAAAAGCTTTTCTGACAAGCAAAATTCAACAGAACTCAGTACTATCAAACCAGCTTTACAACAAATGTTAAATGGACTTACATAGTCAAGAAATACAAGAGAAGAAAAAGATCTACAAAAGAATCCCAAACAATTAATAAAATGGCAATAGGAACATATATATCAATAATTACTTTAAATGTAAAGGGATTAAATGCTCCAACCAAAAGACACAGGCTGGCTGAATGGATTAAAAAAACAAGGCCCATATACATGCTGTGTACAAGAAACCCACTTTAGACCTAAAGAGATATATAGATTGAAAGTGAGAGAATGGAAAAATATATTCCATGTAAATGGGAAGCAAAAGAAAGCTGGAGTAACAATCCTCACATCAGACAAAATAGACCTTAAAGTAAAGAAGATTACAAGAGATAAGGAAGGACACTACAGAATGATTAAGGGATCAATCCAAGAGGAAAGACACAACAATTGTAAGTATCTATGCATGCAACATAGGAGCGCCTCAATAAATAAGACAAACACTGTGGCTGCTGCTGCTGCTAAGTCGCTTCAGTCGTGTCCAACTCTGTGTGACCCCATAGACGGCCAGGCTCCTCTGTCCCTGGGATTCTCCAGGCAAGGACACTGGAGTGGGCTGCCATTTCCTTCTCCAATGCATGAAAGTGAAAAGTGAAAGTGAAGTCACTCAGTCGTGTCCAACTCTTTGAGACCCCATGGACTGCAGCCCTCCAATCTCTTCCGTCCATGGGATTTTCCAGGCAAGAGTACCAGAGTGGGGTGCCACTGCCTTCTCCGAAGACAAACACTCACAGACATAAAAGGATAAATTGACAGTAACACAATAATAATAGGAGACTTTAACACCACACTCACTCCAATGGACAGATCATCAAAACAGAACAGTAATAAGGAAACACAAGTCTTAAATGACTCATTAGATGAGACGGATCTCACTGGTATCTTCAGGACATTCCATCCAAATGCAGAAGAATACACCTTCTTCTCTAGTGCACATGGAACATTCTCCAGGATAGACCACATCTTGGGTCACAAATCAAACCTCAGTAAATTTAATAAAATTGAAATCATACCAAGCATCTTCTCTGACCACAACACTATGGGACTAGATGTCAATTACAAGAAAAAAACTAAGAAACACACACATGGAGATAAAACAATTATAAATAACCAACAGGTTACTGAAGAAATCAAAAGGGAAATCAAAAAATTTATAGAAACAACTGACAATGAGAACACAACTCAAAACCTATGGGATGCAGCAAAAGCAGCTCTAAGAGGGAAGTTTATAGCAATACAATCCTACCTCAAGAAACAAGAAAAACATTGAATAGACAGCCTAACTTTACACCTAAAGCAACTGGAAAAAGAAGAGCAAAATACTCCCAAAATTAGTAGAAGCAAAGAAATCATAAAGATCCAAGCAGAAATAAATGGAAAAGAAATGAAAGAAACAATAGTAAAGAATAATAAAACTAAAAGCTGGTTCTTTGAGAAGGTAAACAAAATTGACAAACCTTTAGCCAGACTCATCAAGAAAAAAAGAGAGAAGAATCAAATCAACAAAAATAGAATTGATAAAGGAGAGATTACAAGAGACAATGCAGAAATAAAAAAGGATTGTAAGAGACTATTATGAATAACTGTATAACAAGAAAATGGATAACCTGGAAGAAATGGAAAGATTCTTAGAAAAGTTCAATCTTCCAACACTGAACCAGAAGAAATAGACATTATGAACAACACAGTTATAAGCACTGAAATTGAAGCTGTGATCAAAAATCGGCCAAAAACAAAAGCCCAGGACCAGATGGCGTCACAGGAGAATTCTATCAAGCATTTAGAGATGAGCTAATGCCTATCCTTCTAAAACTCTTTCAAAAAATTGCAGAGGAAGGAACACTTCCAAACACATTCTACAAGGCCACCATCACCCTGAAACCAAAACCAGACAGACAACACACAAAAAGAAAACTGCTGGCCAATATCACTGATGAACATAGATGCAAATATCCTCAAGAAAATTTTAGCAAACAGAATTCAGCAACACATCAAAAAGCTCATAAACCATGATCAAGTTAGGTTTATTATAGGGATGCAAGGATTTTCAGTCTACAGAAATCAATCAATGTGATACACCATATTAACAAATTGAAAGATAAAAACCATATGATCATCTCAATAGATGCATAAAAAGTCTTTGACAACATTCAGCACCCATTTACGATTAAAACTCTTCAAAAAAAAATGGACATAGAAAGAACCTACCTCAACATAGTAAAGGCCATATATGATAAGCCTACAGCAAACATTATTCTCAATGGTGAAAAACTGAAAGATTCCCCCTAAGAGCAGGAAAAAGAAAAGGGTATCCACTTTCACCACTATTATTCAACATAGTTCTGGAAATCCTAACTGTAGCAATCAGAGAAGAAAAAGAAATAAAAGGAATCAGATTGGAAAAGAATTAAAACTCTCACAGTTTGCAGATGACATGATTCTGTACACAGAAAACCCTAAAGAGAGTATTAGAAAATTACTAGAGCTAATCAGTGAATTTAGTAAAGTTCCAGGATACAATATCAATACACAGAAATTACCCTCATTTCTATATACCTACAATGAAAAATCAGAAAGAGAAATTAAGGAAACAAGCCCGTTCACCATTGCAACAAAAAGAATTAATATCTAGGAATAAACTTATTTAAGGAGACAAAATAACTCTACCAAGAAAATTATAAGACATTGATGAAAGAAATTAAAGATGACAAACAGATGGAAAGATATTCCATGTTCCTGGGTAGGAAGAATCAATTTAATGAAAATGACTATACTATGCAATCTACAGATTCAATGTGATCCCTATCAAATTACCAGTGACATTTTTCCAAGGACTAGAACAAAAAATTTCACAATTCATATGGAAACACAAAAGACCCCTAATAGCCAAAGCAGTCTTGAGGAAAAAATGGAGCTGGAGGAATCAACCTTCCTGACTTCAGATTATACTACAAAGCTACAGTCATCAAGACAGTATGATACTGGCACAAAAATAGAAATATAGACCAATGGAATGAGATAGAAGGACCAGAAATAAACCCATGCACCTAGGGTACCTTATTTTTGACAAAGGAGGCAAGAATATAAAATGGGGCAAAGACAGCCTCTTCAATAAATGATGCTGGAAAAACTGGGCATCTACATGTAAAATAATGAAATTAGAACACTTCCTAACACCATACACAAAGGTAAACTCGAAATGGGTTAAAGACCTAAATGTAAGACCAGAAACTATAAAAGTCTTACCAGGAAAACATAGGCAGAACACTTGATGACATAAATCGAAGCAAGATCCTCTATGACCCACCTCCTAGAGTAATGGAAATAAAAACAAAAGTAAACAAGTGGGACCTGATTAAACTTAAAATATTTTGGATAGCAAAGGAAACTGTAAGCAAGGTGAAAGACAACCCTCAGACTGGGAGAAAATAATAGCAAATGAAACAAATGACAAAGGATTAATTTCCACAATATACAAGCAGCTCACACAACTCAATACCAGAAAAACAAACAACCCAATCAAAAGGTGGGGAAAAGACCTAAACAGACATTTTTCCAAAGAAGACACAGATGGCTAACAAACACATGAAAAGATGCTCAACATTGCTCAATATTATGGAAATGCAAATCAAAACTACAATGAAATATCACCTCACTCTGGAAAGAATGGCCATCACCAAAAGTCTACAAACAATAAATACTGGAGAGAGTGTGGAGAAAAGGGAACACTATTGCACTGTTGGTGAGAATGTAAATTGATTCAGCCACAATGGAAGACGGTATGGAGATTCTTTTAAAAACTGGAATAAAACCACCATATGACCCAGCAATCCCACTCCTAGGCATATATCCTGAGGAAACCAAAATTGAAAATTACATATGTATCCCACTGTTCATTGCAGCACTATTTGCAATAGCTAGAACATAGAAGCAACCTAGGTATCCATGGACAGATGAATGGACAAAGAAGCTGTGATACATATACAAAATGGAATATTACTCAGCCATAAAAAGGAATGCATTTGAGTCAGTTCTAATGAAGTGGATGAACCTAGAGCCTATTATACAGATTGAAGTAAGTCAGAAAGAAAGAGATAAATATCATACTCTAATGGATATATATATACAAAATCCAGAAAAAAGGTACTTAAGAATTAGTTTAAAGGGCAGCAGTGGAGAAACAGAGACAATACTTATGGACATTGGGAGAGGGGAAGACAGGGTGAGATGTATGGGAATAGTATCATGGAAACTTACATTACCATATGTAATAGGGATCAGATCAGATCAGTCGCTCAGTCATGTCCGACTCTTCACGACCCCATGAATCGCAGCACGCCAGGCTTCCCTGTCCATCACCAACTCCCGGAGTTCACTCAGACTCACGTCCATCGAGTCAGTGATGCCATCCAGCCATCTCATCCTCTGTCGTCCCCTTCTCCTCTTGCCCCCAATCCCTCCCAGCATCAGAGTCTTTTCCAATGAGTCAACTCTTCGCATGAGGTGGCCAAAGTACTGGAGTTTCAGCTTTAGCATGATTCCTTCCAAAGAAATCCCAGGGCTGATCTCCTTCAGAATGGACTGGTTGGATCTCCTTGCAGTCTAAGGGACTCTCAAGAGTCTTCTCCAACACCACAGTTCAAAAGCATCAATTCTTTGGTGCTCAGCCTTCTTCACAGTCCAACTCTCACATCCCTGCATGACCACAAAAAACCATAGCCTTGACTAGATGAACCTTTGTTGGCAAAGTAATGTCTCTGCTTTTGAATATGCTATCTAGGTTGGTCATAACTTTCCTTCCGAGGAGTAAGTGTCTTTTAATTTCATGGCTGCAGTCCCCATCTGTAGTGATTTTGGAGCCCAGAAAAATAAAGTCTGACACTGTTTCCACTGTTTCCCCATCTATTTCCCATGAAGTGATGGGACCGGATGCCATGATCTTCATTTTCTGAATGTTGAGCTTTAAGCCAACTTTTTCACTCTCCACTTTCACTTTCATCAAGAGGCTTTTGAGTTCCTCTTCACTTTCTGCCATAAGGGTGGTGTCATCTGCCTAGTCTGACATTAATATACTATTCCCACTTTCTTTTGATTAGTGTTAGCATGGTATATCTTTCTCCATCCTTCTATTTTAAATTTGTGTTTTATATTTAAAGTGGATTTTTGCAGACAAAATATTAATGTATTTGTTTTTTTTTTAAAGCATTCTGATAGTCTCTGTTTTTTTTTTTTTAAAAAAACCTTTTTCTTCCAGTTTCACTAAGATGTAACTGACATACAGCACTATATAAGCTTAAGTTGCACAGCATAATGATTTGACTTACACCATGAAGTGATTATCACAAGTTCAGTGAACATCCACCATCTCATATAACTACACAGTTAAAGAAATAGAAAAAATTTTCTTTGTAATGAGAACTCTTCGGATTTACTCTCTTATAACAACTTTCATATAAAGCCTTTGACTGTGTGGATCACAATAAACTGTGGAAAATTCTGAAAGAGATGGGAATACCAGACCACCTGATCTGCCTCTTGAGAAATTTGTATGCAGGTCAGGAAGCAACAGTTAGAACTGGACATGCAAGAACAGACTGGTCCCAAATAGGAAAAGGAGTACGTCAAGGCTGTATATTGTCACCCTGCTTATTTAACTTATGTGCAGAGTACATCATGAGAAATGCTGGACTGGAAGAAACACAAGCTGGAATCAAGATTGCTGGGAGAAATATCAATAACCTCAGATATGCAGATGACACCACCCTTATGGCAGAAAGAGAAGAGGAACTCAAAAACCTCCTGATGAAAGTGAAAGTGGAGAGTGAAAAAGTTGGCTTAAAGCTCAACATTCAGAAAATGAAGATCATGGCATCCAGTCCCATCACTTCATAGAAAATAGATGGGGAAACAGTAGAAACAGTGTCAGACTTTATTTTTCTGGGCTCCAAAATCACTGCAGATGCTGACTGCAGCCATGAAATTAAAAGATGCTTACTCCTTGGAAGGAAAGCTATGACCAACCTAGATAGCATATTGAAAAGCAGAGACATGACTTTGCCAACAAAGGTTCGTCTAGTCAAGGCTATGGTTTTTCCTGTGGTCATGTAGGGATGTGAGAGTTGGATTGTGAGAAGGCTGAGTGCCGAAGAATTGATGCTTTTGAACTGTGGTGTTGGAGAAGACTCTTGAGAGTCCCTTGGACTGCAAGGAGGTCCAACCAGTGCATTCTGAAGGAGATCAGCCCTGGGATTTCTTTGGAAGGACTGATGCTAAATCTGAAACTCCAGTACTTTGGCCACCTCATGCAAAGAGTTGACTCATTGGAAAAGACTCTGATGCTGCAAGGGATTGAGGGCAAGAGGAGAGGGGGACGACAGAGGATGAGATGGCTGAATGGCATCACTGACTCGATGGACATGAGTCTGAGTGAACTCCGGGAGTTGGTGATGGACAGAGAGGCCTGGCGTGCTGCGATTCATGGGGTCACAAAGAGTCAGACACAACTGAGTGACTGATCTGATCTGATATATAACATATACTAATGTTAATTATGCTCAAAATCCTTCAAGCTAGGCTTCAACAGGACATGAACCAATAACTTATAGATGTACAAGCTGGATTTTAAAAAGGCAGAGGAACTAGAGATCAAACTGCCAACATTTGTTGGATCATAGAGAAAGCAAGAGAATTCCAGAAAAACATCTACTTCTGCTTCATTGACTACGCTAAGACGTTTGACTGTGTGAATCACAACAAACTGGAGAGATGGGAATACCAGACCACCTTACCTGCTTCCTGAGAAACCTGTAAGCAGGTCAAGAAGCAACAGTTAGAACTAGACATGGAACAGTGGACTGGTTCCAAATTGGTAAAGGAGTATGTCAAGGCTGTATATTGTCACCCTGCAGAGTACATCTTGCGAAAAGTCAGGCTGGATGAAGCACAAGCTGGAATCAAGATTGCCAGGAGAAATATCAATAATCTCAGATATGCAAATGACACCATCCTTATAGCATAAAGTGAAGAGAAACTCTAAAGAGCCTCTTGATGAAGGTGGAAGAGTAGAGTGAAAAAGCTGGCTTAAAATTTAGCATTAAATAAATGAAGATCATGGCATCTGGTCCCATCACTTCATGGCAAATAGATGGGGAAACAATGGAAACAGTGAGAAACTTTATTTTCTTGGGCTCCAAAATCACTGTAGATGGTGTCTGCAGCCATGAAATTAAAGGACGCTTGCCCCTTGGAAGAAAAGCTATGAGCAACCTAGACAGCATATTAAAAAAAAAAAACAGAGACATCACTTTGCTGAGAAAGGTCCAGTCAGTCAAAACTATTGTTTATTCCAGTTGTCATGTAGGGATGTGAGAGTTGAACCATAAAAAAAGCTGAGTGCTGAAGAATTGATGCTTTTGAACTATGGTGTTGGAGAAGACTCTTGAGAGTCCCTTGGACTACAAGGAGATCAAACCATTCAATCCTAAAGGAAATCAACCCTGAATGTTCATTGGAAGAACTGATGCTGAAGCTGAAGCTCTAATCCTTTGGCCACCAGATGCAAATAACTGACTCATTGGAAAAGACCTTGAAGCTGGGAAAGATTGAACGCAGGAGGAGAAGGGGACAACAGAGGATGAGATGATTGGATGGCATCACCAGTTCAATAGACATGAGTTTGCACAAACTCCAGGAGATGGTAAAGGACAGGGAAGCCTGGCATGCTGCAGTCCATGGGTCACAAAGATTTGGACACAACTGAGTGGCTGAACAACAACAGTGGTAATTATATTTATCATGCTGTACATTATATCACCATTACTTATGTTACAACTGGAAATTTGCCTTCTTTGACCACCTTCATCCAGTCCTCTCCTGTTCCCTCCGTGTCCCTGGTCTGTGTCCTTTGCAAGTGCTTCTCAGCACCCCCACTCCACCCTTAGATGAGACAAGACGGCTCGAGTCGCTAGAGCTGCATACTTCCCTTCTTCCACATGGAAATCTGTAGTAAGGGCTGGAGTTGAGTATCTGCTTTTGCTCACGTTACTTAGGGTTTGATAAAACCCCAAGAGCAACTTGAAAATGAAAATGAAGTGGGTCATTCATGTCTGAGTCTTTGCGACCCCGTGGACTGTATCCTACCAGGCTCCTCTGTCCATGGGATTTTCCAGGCAAGAGTACTGGAGTGGGCTGCCATTTCCTTCTCCAGAGCAGTTTAGGCTCTGGTAAAGCAGTTTTTCTTGAGAATCGGCTTTGTTAAGAACAACAGAAGGTTCTATGTGTTTCAAAATGGTTACTTTTCTCTTCCCCTTGCCAGAAGCATTAGATATTTCCCCCTGATAGCCAATGTGAGAACCTCAAGGGGTCCTGGATGTAGAACACAAAAGTGTGGTGACTGCATCCAAAGAAAATGGGTCCCCTGGAGCTTTTAACTCTCAGGTTGGTCCACACTGAGCCTCCAGACATTTTTCAGTTACCGTTTAGGTTTTTCACCTCCAGTACTGGTTCCAGAGATTTATGCTCCAGAAGCTGTATCTTGTTTTTAATTTTAGAAGTAAGACAAAATAATATGAATGTACTCGTCTTGTTTGCACTTCTTCATAAATGCCCCTCTCCTTGTGCAGAGGCATCCATTGCCTCTGAAGATTCAGAATTGTTACAAAGCAACAAAATGCGACTACCAAAGCAGACATCTGAAGCTAATTTCAAATTCAATAGCTTGGAAAGCTAAAACTTTTGATATGCATAAACTCAGGTTCTTGAGAGAGAGAAAGAGACAGAAAAGATCATGAAAATAAAAAGACAAAATTCTTGAAGGAGAAGGACATAAAGTTTGCCCATAAAGATTAAATCATATATTTATCAAGAGTAGAATGGATAACCAAATTGTGCTATTTTACATAAAGAAGCATTACAGAGTTGGAAAAGTAAAAAAAAAAAAAAAAGATTGTTACTGTGTCCTTGTGGATGAGTCTTGAAAACATAATTTTGAGTGGAAGGAGCAGATCACAAAGAATGTTACAGTGTGATTCCAGACGTAAGCAGTTCAAAAGTAGCACAGTGTATTTATAGGGATACATGTATATATGTATATGAATCACATACATATATATGATTCAAAAAAGGATAACAACAAGGAAATGATTAAGGAAACTTCAGGATGATGTTTCACTAACTCGAGCACAGGGTACAGACTCCTAGGGTTTGCCCTGTGACTGGCAGTTGACGAGGAGATCAAGCACCTCCTGGGAGCCCAGGACATCCAGGCAGGAAGCATCTCTAATCCTTACAGATATTCAGAGCCTCAGAAGCTCCACAAAAATTTGTTGTTGAAGAGTGGGGTGTAAGTGCCACTGATAAGAGAGGAAGATGACAGTATCCTGGATCCCCTTGAGTAGGAGGGTGGTAAAAGTATTTATAGCTGAAGGCTCATTCTGAAGAGCTGGGACCAGGACTGGGGTTTATAGTGTGAATTTTTCTTCTCTGATTTTTAAATATACATAGACAAACCACAGAGTTGGATAACATGTTTTAAAATTCCATGCCTGATAAAGTCATAGGACATAGAATATATAGAGAATGCTCAAAATTCAATAAGAAAGAAAGGAATAGGGAAAAGACAGTGTACTCCAGAAGATATGACAAATAAGCACATGAAAGATACTCAGCATCATTAGTTATTAAGGAAATGCAAATTTAAATGGAATGAGATACCACCCCCAGGTTTTAGAATGGCTAAAACAACAATGACAACAAAAACAAGAATGCAATAGTAAGTGTTGGTGATACTGTGGAGCAACTGAAACTCTCATCAGTTGCTGGTGAGAATGCAAAATGGTGCAGACACTCTGAAAAATCACTTGGCAGTTTCTTCAAAGTTAAACATACATTTATCAAATACAAAACCTGTACACAAATGTTTATTCCTTATTTGCTGCCCAAACTGGAAACAATGCAAATATCTTAACTGATAAATGGATGAATAAACTGTAGTCCATCCATCCAGTGAACACAGAAATAAAAGGAACAAACATACGATAACATGAGTGAGCCTTATGCTAAGTGAGAAAAGCCAGGCTCAAAAGTCTATATATTTTATGATTCCATTTGCATGAAGTTCTGGACAAAGCAAAGTTACAGAGACAGAAAACAGGTCAGTCTTTGTCTGTGGGGTTGGGGAAAAGAATTGACTACAATAGTGTACGAAGGAAATCTTCAGAGGGAACAGTGCCATATTTTCATTGTGGTAATGGTCACATGACTGTATGCATGTGTCACAAAATTCGGAGCTGTTCACTAAACATGTGAGTTTTTCTTTGTGTAAATTATAATTTAATAGAAAACATTACAATATCTCCAAAGTTTAAAAATCACATGTCTCTGCGTAGTTATAATCAGAATGAATATTATGCACAAAGACTTGCCTTTTGCAGTCACAGTTTCACCCCATACAGTCCTTAGCAGTGGCTCTTGCAGCATTTAAAAGTACCCGGTTCCAAAGAGGATATTCATTTCCCGATATCCCCACACCACATGGCTCTCTGTATCATTTGCATGCTGGAAACTAAAATTAGAACTGCTTATTCACTTTCCCCTAAAAGATCAGCAGGACTAATTGTATTACTTATTACATGCTATTTTCCTATTTTCCCGTGTCACCACACTCTGACATCCAGATTAGCCCAAATCAGCCAGACTCCCCAGCCTGGGATTCAAGTAGGAACTGTGTCCAGCTGCTAGTTATAGTGACCAGACCACATCGGTTAAACAATTAATGCTTTATTTTCTCACAGTGTCTGTCATTAGGGACCCAGGCTATTGTAATATTTGAACAGATGCTTTTGAGAATATTTGGAATTATTTTCTTAGAATAGAAACTCAGAAATGGTTTAAAATATTCATATTTTGGTGGACTCTTGATTCATCGATGTACTGCTTTCCCAGTTGGATTCATAATGTCACTGGCAATGTATTAGAGTCCTCGTTTTACTGCAGAAACTTCTGAGAAATATTTCACTCTGGTAATGGAAACTCAGGTTGACCAGATGACTGCCTGTCACTGGTATGTGCATTCCAGCCTCCTAATTTCTGGTCCTATGTTCTTTTGCTCAGAAAATCTATGAAAATTACTCGATTACCTGGATCCTCTGACTCTCCCCCCCGCCTCTCTTTCTTCTTTCTATACTTCCCTAGCTGTTCACTGAGGTCCATGGTGTGCCAGTCACAGGATATAGTCTGTCATTGTCTTGTCTCTGGGGAGCATTGGATAATCTTCTTGGACTGTTTTCTTCCCTTGTCTTCCCTTGCCTCCTACTGCATGGCAGCTCTGCCTGGGCAAGCCACAGGTGAGAAAAGGGTGGGGACGGGGATGTGCAGAGTCTTGCTGGGGATGGAGGCATTCTCCCCGACCTGTCTTCCTGATTCTTCAGAGTAGCAACGGGCCTCAGATGAGAGTAAACTGTAAGTTGTTGAGTGGCATTTTCAGCAGATCTTTTAAGTTGTTGAGTGGCACTTTCAGCAGATCTTTAAAGATGACTTGCTGGGTTTGCCTGCTCTTTATTTCCTGTATACATTGGGGCATGTCTAAGGGTCGGTCCTTATACCTCTTCTCGTCTCTAATACGTTTAATTCCCAGATAGTCTTGTCCAATCACGGGACTTTAAATGTCATCTATAAATTGGCCACTTCATTTTCTCTCTAGAGCTTCAGCTTTGTAGACACAGCAGCCACCTCAGCACCTTCCTGTGGATGACTAAGAAGCAGCAAAGCCAAGATGTCCAAAGCAGATCTCTTCTTTTCACACTTGAAATGAACCCTCCCCCTCAGCTTCCTTTTCAGTAAATGGCACCATCATTATTCACCAAAATGCTGGGGCCCAGATCTAGGAGTCATGCTGAACTCTGTCCCTCTAGTACCCCACATTCACACAGAAGCAAATGCTGGAGACTCTGTACCTTGCCTCTGATCACGTGCTGCCACCCCTGCAACTTCCTTCCGGTCCCCACTACCACACACAGACCGCCAACTCTCACCTAGACACCAGGACAGCTTCCAAACTCTTCTCCATCTTTCTGTGCTTGTATTTGACAATCAAATCTCCTAACAGTATCTAGAAGAATTTTTTAGTAACTTAAGAATATGTCATATTCTTGCTTGAAACCTTTCAAAGTTACTCATGAGATTCAGTTCAGTTCAGTTCAGTTCAGTCGCTCAGGTGTGTCCAACTCTTTGTGACCCCATGAACCTCAGCATGCCAGGCCTCCCTGTCCATCACCAACTCCTGGAGCTTACTCAAACTCATGTTCATCGAGTTGGTGATGCCATCCAACCATCTCCTCCTCTGTTGTCCCCTTCTTCTCCTGCCTTCAATCTTTCCCAGCATCAGGGTCTTTTCCAATGAGTCAGTTCTTCACATCAGGTGGCCAAAGTATTGGAGTTTCAGCTTCAGTATCAGTCCTTCCAATGAATATTCAGGACTGATTTCCTTTAGGATGGACTGGTTGGATCTCCTTGCAATCCAAGGGACTCTCAAGAGTCTTCTCCAACACCACAATTCAAAAACAGCAATTCTTCTGTGCTCAGCTTTCTTTATAGTCCAACTCTAACATCCATATATGACTACTGGAATAACTATAGCCTTGACTGGACAGAGCTTTGTTGGCAAAGTAATGTCTCTGCTTTTTAATATGCTGTCTAGGTTGGTCATAACTTTTCTTCCAAGGAGTAAGTGTCTTTTAATTTCATGGCTGCACCCACCATCTTCAGTGGTTTTGGAGCCCCCAAAAATAAAGTCTGCCACTGTTTCGACTGTGTCTCCATCTATTTGCCATGAAGTGATGGACCAGATGCCATGATCTTCGTTTTCTGAATGTTGAGCTTTAAGCCAACTTTTTCACTCCCCTCTTTCACTTTCATCAAGAGTCTCTTTAGTTCTTCTTCACTTTCTGCCATAAGAGTGGTGTCATCTGCATATCTGAGGTTATTGATATTTCTCCCAGCAATCTTGATTCCAGCTTGTGCTTCATCCAGCCCAGCATTTCTCATAATGTACTCTGCATAGAAGTTAAATAAGCAGGGTGACAATATACAGCCTTGACGTATTCCTTTTCCTATTTGGAGCCAGTCTGTTGTTCCAGGTCCAGTTCTAACTGTTGCTTCCTGACCTGCATACAGGTTTCTCAAGAGGCAGGTCATGTGGTTTGGTATTCCCATCTCTTTCAGAATTTTCCACAGTTGATTGTGATCCACACAGTCAAAGGCTTTGGCATAGTCAATAAAGCAGAAATAGATGTTTTTGTGGAACTCTCTTCCTTTTTCAATGATCCAGCAGATGTTGGCAAATTGATCTCTGGTTCCTCTGCCTTTTCTAAATCCAGCTTAAAGATCTGGAAGTTCATGGTTGATGTATTGCTGAAGCCTGGCTTGGAGAGTTTTGAGCATTACTTTGCTAGTATGTGAGATGGGTGCAATGTGTGGTAGTTTGAGCATTCTTTGGCATTGCCTTTCTTTGGGATTGGAATGAAAACTGACCTTTTCCAGTCCTGTGGCCACTGCTGAGTTTTCCAAATTTGCTGGCATACTGAGTGCAGCATGAGATTCAGAATGAACCAAACTCCTCTCCGCCATCTCATCCCTGTCAGGCAGGTTCTTCAGAGTCAAGAGCTGCATCATACTTCTCTCTTTTTATGCAAAGCATAGTGCCTGGCACATAACAAACGCTTAGTAATATCTGTAGAAATGTTGATTGAATTTGATGCCTCCAAATAGCTAGAAGAAACATTTGGTGCTATCTGTACTAGAAATAAAAAATGGTGTATTCCCACTACTGCCCCAGCCCCGCAAAGAGAATAGGGCAGCAAATGACAACATTGTCAGGTCTTGGAGAAAAGTCTTCTAGGACATTCTTTCTGACCACAACCTGTGCTTCCCTACCCAGCAACCTGTACTTTCCCACAGCATCCTGAAAACTTCATGGCAACGCTTGGGTTGTTTTTTCATTTTCTCCATTTTGTGAATTTTCTTTCAAGTTTGTTTGCCTATTTGGGGACACACTGATGCAGGATATGAATAATTGAACACAACAAATTTGGATGATAAGTTATGAATTACAGATGCTGAATTATTTTGGAACTGTTGCTCTGTGTGTTGTAGCGAGGCACTGGAATATTAAAAATGTGTATTTTAAATGATCTTGTTTTGCTTCTGGAAAAGAAAAAAGAAAAACCACAACAGCCCACAGCCTGAAGGGAGAGTGCCATCTGCTTGGAGCCTTCTGGCAGGTGTCTTTCTGGAGTAAGGCTGCTGATGCCCTGGGAGGTGGTGCCCACTGGGCTCCAGTGGCTTTGAGCTTGGGGGGACTGTGAAAAGTCAGTTCTGAATAGTGGAGCCCTGACTGCAGTGCATCGTGAGTGCTGGGTGGGGGAAGGGCTGGGAACTGGAGGATGGGGGGAGGTGGGGCCTTGTCAAGGGGAATTTGCAGATTATGCAGCCATCCTGGGAACTTGGGAGGTGGGGCAGAGCCAAGAAACATTCTTCCTCTTGCCATCCTGCTGTGGAGCTGAGGTGGCAGCCAGGCCCAGCTCTGTGTGGTGTAATGTTGGATTTTGTCCTATTGTGAATGGACAAGAAGGAGCCAGAGCCTAATTAGGGGCACAGCAAACGCTCACGCTCAGTGGTGTGGGTGCTGCTTCTGCACAGGTGCAGAGACTGCAGCCTTGGGTCCCGACCAGGGCTGCAGAGGCCCAGCCTGCATGATCTGTGGGGCCAGGACAGCCGCCACGGCAGGAAGGGGCGGTAACTGGTGCTACCTGCTACCCTTGGAGCCAGAGAAGTTCTGGGAGATTTTACAGCTTCCCGTCCCCATCTGTGTTTACCAATTTTGATTTTCCAAGGGAGGGTAGAGTTTGTTATTGACTCACTGGGGACAAGAATAACAATTCCCTTCAGAAGACACAGCAGGTTGGCAGGCTTGGACTCTGGGTAGGGAACCAAATTTGTCCCAAAGAACTTTGAGTTATCACTGGGTCCTCAGATTCGAGTGGCTGATGTGGCCCAGTGCTGCCCAGGCAAGGCCCTGTCGTGGGCCTCTGTGACCACTGCTTGGCTGGGTATTTGTTGTGAGTTATTTAAAGCCCCCTTCAAATATGTGCTATGGTAGTAGAAATGTCTCCTTCCTTCTTTCTTCTGATAGAGACTGGCATGTTTCTGAAATGTGAGCTAGCTGTTTAGGCCTGAGCCCTCATGCTTGGATGGTCGTTGTAGGGACAGAGGGAAGAGGAGCGAAGGCCGCTGTGCAGGCGCCTGTCAGGGGAGTCCTGACCGGGTTTGACACCAGCGGGTGGCAGGGTGGGAGGCAGCT
Organism: Bubalus kerabau; assembly: GCF_029407905.1. Classification (NCBI taxonomy): domain Eukaryota; kingdom Metazoa; phylum Chordata; class Mammalia; order Artiodactyla; family Bovidae; genus Bubalus; species Bubalus kerabau. Next base: position 125,089,834 of record NC_073624.1, on the reverse strand, counting down.
GTGTTCTGACACAGAGCAGGATGGCATCCTGTGGTATCACTGAGGTTGCAACAGGGAGTTTCTAAATGCTGGGGAAAGTGTATCAACACTTTATAAGAAGGAGGTGGTCCTGGGGGGGAAGGAAAGGGACCTCTGTCCTTGTCTTTGATGAAAGAGACCAAGATTGGGAAATAGATTAAGTGTTCATTAGAAGCAAAATATGTGTGGAAGAACACATGGGCAAACAGAGTGAGTTGTGCCCAGTAAGAATGGCAGCCTTCTGGTTTGTCTCTGGCCAGTCATCTTGCTTGTGCCCATATCTGGTCTGACTCAGGGTCCTTCCTGGTGGGGGTGCATATCTCTCAGCCAAGGTGGATTTCATCACTAAGGTTTCTCACGGGCAGGCAGAACATATTATGGGCTGGTGCCCCCTCCCTGTTTGGGCCCCTCCTCAGACTGAGGATCTTCTCTGTGCATGAGTGGGCTAGGAAATCCCCTTGACCACAAGAATGATGAAGTTTTGTCTTCCACTCAATCTTGAAATGTCAGCAGGAGACTGGTTGTAGCTGCCCAGCCTGGAGCCCATCTGTTTCTTACCTCAGAGGGTCTTATTGTTTTCCAAGATCCTTAAGAGAGGAGCACTGCTAGGAAACCCAAGAGGAGGAGGCCAGAGCCCTGGGAAAGGAGAGCTGGCTGTGGTCCCTGGGAAGGCTGACTGGGCCAGGAGATGCCGTCTTCCTTCCTGGGTAGGAAGAACCCAGGGACCTGCAGACTGGGATGGTGAGGTTGAGGGCACAGAGCACCTAGGCTTGTCCTTGGCTTGCATAGTGCAGTGATGCTGGCAGAATCAGAAAGGTGCAGGGTAAAGCCAGGTGCCCAGTTACACAATTGTCAGAACAATCGCTTGGAGCCCTTAGGGGTGGCCAAGCAGCAAAGGCAGGGACTCTTGTGGGATGTAGACACTGGGATGCAGCTGGAGGGGCTCAAATTGGAACTGGATGAGTCTCTGTGGCAAAGAAGTGTGTCCTTAGGGCTTTTTAATGAGGTTCCCACAGAAGCAAGCATTCCGACTCATACTAGAGGGATGACTCACACTACAGCCTGGTGCTCTTTTTACCCAGGAAGGAAGATGGCATCTCCTGGCCCAGTCAGCCTTCCCCGGGACCACAGCCAGCTCTCCTTTCCCAGGGCTCTGCCTTCCTCCTCTTGGGTTTCCTACCAGTGCTCATGAGAACCCTGCAGTGCTCTCTGGTCCCCCTCTCAGGTGGAACATGACTTCTGGATTCTCCTGCACCAAATGACACTCATAACACTGCTCATGTTCCACTGCAGTTAATCAAGCACATTAAAAAAAAATGCCAGTTTAGCAGGAAGTGAAAAAGGCCAGAGTCCAAAGTAAGGTCTGGATTCAGATTTGGGTGTCACTACCAGTGTGGTGTGTGACCCTTGGTAGCTATTTAACCCCTCTGAACCACTATTTCTCATTAGTAGAATGCAGGTGAAAATCTATCTCCCAAGGTTTAAAAAGATCATGGTAAAACACACATAACATAAAACTTCCCATCTTAGGCGTTTTCAAGTGTGCAGTTGAGAGGCATTGAGTACATTCACACTGTGTGCAGCCATCACCACTACCCATCTCCAGAACCTTTTTCATCTTGTAAAACTGATCATCCATACCCGACAAACGCTGACTCCCCATGCTTCCTCCCGCAGCACTGGCAGCCTCTAATCCACTCTCTGCCTCAATGAATTTGGCTGCTTTAGGGACTTCAGGTAAGTGGAATCGTATAGTATGTGTTCTTTTGTGCCTGGCTTACTTCTCTTAGCATAATGTCCTCAAGGTTCATCTATGTTGCAGCACGTGTCAGAATTTCCTTCTGTTTCAAGGTTGGATGATTTTCTGTCATATGGATACCCCACATTTGTTTATCCATTCATCTTTCTATGAACACTAGGTTGCTCCTCCTCTAGGCTATGATGCAAGGATGAACTTGGATTTACAAATACTGTCAGAGTCCCCGATTTCAGTTCTTTTGGATAAATACAGAGATGGAATTTCTGGAACCTATGGTGATTCTACTTTTAATTTTTTGTGGACCTGCCGTACTATTTTCCACAGTGTTTGCACCACTTTACATTTCTACCAACAGCATGTAAGGTTTCTTCAACACCTCACCAACACTTATTTCTGGCAGCCGTTTGGATGGATGAGTATAGTTTTGACGTGAACTTCCTTAACAATTGTTCATGTTGAGAATGGATGTGCTGCTTGTCTATTTGTACATCTTCTTTGGAGAAATGTCTATCCAAGTCTATTCAAGTGTCTAATTCAAGTCTTTTGCCCATTTTCTAATCAGGTTATTTGTCTTGTTGTTGAGTTGTAGGGGTTCTTTATATACTCTGGAATTAACCCCTTATCAGACATGTGATTTGAAAGTACTTTCTCCTATTTCAGATGTTGTCTTTTCACTCTGTTGATTGTGTCCTTTGATGTGCAAAGCTTTTCATTTTCATGTAGCCCAGTTTACTAATTTTACTTTTCTTTCTGTGATTCTGATGTCATATCCAAGAAGTCAATGCCAAATCTCTCAAGGTATTTTTGAAGATAACAAGAAGAAAGTCCTTGTAAACTATGAAATAGTATAAAAATGTTAGCAGTTGTGTAAGTACTTGAACATCAGACATGCAGCCAAGCCCTATAGGGATGTTTCAGAAATTAACAAAAAAATTGTTAGCCAAAATAGTAGATTTAAAACACACATATTATGTCTTTCTCACTTCAAATCTTACTAAAGAGATAATGTATTGTGCACTTAGTCGCTCACTCATGTCCGACTCTTTGTGACCCTATGGACTGTAGCCCACCAGGCTCCTCTGTCCATGGGATTCTCCAGGTGAGAATACTGGAGTGGGTTGCCATGTCCTCCTCCAGGGGATCTTCCCAACCCAGGGATTAAACCAGGTCTCCCACATTGCAGGCAGATTCTTTACCATCTGAGTCACCAAGGAAGCCCAAAGAGATAATAAAGGGATTAAAAAAAAAAAAGTCTTGTTGAGGTATATTTAAATACAATCAAATGCACCTGTTTTATAAAGTTAGATGAGTTTTCATTAATATGTATATTGCTGTAACCACCACCGCAATCAAAACATTGAATATTTATGTCATTCAGAAAGCTCCCTTATGCCTTTTGACAGGCAGCCCACTAATAAGTCTGTTCCCAGGGAACAACTAATCCGCCTCTGTCGTTATAGGTTAGTGTTGCCTTTTTGAGAATTTCCTATCAAAGGAATCATACAGTGTGAAGTCTTTTCAGCCTGGTTTCTTCCACTCAGCATGTTTTGAGATTCATACAAGTTGTTGAAAGCACCAGTAGTTTCTTATCTTTTATTACTGTGTGATATATTATGGTTTGCATGAACAACTTGTTCATCCCTTCACCTGTTGATGAAGTTCTTGCTCTTATGACTAAGACATTTAAGTACAAGAATTTGTGAGGATTTGTTTTCATTCTCAAGTGAGCAGAAATGCTGGGTCATATGGTAAGTATACGTTAATGTTTAAAGGAACAGCAGTTTCCCCAAATTTGCCGTATCAGCATTATTCAGGGATTCTAGTTCTTCTGGATTATCAATGACCCTTGGCAAGGCCAGTGCCTTCAATTTCACTGGGTGTGTAGTGACATCTCATTGTGGTTTTAACTATCAATGATGTTGAATATTTTTTATATGCTTATTTGCCATCTCTGTATCTTCTTTTGTGAAATGTCTGTTTGACTTTTGCCTATTTGTAAAGGGTTGTTTGATTATCTTATTATTCAGTTATAAAGATATATATATATATATATATACACAAATCATATAATTATTTTTCAAATATATGTTATAAATACTTTCCCAAGTCTATGAAATGTTACAAATACTTTCTCCAAGCCTATTGTTTATAGCTTTATTGAGGTATAAGTGATATGCACCAAGCTCCACATATTTAAAATTATAATTAAAAGAGTTTTAACATGTATATATATATATATATATATATATATATATATATATATGTAACCACACACTCTCATAAAGCCATCACCACCATCAAATGGATATATCCATCACCATTCAAAGTCCAGAGTTTCCTTAGGACACTTTTTAATGCCTCCCTCCTGTTCTCTTTTGTATTGATCCAAATTTTAACATAGTATAGCTTTTTTCCTACCTGTAGGACTTTTACATTTCTTATTGTGCAGGTCTACTGTCAAGGATTCTTGCAGATTTTTTTAAATTACTTTTGTTTAATTACTTCACCTATAAATTTCAAAAATTAGTTTTCTGGGTAGAGAATTCTGTTTGACATGGTTTTTCTTTTAGCACTCTACACAAGTTATTTCATTTTCTTCTGATAAGCATAATTTCTAACAAGTCTGAAATAATTTGTCTTTACTCCTCAATATGTGATGTATCATTTTCTCTGAATGTTTTTAGTGTTTTCCATTTATCACCAGCTTCAGCCATTTGATTATGATGTGATTTGGTGTGGTTTTCTTTGTGATTATCTTGCTTGGGCCTTCTTTCCCTTTTGGACCTATGGGTTTATAACTTTCATTAGACTTGGAAAAACTGCATTTTTTTCCTAAATGGGCCCCCAACTACTTGTATGTTACACTGATTTCCCACTGATGCTTTGTTCCTTGTTTTCAGTTCTTCCGCTCCCTGTATTTCATTGGGTGGTTTTCTATTTTTATGACTTCAAGTTCACTCATCATTTTTTTTCTGCAGTGTCTAATCTGCCACGAATTTAATTAGTGTTTTTTTTTTTAATTTTAGACATTCTATTTTACCTTTAAAAGTTGAATCTATTTTTATTACATCTTCAAATTCTGTCTTTATTCTTTTTTTTTAATTCTTATATGTATTTGAAATGGCAACCCCCTCCAGTGTTCTTGCCTGGAGAATCCCATGGACAGAGAAGCCTGGTAGGCTGCAGTCCATGGGGTCGCACAGAGTCGGACACGACTGAAGCGACTTGACAGCAGCAGCAGCAACATGTAAATAAGTGATTAAAATCTTTGCTATCTCCATCCCATCATTTCTGTTGACTGTTTATACTGGCTGATTTTTCTCCTGGTTTTAGGTCATGCATTCCTGCTTTTTTATATATACAATAATTTGTTATTGGATGCAGTACCTTGTGAATTTTATGCTTTGGACTTAGATCTGCCCCATAGGTAAGGTACTTGATCCTTCTGAGTCTTGTTTTTAGGTCTTGTTTTTGAAGTCAGCCTAGGGTATCTTTTATTCCAAGTCTAGTTTAGTTTCCCTTGTAAAAGCATTTCATTTTCAGAGCCCCATGTATTCTTTCAGGTTTCTCCACTTGTGGGAACTCAGTGATTTTCTGCCTGTGTGATTCCATTATGAATTCTGGGAATTGCTCAATTGACAGCTTCCCAGAATTTTTGTTTCTTCCCAAGTTGGTTTTGCACAGCTTAATGGAGCTTAGCCAGCCCCACTTGTGTGCAGATTGGTGTTCTTACAGGCACTGCAGGGGGATTCCCATGGAGACTCCAGGTCTCTTTCTCTGTGTAACTTCCAAGCTCCCTGGTACTCTGTCCCTCCTTGTCGCCTCCTTAAACTCTGATCTCTGACTCTTCAATTCTGGGGGCCTGCTGAGCTCTGCTGGATTTCCCTCTGTGCTGTAGTCTGCAAATGGCCTCCAGGCAGAAAGCTGGGACAATCAAAGGCTCACTTTGAGTTCCACGTCTCGGGGAATCAGTCTGGCACTGCTGTTGCCAATGTCTAAAAAAGAATTCTTTCATATATTTGGTCCAATTTCCTAGTTATTTAGGGACAGAGGGTAAGACGCATAGCAGTTAATTTTTTATGGTTTGTGTATTGGTGTCCTACTACTGCTATAACAAATTACTAAGACCACAAAGTCAGTGATTTAAACACATAACACCACAAAAGTATTACCCTAACATTTCTGTAGGTTAGAAGTTCAAGGGTCTCATTGGACAAAAATCAAGATGGTAATGAGTTTGGATTTCTTCCAGGAAGCTCTGGTGAGAATTCATTTTCTTGCTTTTTCTAGAGGCCACCTGTATTCCCTCTGGGTCCCATTCTCTTCCTCAAAGCCCAAGATGGCAGGTTGAATCCTCCTCACATCACATCACTCTGACCTCCTCTTCTGTCAGCATCTCCCTCTTCTATTTTGTAGGGCTTTTGAGATTACTGGGGCCCTGGATAATCCAGGAAAATTTTCCTATTTTAAGGTTGGATGATTTGCAAATCTCATGCTATCTGCAACATAATTCCCTTTTGCTTTATAGCCTACATATTCATAGGTTGTGGGGGATTAGGATGTGGACATTTAGGGATCATTCTTTTGATAACCACAATTAGAAATTAGAAGTTTGAAATTATAAAATAAGCATAATTCCCCAGAAGGAGAGATAATACTGTGGTTAAAGTAATGGCAACAAAATTTGGAAGCTGAAAGGAATAAAATGTTTAAAGAGGTCTGGAAAAGAATAATTCTTAAACCAACAAGGGGGAGAGCTGAGAAGGTAACTCATTTAGACTGGAGAATCCTCAAAGTCTTGGAATTGGAGGCTCCAGGTACCCCTGGGGGTGTGGCTAACACAGGATGCTAAAATAAGGTGTAGAGGTTGGGTATGTCTTTAAGAAGCAGTTAGAGCCCTAAATATCCTTTCCAACTCTGATTATTCAGATAACTGCTCTCTAAAGTGCTATCACAAAGCAAGGGGTTTCATTCACCAATGAAATGTCTTCCTTAACAAAATGACTAAGCCATAGTGAGCCCACCATGGACAAGCCCACTCACGTGCTCAGAGCTGCCTATCACACTTGTGGTCCTCATTCAAAAATGCCAGCAAGCAGCCAAGGAGTACCAGACACTTGGGGAAAACTTGCAAACAAGCAACTTAAAGAAGACAGACTTCAGGAAATGGAAATCTTCAGTAAACTATCTTTATTTCTGCTCTGATCTTTATGATTTCTTTCCTTCTACTAACTCTAGGTTTCGTTTGTTACTTCTGTAGTTGCTGTAGGTGTAAGATTAGTTGCCAGTCCAGGTTCGATGCACGATACTGGATGCTTGGGGCTGGTGCACTGGGACGACCCAGAGGGATGGAATGGGGAGGGAGGAGGGAGGAGGGTTCAGGATGGGGAACACATGTATACCTGTGGTGGATTCATTTTGATATTTGGCAAAACTAATACAATTATGCAAAGTTTAGAAATAAAATAAAATTAAAAAAAAAAAGATTAGGTTGTGTATTTGAGATTTTTCTTGTTTTCTAAAGAAAGATTGTATTCCTGTAAACTTCCCTCTTGGAACTGCCTTTGCTGCATCCCACAGGTTTTGCATCACTGTGCTTTCATTTGTCTCTAAGTATTTTTTACTTCCGCTTTGATTTCTGCAGAGATCCATTGGTTGTTTACTAGCACATTGTTTAGCTGCCAAGTGTTTGTGTTTTTTTTTAATATAGTTTTTTTTCTTGTAGTTTATTTCTAATCTCGTAACAATGTGATCAGAAAAGATACCTGTTATAATTTCGGTTTTCTTAAATGTCCCAAGGTTTGCTTTGTGGTCCAGCATGTGGTCAATCCTGGAGAATGTTCCATGTGCACATGAGAAGAATATGTAATCTCTTGCTTTTGGATGGAATTCTCTATAAATTAAGAATGATATTATCTAAATGTTTGATAGAATTTGCCTATGAATTATTCCTCAGAGTGTCATACAGAGTGAAGTAGGTCATACAGAGGAAGAGAAATATCATATGATCTCTCTTATATGTAGAATCTAAAATGATACAAGTGAACTTACTTATAAAACAAATGGACTCACAGACTTAGACAATGATCTTATAGTTACTGGGGGGAAATTTGGTGGGGAGGGATAGTTAGGAAGTTTGGGATTGACATGTACACACTGCTATATTTAAAATGGATAACCAATAAGGACCTACTGTATAGCACAGGGAATTTTTCTCGATATTATGTAACAACCTAAATGGAAAAAGAATTTGAAAAAGAATAGATACATGTATATGTATAACTGAATCACTTTGCTGTAAACCTGAAACTAGCACATTGTTAATCAACTATATTTCAATATAAAATAGAAAGTTAGAAAGTGCATTAGGCTTGCCTCAATTTTTAGAGATATTAGAGAAGATACTGAAACTGTGAAGCAAAAATAATACTCCTCATCCCAAACCTCCAAACAATCTGAAAACTAAAATTTCAAGCAAACAAAAACAAATGTTTTTGAAATTGGAAACTCAGTTGAATGGTTTGAAAATAAACTAAGTGACTTATTTTCTGCTTCTAATAATCAACACAAAATATAAGATTTTAATAAAATATGGGAAGTGCCATCTGTGATAGAATCAGGAATTGAAGGGTATGGAGGACACACAGATAAACCTTTCCTGTCCTCCCTTTCCAGGGTTCTGGCTAGCTTTGCAACACAGATAGGAAGACTAGGGTTCAGTGTGAACATATCTGGCAGAGTCAGCCCACCCAAAGAGGCCGAGCCTTTCAGGGCCCAGGAGTCCTCGTAGGCTGATGCTGACCATGGAGACTGGGGAGCTGAGGACAGTCCTTGGGGCTTCTGGCTTCTCCACAAGCCTTCAGGGAGGCCAGAAGTTCAGTAAATATGACAGGTATGACCTGGGCAAAACTGTGAAGCCATTTTGATGTGTCTGCTGGGGTGCTCAGCCCCTCTGTCCATCCCACCCTGGCCTCAGCGCCCACTCTCTCTAGCTCTCTTGCTTCCTCCCATTCCCTATCCTCCCAAAGATGGTCACAGTCTTACCATCCCTGCCTGGTGCCATGGTCCCTTCTTGTTCACAAAACACAAAACACACACACAGCTATATCTTTTGGAGGTTATGCATTGTTCATTCAAAGTTCAGATTTATGCTCATTCTGCTACCCGCCCCCCCCCTCCCCTTTCATTCTTCTAGGGCCACAGGCAGGAGGACAAAGCGGGGCAGAGAAGTTCTTCCTTGGCTGGAGCTGGTGCCAGTGGTTCCACGCACTCTTGCTCGGGCTGGTGTTTCTTATATGTGGAATCTAAAATATGACACAAATGAACCTATCTATGAAACAGAAACAAATTCACAGACATAGAGAGCAGACGTGTGGTTGCCAAGGGGGATGGGTTGAGGGAAGGATAGGGTTGGGTTTAGCACATGTAAGCTATTATACACAGGATGAATAGACAAGAAAACTATATTCAATATCCTGTGATTAACCATAATGGAAGTAATATTAAAAATATTTTAAAAGATTGTATATATGTGTATAACTGAATCACTTTGTCTAACATAACACTAAGTCAAGTATATTTCAATAAAGAAATCACCCACTATAAATCAAAATAAATACATAAAGTGACCTCTTTCTCCCTGGAGCATTGTGTTAGGTTTGTGGAAGGCCTCCTTGCTCTCTCTTTCCTGGGTGGGCTGCTGTCCTCCCCTTTTGTGTGGGCTTGTTGGCCATCCATCGACACTGACCATGCAACAAGGGGCCACTCATCTTTTGAACTCCAGGAGATATTCCTTTTGCAGGCTCCCCATCTGGTGCCTGGGCTTCCAGCACCCTCACCCCTGTCCAGGGGAGCCTGGGTGCTACCCAACTCATGCAGAGGGGCTGCTGCCACAGAAAATGCCATGGAAGTCGTGTTCCCTGCTGTTGTGCCCAGCAGGCAGTTGTCTCAGGGGTGTGTTGTGGTTGGTCCCTATGCTTAACTATGTCTGGGGGCAGGAGATCTGGCCCGCCTGAGGCTCTGTTGAAGCTGGCTCTCCTTAGGTGAGGGAGAGCAAGGTGACACTCTTGATGCCCTCTCTTTGAAAAGTGGTGGTGGCGGGGGGTGGGAGGTGCTTACAAAAAGGCAGCAGCTCTCTCCAAAGAAATCTCTTTACAGATGCTCTCCTTTGTAAATCCTCCCGAGTTTTGTAGCGTTTTAAGTTTATTCCCTGTGGGGTTGTCATTTAACTGATTCTTGTGCTCTGATATCTATCATCTGAGAGTAAATGACACAGCTCCTCATTTAACATTTTGTTACATGTTTGTTTTCAGCAAAACGGAATTACTGTAACTTGTCCTTTTCACTTGTCAATATCATATATATCCCTACTGCTACTGCTAAGTCACTTCAGTCGTGTCCGACTCTGTGTGACCCCGTAGATGGCAGCCCACCAGGGTCCCCCGTCCCTGGGATTCTCCAGGCAAGAACACTGGAGTGGGTTGCCATTTCCTTCTCCAATGCAGGAAAGTGAAAAGTGAAAGTGAAGTCGCTCAGTCGTGTCTGACTCTTAGAGACCCCATGGACTGCAGCCTACCAGGCTCCTCCATCCATGGGATTTTCCAGGCAAGAGTACTGGAGTGGGGTGCCATTGCCTTCAAACATAGACACAAGTCTTTTTTTGATATTTCTTCTGCACAGATACATCTATAAATAAGTCTATGTGAACAGCAGGGCTGGAACTGGGGTGGGGCAGGCAGAATGCCGAGAGAGCAAAATCTAGGGAGGTGCTCATGTGTGGGGTCTTGCCTGATGAGTGAAGTTGCATCATACTTTTTGTCCTTCAGGCAGTCCTTTTACTTTTAGGAGGCAACATATGAGTAGGTAAGAGCACAGACTCTGGTACCAGATTGCCAGACTTGAGTCCTGACCCTACCACGGTGTGGACTTGGGCAACTTGACTCTCTGTGCTGCAGTTTTAGCATCTGGTAAAATGGGTCAGTAATAGAATCTGATAGCATCTACTCTGTTGGTGTGTTACAAAAAAATACATATATATGTAATTTGGAAGATAGAATATATGATATGTTTATGATTTAGCCCATGATTTAACTGGGCTAAATCATGATGTTCAGTAGGTCAAGAGTATTAACTTGGGCTATTTTCAACTTCCTAAAGGCAATGGCAACCCACTCCAGTACTCTTGCCTGGAAGATCCCATGGATGGAGGAGCCTGGTAGGCTGCAGTCCATGGGGTCGCTAAGAGTCAGACACGACTGAGCGACTTCACTTTCACTTTTCACTTTCCTGCATTGGAGAAGGAAATGGCAACCCACTCCAGTGTTCTTGCCTGGAGAATCCCAGGGATGGCGGAGCCTGGTGGGCTGCCGTCCATGGGGCTGCACAGAGTCGGACATGACTGAAGCGACTTAGCAGCTTAGCAGCATGAGCTTATCAGGACATAACCCCATCATAAGTCAAGGAAGATTTGCACCATGTGTATCTAATGCATCTATATCATCTATACCCTGGATCACCTTTTCTATACCATGTCTACGTTCTCTCTACACCGAGAGAGCAGTGTAAGTACTATTGTTATTATTGTCATTGTTATATATGTTTGCCTCACACCTCTCTCTTGTCTTCCCCTCTTCAAGTGCATGATGTACTGTCCCCTCCCACCCTCCAATGATAACACATGTGAATAACTCAATAGTATTTTTTAAAATTAATTTAGTTTTTAATTGAAGGATAATTCCTTACAGAATTTTGTTGGTTTCTGCCAAACATCAACATGCATCAGCCATAGGTATACATATGTCCCCTCCCTCCTGAACCTCCCTCCTATCTTCCACCCCATTCCACCCCTCTAGATTGTTATAGAGTCCCTGTTTGAGTTCCTTGAGTCACACAGCAAAAAGACATCATGCTCATTGTTTGACATACAAACTTTGTCATATATGAAATTCTCATTTGAAATGAGGATCTATTTCTTGATCATATTTTTTTTTCTAACAGATCTGTGTGCTTATTCCTCTGCCAATATAATATTGATTTGAGTACAGTAACTTAACTGTTTGGATCATTAGAAAAACAAGTCCTCATATTTTTCTTCCAAATTTCACTTGGTTACTTTCACCTATTCTTTCAAATGAACTTTAAGATAATTTTATCTAATTTTAGAGTGAAGAAATTTTGTCAGCATGTCAATTGAAATTATAGTAACTTTACATAAAAACTTTGGGGGAATTAACTTTATGATATTAGGTGTTGGACTGTGAAGAAGGCTGAGCGCTGAAGAATTGATGCTTTTGAACTGTGGTGTTGGAGAAGACTCTTGAGAGTCCCTTGGACTGCAAGGAGATCCAACCAGTCCATTCTGAAGGAGATCAGCCCTGGGATTTCTTTGGAGGGAATGATGCTAAAGCTGAAATTCCAGTACTTTGGCCACCTCATGCGAAGAGTTGACTCATTGGAAAAGACTCTGATGCTGGGAGGGATTGGGGGCAGGAGGAGAGGGGGACGACAGAGGATGAGATGGCTGGATGGCATCACTGACTCGATGGACGTGAGTCTGAGTGAACTCCGGGAGTTGGTGATGGACAGGGAGGCCTGGCGTGCTGCGATTCATGGGGTCGCAAAAAGTCGGACACGACTGAGCGACTGATCTGATCTGATCTGATCTGACCTGACCCATAAAAAGATATATCTTCTGTTACTTAGAACTAATTTTATATCTTTCAAATATATTTTAACTTTTTATTTATATAGCTATTGTACTTTCACCATATTTATTTACATGGATTTTACATTGATAGTTTTGTCACAATTATAATCAGAGTATTTTTTATTAATTTCTTTTTCTGTATGAAAAGCAGCCTGGAGAAAAGCTATTAATTTTTGTATATTTTTCTTATATCTAGTTATTTTGCTAAATTTGTTTCTTAGGTTAAAAAAAATTATGTCATCAGCAAAAGAAAATTTTATTTTTTTTTACTTAATATTTGTGCCAGTTGTATTTTCTTCTGTAATTGCATTTGCTAAAACCTCCAAGGCACTGTTCAAAAAAAATGACAGAGTTGGCATCCTGTCTATTTTTTGATGGTAATTGAAGTGATTTTATTGATTTGCTATTTGGGATGTTATTGTCCAATGAAACTAAACAGCCTGTAACATATTTAAGTTGATTCTTTCTCTTATCTTATTTAGAATTCTTTTGAAAAATGACTTCTGAACTTATATTAAGTGCCTTTTCAGCAACTGTCGATATGACTATGGGTTTTGTCTTCTAATGTGTTGCTGTAATCAATCTCATGTACAGATTTCCTGAAATTTGAACCATGCCTGCATTTCTACAAGAAAATTTTATTTCATCGTAACATAATTCTTCGGAGGCATTGCTATGGTATTTGCCAGTATTGTAGCAAATGGACTTCCCTGGTGGCTCACTGGTAAAGAGTCCACCTGCAATGCAGGAGACACAGGAGACAAAGGTTTGATCTCTGGATCAGGAAGATCACCTGGACGAAGCAACCCACTCCAGTATTCTTGCCTGGAGAATTACAAGAACAGAGGAGCCTGGTGGGCTAGTCCATAGGGTCGCAAAGAATCAGACACGACTGAAACAACTGAGCTCGCCCACATTGTATCAAATATTTGTTTTTATATTCAGAATAAGATTAGGCTGTAGTTTTTTTTTTTTTTTTCCTTCTGTACTATATTAGGTTTCTGTATTAACCATATAAAATAAATTTGAAGACCTTTAATCTTTTCTACAGCTTGGAATGATGTGTTATAGGAGTTATCTGTTCTTTAAAGGTTGGTTAGAACCAAACTCAAAAGTCATTTGTTCCCAGTAACCTTTTTAGAGGTAAGATTTTTATTCACTTTTCCTATCTCAACTATGATAGCTGGTCTATTCAAGTTTTCCATTTCTTCTTAATTTTGCTAATATATATTTCATTGAAAATCATCCATTCTGTTTGGAGATTTAAATTTGTTGCCCAATTATTATCTTAGAATTATTTATTTGTGCTTTTTCCATTTTTCCTTCCTCCCTTCCTGCCTCCATCTTTTCAAAGACCAGCTTTGGGAACTATTTATCCTCTCAAAATTATTTTTTACATTTTTTCTTTAAAAAAAGACATTTAAAGTTATAAATAACTTTTGCTATGCACACAGATTTTGACAGAAGTATGCTTTTTTACATTGCTTTATAGACTGACCACTTATAATTTCACTTTTGATTTCCTCTTTGATCCACAGATGGGCTCTTAATTTTATAATAAAGTTTTGTATGTCCTTTTTCTTATTTTTTCCTAGCTTTATTGACTTGTGACTAGATAATATAGTTTGTAAAACTTCTACTTTTTCTTTTTTTAATTTAAGGATTCTATTGTGGCTAAGTGAGAAAAGACACACCTTAGTGTATCTTGTTTACTTTTGCCTTTGTATTTCCAAAACTGAGGACTTCAGAGTTTTTTCTTTGTTTTGAGTTAGTTTTTATTTGGTTAGGACTCTTTGGGCTCCAAAATCACTGCAGATGGTGATTGCAGCCATGAAATTAAAAGACGCTTACTCCTTGGAAGGAAAGTTATGACCAACCTAGATAGCATATTAAAAAGCAGAGACGTTACTTTGCCAACAAAGGTCCATCTAGTCAAGGCTATGGTTTTTCCAGTAGTCATATATGGATATGAGAGTTGGACTGTGAAGAAAGCTGAGCACCAGAGAATTGATGCTTTTGAACTGTGGTGTTGGAGAAGACTCTTGAGAGTCCCTTGGACTGCAAGGAGATCCAACCAGTCCATTCTAAAGGAGATCAGTTCTTGATGTTCTTTGGAAGGAATGATGCTAAAGCTGAAACTCCAGTACTTTGGCTACCTCATGTGAAGAGCTGACTCATTGGAAAAGACTCTGATGCTGGGAGGGATTGGGGGCAGGAGGAGAAGGGGACGACAAAGGATGAGATGGCTGGATGGCATCACCTACTCGATGAATGTGACTTTGAGTGAACTCTGGGAGTTGGTGATGGACAGGGAGGCCTGGCGTGCTGCGATTCATGGGGTCACAAAGAGTCGGACGTGACTGAGCAATGAACTGAACTGAACTGAACTGAACTGAGGTGCTTCTTGTTGGATGGAGTTTATAAAAGTTTGCTGATTGAAGCTGTACCATGTAGCAGCCGAAGTTGTAGGGGGAATATATATACTCCAAGTTCTTGGATATTATAAAATATATTTCTTAATAATATCTTGGCTGAGAAGAGGATACTTGGGTTGCAGGTTTGTTCTTTTTATAGCCTATAGTTGCTAAATTACCGTATTCTAGTCTCCAGGCAATGCAAGAAATCTGCTGCCAATCTGAAAGTCTTACTTTATAAATCACTTGTCTTTACTCTCTGGAATCTTGTAAGAGTGCTTCTCTAGCTTCCTGTCTCTCCTCCAGATATTTTGCTTCAGTTGTTCCTTTTTGCTGATTCTCCATCACCTTAGAATACATTTCAAGGTAGAGAGGCGGAGGAGAAAACCCCTAAAAGGGTGTCAAGGAGAGGCTCTGAGTTTCTTGTCTGGCTTCAGCAACTGAAAACTCTTTACACAGCTGCTTGGCTAGATTGCTGTCTGACCGCTGACTGGACCCAAAGTTGATGAGAACGAAGTGTATTTAATAAACAATCGTTGACACACCAACTCACTACAAGGCTGTAGGAGCAGCTGCAGCCATCACTGAGCATTACTTTGGTTTAACAAGTTCCAAATGTTAGTTTCCTTTGCTCACTCAGAGGACCACTGGCAGTTCCTGACTTTAGGTAAGTCAGGCCAATCTTTTAAGGAGACAGTCTGAGAAAAAGTCTAAATAGGAGTTACTGTTAATAAGGATGCACTTGGAAAAATGCACAACTGCTCAATGAATTATCACAATGTGAAAACACCATATAACCAGTGCTCACAGTGAAGAGAGTAGCCTAGATAGCCCTGATGCCCCTTCCAATCGCTTGAAGCCAGGGTAAGTTTGGACTTTTTCTTATAGGTTCTAGGAAGCCACTAAAGTTTTTTCACAAAGATGAAAACAGTGTTCCTCAACTTTGGCACTACTGACATTTGGGGCCAGATGATTCTTTGCTGAGCACCCCAGTTGTGACATCAATTGATGTCTCCAGACACTGCTGCATGTCCCCTGGGGGTGGGGGTGACCATTGGGTATAGTGGACTATCTGTGAAAACAGACTGATGACTCTGGCAGCTGTCTCTGAGGTGGTTGGCAGAGAACCACTGAGGAGGTGACTGGTGGGGAAACAGGTTTGGGGACAGCTGAGGGGTGAATGTGGCTGGTGCCCCAGGACTGCTGGTGGGCCGCATGGAGGTCAGATTACACAGGGAAGCGTGGGCAGGGCTCAGAGGCTGACAACTTGGAAACGGGAGATGGCAAAGAGTAAAAAATGCACATCAGGCTGGCTCCTGGGGGTGTCAGAGCACCATTGTCAGGAATTTGTATGTTAAGAAATGGAGAACTTTGGGGGTGAGGTTACCAAAAGTTTGGATTTTAACACCCTTTTAGGAAAGTAGAGGTTGGGAACTACATTGTTATCTCCAGTCTATACATGAGAAAATTAAGTCAAACAAAGAGGAGTCAGTGGGATCTGGACTCCATCACCCCATTTCAGCCTGGCCTGGACTGCCAACTTCGAGGGCTCCATTTATTTTCTTTCAAAGTCTAATGATCCTGAACATGTATTCCACTGTCCTCTCCTTCAAAAATGCCTCAGTAACAGCACAGCCCTGCCCATGGGGAAGAGGAGAGTCCATCTTTCAAGAAAGCAATAAAGCATAAGTTAGTGTGGCATCTGGAAATTATTTACCACTTGCAGGAAGAACAGCTTCAAGCAGTGGCCCTGGAGCACCAAGCAGGTAGCCAGCCCAGCAGGTAATGGGGAGTTCAGGTCTCACTGGGTGATTTGGTCAGAGCCTAGTCAGTGGCCATAGAATGCATACCATCAGGGACATCCTCCAGAAAGCCCTGGGAAGGTGGGGTGGGAGAGAGTTTGGGGAGGAAAGAGAAGTGAGAGGTTAAGCTCTGGGGTAGCCAGCGCCACATGATGCCCAGAGTGCATGGACAGCCTCGCAGTCACCAGGTCAAGGGTTAGACAGATGTGGTCCACCAGCAATCAAAAGGGTCTCCCAGACTAAGATGTCAGCTTCTTGCACCATTCAGCATCCTATGAGAGCTGCACAAGACACAGATATGAGGCATTCAAGTTTGGTTTCCTGTGCCCATTCTCCAGGGAAGCACCATCCAGAGCCTTGGAGCTCCGTAGAAAGGGAAGACAGCACACAGGACCCAAGGGATCAAAGGACTGGTTCCTCATCACTTAAACATTGACCCCTTCCTCTCCTCTGCTGCTGCTGTTCCCCACACAGCCCATCACCCCAGGCATACTCACAACTACCTGCATGCCACCTGCCAGGCCTTGCTTCTTCCAGGAAGCCTTCCCAGGTGCACCGTCCTCCCTGCCCCAGACACACAGCCTCCAACCCAGCTCTTTGTACTCTGCCTGTTTGCAGGTTGGCTTCTCTACCCTGACTCTAAGCTCCTGAGGGCAAGAGTTCACCATATTCATTTATGTTTAGCCCAGAAGCCCAAGTTCTCCACGCTCCTAAATAACATGGCTGTAACTCAGGCCCCACTGAGTATGCGTGGAGGAAGGCAGGACCCCCAGATGCTCAACATCTCCTACCAACTCTCTCTACCTCCTGCTTCAGCTGCTGCTCTGAGTAAGTTGGTACCAGTGGACTCCCTGCCTCTTCTTTCCCTCTGACCCATCCCCAGCCTTTGGTTCTGCACAGCCCAGCTAACAGTAAGCCAGGGTGTCTTGGGAAACACTATTAAAGGCCAAGGGTAACATTGGGTTAATAAAAAACCTAGGAACAGAAAGCTGTGGAAAACTAGCCTCTCAAGATCAGATACCAATACTCCTGAAGTCCTCCACCTGGCTCTGTCTCTGGGAGTTTTCCTCCAACCATCAATATTCTTGACTGTGGCTGGCAGCCATGCTTCCTGTGATCCACTCCAGCCCACACAAGAGTCTCCCCGTTAAAGCCTCCCTCCGCTGATGCTGCGGACATTGTGATCTCTCTCCGTCACGGTGCCACCCACCCACTCGGATGACAGGCTCTCTGTAGAACGTGCTCAGTGGTCTGCACCCCTCCCAGTCACCCCCTGCCATACCTTAGCAGAAGTAAGACAACTTAATGGATATCCCAAATACAAATGCTAGTACCACCCTTAGAATATAGGAACTGTGATTTTAAAAACCTATCCTTCACATATGGTTATATGGTTTTTTTTTTCTTTCACTTATGATTAAATTCAAAGGACTTAACAAGGGTGTCTTGGACATGCTAAATATGCAGTGATGTTGGTGGACTGAATTAATGAACCTAATATCCTTTGACTGTGTGGATCACAATAAACTGTGGAAAATTCTGAAAGAGATGGGAATACCAGACCACCTGACCTGCTTCTTGAGAAACCTATATGCAGGTCTGGAAGCAACAGTTAGAGCTGGACATGGAACAACAGACTGGTTCCAAATAGGAAAAGGAGTACATCAAGGCTGTATATTGTCACCCTGCTTATTTAACTTCTATGCAGAGTACATCATGAGAAACACTGGGCTGGAAGAAGCACAAGCTGGAATCAAGATTGCCTGGAGAAATATTAATAACCCCAGATATGCAGATGACACCACCCTTATGGCAGAAAGTGAAGAGGAACTAAAAAGCCTCTTGATGAAAGTGAAAGAGGGGAGTGAAAAAGTTGGCTTAAAGCTCAACATTCAGAAAACGAATGAAAGGTTGTTGTTGAGTCACGCGAATACACAGGGATTCTTGGCCCCCAGAGGAGAAGAATTCAATCCGGGGCCAGAGACGAGGCTTGATCGCTCAGAGCTTTTGTGTAATAAAGTTTTATTAAAGTATAAAGGAGATAGAGAAAGCTTCTGGCATAGGCATCAGAAGGGGGCAGAAAGAGTACCCGCTTGCTAGTGTTAACAATGAGGTTATATAATCCAACGAATATCTGGAGGTTGTAAAGACCTCATCAGTCCTATTCCTGTAATTTACATTTTAAGATAACACTGTCCTCAGGCAAGATACATCCTTGTAAAGACCAGGTCTACTCCCATAATTAACATTTTAAGATAACCAAAGGTTGAATCCAAAGACTGTCCTTAGGCAGGAAACATTATTGTTATATAATCCTAAGGAATGTGGAGAAGGAAAAAGTTTGTCCTTTCTTCCTCCTTGAGAATTCCAGACCCCTCTCTCCTTGGGGACGCCTAGCCTCCCTATCAACCTGCCTAGGAACTGACTCTCTCACGAAGATCATGGCATCTGGTCCCATCACTTCATGGCAAATAGATGGGGAAACAGTGGAAACAGTGTCAGACTTTATTTTGGGGGGCTCCAAAATCACTGCAGATGGTGACTGCAGCCATGAAATTAAAAGATGCTTACTCCTTGGAAGGAAAGTTATGATCAACCTAGATAGCATATTGAAAAGCAGAGACATTACTTTGCCAACAAAGGTCCGTCTAGTCAAGGCTATGGTTTTTCCAGTGGTCATGTATGGATGTGAGAGGTGGACTGTGAAGAAAGCTGAGTGCTGAAGAATTGATGGTTTTGAACTGTGGTGTTGGAGAAGACTCGTGAGAGTCCCTTGGTCTGCAAGGAGATCCAACCAGTCCATTCTAAAGGAGGTCAGTCCTGGGTATTCTTTGGAAGGAATGATGCTAAAGCTGAAACTTCAATACTTTGGCCACCTCATGCAAAGAGTTGACTCATTGGAAAAGACTCTGATACTGGGAGGGATTAGGGGCAGGAGGAGAAGGGGACGACAGAGGATGAGATGGCTGGATGGCATCACTGACTCAATGGATGTGAGTTTGAGTGAACTCCGGGAGTTGGTGATGGACAGGGAGGCCTGGCGTGCTGCAGTTCATGGGGTCACAAAGAGTCAGACATGATTGAGCGACTGAACTGAACTGAACTGAATATCCTTTGTTATTCAATTTTGATGAGAGATAAAACAGAATCTGTAACTTGTTTAATGAAATAATTGAGATGGTGGCTGCATGAGATGGTGGGAAACTTTTTCATTTCTATCTTCTAACTTTGGAGTTGATCGAGGCTAGTCAATTGATCATTTTCCAGTTCACATTCTCAGAATTAAGGATCCAATTTAAAGATCCAATTCAAAGAGCCCAAGCAGAGAACGGGACTCAGGGAAAGGACAAAGGGTTGAAATTCCTTGTCTCAATTATGGGAGGCCAGGCCTGGCCACAGTTACAGGGTGGGCTGGATGATTTTAGCCCAAGAACTAGAAAGCAGGGAGCAGAGACAAACTAGAATAAGCAAATGGAGTAAAATTTGAGTCAAAGTTGAGGTGCTAAGCCAGCAAGATAGCCTCGGCTACAAGGTCACAGATCAGTCACTGGTACCCAGAACACAGGGACTGAGAGCTGGGCTGGGCAACAGAGTCTTGCCAGAGCCCTAGAGCTGCTGCTCAGAAACCAACGGTGTTTTCCGTGGAGCAACTCTGAACTGGTGGCCAAGAGAGCGTCAGCAAGTGTCAACCAGAAGTGAGAGTTCAGAGTTGGCTTGAAAACCCAGGCAGGCTGCCAAAGGACTAGAACAAAGGGTGTGTGGATAAAGTGTGGCTTGCACAATGTAGCAACCAAATGACCAAACTACAGCTATGAAAACACTGCAGATCCTGCAAATGTAATACTGAGAGAAAGAATGAGGACCCCAAAGAATACATGCATGTAATTCCATTCACTGAAACCCAGGCAAAACATTTTTAAGGTTTTAAATAAAAAACTATTAAAAAAAAAAAGTATGGAAATTATTAGGCCAAATAAGATAGTATATTTCCTCTGGAAAGGAGGGACACGTGGGGCTGGGGGAGGTAATATTCTGTTTCTTCCCCTGGTCAGTGGCTACAAGTGTTTGCTTTTTATTTATTAATTAAATTGTCCACATATGTCTTGTGTACTTTTATTTTTCTATGTTCTATTTCATAATTAAAAAAAAAATTTTTTTTTTTTTTAAGAAATCATACAAGTTAAAATTCCACAAGCAGTCCTTTTAAGGAAGGGTTCCAAACATTGCTTTGTTCACCAGCCATAAATAACAACTTCAGCAAGCTCCCCACAGGCAAAACCTGTGGGCTTCTTGGCCCAAGTATTCAATCAACACGCACTTAGCAGGAACTTACTGTGTGTGGGCGTGGCGCCGGCTGCTAGGGGCTCAGGAGGCACCTTGCCCCCTCTTCTTCCTGGGAAACGAGAACATCTCTGGTACAGGACGCTTCCCCACCCCCACCCCCAGAACTTCTGGAAGCTCCGAGCTGAAGTTTGTTGTTATTTTTGGTAGCTTTCACTGTTGTAGATTTGGGGATAATTTAAACCATTGGTTTTGCATAAGTTGCCACGTGTGACTGAAGCCTTCTCAAATCCTTTTGGGTAGTAGTCAGAGAAAATTAATAAATAGCAGTGAGCCCCTTGTTCTCCTCTTGGCCCTGCCCTCCCAACTCTGCCCTCCTCCCACTCCTTGTGCTGTCTGCCCCTCTCCAAACACAAGGCAAATTAATCCTGGGTGGAGAGGCTGAGCTCCCATTACCCTAGCCCCTCCAAACAGAAACACACTTACATTTACCATTTTAAAATACCCTTAATTAGCTCTCAGAACACACTTCCCTTTGCTAGGAAATATCCTGGGATGAAGCATAGTTCAGCTAGCTGGAAAGGCCAGGTAAATTTGCTGCAGGACGAAATCTTATTTAAGATGTTGCCTCAAATGACTGTCAGGTTGCCTGGGGTTGGCCCAGAATTCGTTCCAGATTTGCAGGCACCTTTCTGTGCAGCTCAGATAGCAAAGGATCTGCTTGCAGTGCAAGAGACCCAGGTTCAATCCCTGGATCAGAAAGATCCCCTGCAGAAGGAAATGGCAACCCACCCCAATATTCTTGCCTGGAGAATTCCATGGACAGAGGAGCTCGGCAGACTACAGTCCTTAGGGTCTCAAAGAGTTGGAAACAATTGAGCGAATAACACTTTCAGTGGAGTGGCTGGAGATGTGGGGGGTGCAGCCATGGAAACCAGGCTTGCTTTCTTTTTCCTCTTGAGGTAATAAACCTACCTAGGCATCTTTGAAATGTGACCGTGCCAAAGATCCTGATCCCTTCATGACTCTGCCAACTTCTGGGCTATTTCCAAGACATTATCTGGAAACAGAAAAATGTTCAGGGAGCTGAGGGAAAAGTGGATTAATTATGTTTAGAGTCATTTTCAGGGAAACTGAAATAAGTTTGGAATGTTCTGGGGAAATGGGCTGAGAGATTTTTGCCTTATGGCTAGACTTTGTCAAGTTGGAAGAAATGCATTCACAACAACATTGTGAAATCTTGAAAATGTGTGCAATTTCAACGAAAACACAAACCTTCTATTGGTCCTAGTACACATGTGCATGGCTGCACATCCCCCCCCACACACACATGAGTTCACATTGTGTACACACACAAACACATATGTGAGCACATATGTACACACACATACTTATGTGTACACAAATGCACATGTGAACATATACACTCAAACACACACACACACACACACACACACACACACATCCATTCACCAGAATGGACATGAACACAAAAGTCAGAGAGGGAAGGAGGAAAAGGGAAAGGTTTATAGGAAAGAATCTTTCAAGAAAACAATGTCTTCAGTTCAAAAAAACCCAGAGAGCAGTGGATCTGAAGTTTGTTTGTACTATATACTATTCCATTGATCTATATGTCTGTTTTTGTGCCAGTACCATACTGTTTTGATGACTGTAACTTGATCCCACTACTGGGAATATAGCCAGAGAAAATTAATTTGAAAAGATACATACACCCCTATGTTCATAGTAGCACTATCTACAGTAGCCAGACATGGAAGCAACCTAAATGTCCATTGACAGAGGAATGGGTAAAGAAGACGTGGTACATACATACGATGGAATATTACTCAGCTATTTAAAAAATTTAAATAATGCCATTTGCAGCAACATGGGCAGTTTATCATACTAAGTGCAGTAATTGAGAGTGGAAAAGACAAATATCATATGATATCGCTTTTATGTGGAATCTAAAAATGTGATACAAATGAATTTATTTACAAATCAGAAATGGACTCATATAGAAAACAAACTTATGGCTACCAAAGGGGTAAAAGGGGAGGGATAAATTAGGAACTTAGTAGTAAAATACACCTACTACTACACATGGATTTCCCAGGTGGCACTAAGGGTAAAGAACCCGCCTGCTAATGCAGGAAACACAGGAGACGCAGGTTGGATCTCTGGGTTGGGAAGATCCCCTGGAGACAGACATGGCAACCCAATCTAGTGTTCTTACTTGGAAAATCCCATGGACAGAGGAGCCTGGTGGGCTGCAGTCCACAGGGTTGTTAAGAGTCAGACATGACTGAAGTGACTTAGCACGTACCCATGCACTGCTACATATAAAATACATAACCAACAGGAACCTACTGTATAACACAGGGAGCTATAGTCACTATCTTGTAATAACCTATAATGGAAAAGAATCTAAAAAAGAATATATATATATATATATAATATATATCTGAATCACTTTGACATATACTTGAAATTAACACACCATTGTAAATATATTTTGATAAAATTTTTTAAAGTATAAAAATAAGAATAAAATAGTAAAAATAAAATTTATGTATCCTCTATAAGATAAAAAATGCACTGCAGACAAGGATAAAATTACATCCAATCTTGGAAGAGGTCAGGGTAAGTGTGGACTCTGATGCTTCAGCCTCCTAGGTCAATGGCAAATGCACCTGTAACTAGAATTTTCCAGCCTCACCCACCGTGAGTAAGCTCCTCTGCAGATTGGTTTTCCCAGCACTTCTCCCTGGGCCACCCCAGGCCCCAGAGCCTGATCAAGGGAGGCCCAGGGCTCTGCTCCTCTTTGTTGTGGCTAGTATGTCTAACCTGGGAAGGGCAGTTTGCCCCCACTCCATGTTCCCTCTTTTTCAAATCTTCTCTCTCTGGATTCTTTACTCTCCTTCTGCCTGCTAGAGTGTCTCAAAACTATGGAACTGAGACTCAATGGATACCCTATAAAAAATAAAACACTGACTTTTATGAAAACGTCCAGGTTGAAAGCTGTGGATTTTTAAAGCAGACCAGTCCTTGAAAGTAGGTCTCCAGATGCCAAGCATTTGGGGCAAAGTCTTTTCCTAAATTTCTCACTTTCCACGTGTGGAATGCCCTCTGCACTGCTGAGATGGTCTGGTGATCACTATTATGTGTGAGGAAGAACATCTGAAGAAGAGCATGGGAAAGCATATCTAGGATCACAGAACTATTTCCTAAAGCATGTTACCTGATATGCTGGCTCCATAGAAACCTGTGACTGCAGGCTGAAAATTGATTTGGGAAATGCTAGAAAAAAACAGATTGTGTTCTGGGGGATTTGTCTGAATCCCTAATATGCTAAGGTAGGTCGTGAATCTCCAAAGGAGGACTGGCAGATGCATTAATTCCAAACTTATCAGACTTTGAGGGTGTTTCTTCTTCAAGAAGCAGAGTTTGAGATGAACACATGGGAATGCAAGTGAAGGCAACACTGCAGCAGTTGGATTTGATAGGGTTCAGGACTTGATTTTGCTGACTATTCTTAATGGGGGGTAGGCAGAATGTTAGGATGGTGTGGATCCTTCTAATTATTGCTTCTTATAAATTCTGCTGTAATAAGCCACCAAGGGACTGGTAGGGAATGTTTGCCATTGGTTCCAGCTACCCAGCCTCTCAACCGCCTGGACTTGGGGGAGCACTCACTTAGTGAGTCTTGGAGAGAAGCAGAGCCCACCGCCTGCTCATGAAACTGAAAATATGAACTTAAGGGAGGAAGCAGGGGCTTGGTTTGTCACAAAAAAATACATGTAAGATTATTCACAGCAGCAGGATGGCGACAAACTGGGAATCGGCTAACTGTTCACCAGCAGAATAGATGAATGAACTGCGGTGTAGTCATACAGTGGAGTATGAGAAAATGAGGAAAAAGATTTAATAGTGACTGTGTAACAACATGGATGAATCTCACAGCCCTAACGTTGAATGAAAAAAGGTTTACACAAGTACATCTTGTGATTCCACTTATTTGAAGCTCAGGCAAAACTAAACTCTGGTATGAGATTTCAACATGCTAGCTGTATTGGGGGGAGTATTAACAGGGCAGGGACATGAAGGAACTTCTTCAGGTTCTGGAAATGTGCAAAAATGTTATCAAGCTATACATTTATGTGTTATCATTCAGTCATTAAGTCGTGTCCAACTCCTTGAGACCTCGTGACTGCTTTAGGCCAGGCTCCTCTGTCCTCTAGTATCTCCTAGAGTTTACTCAAATTTTTGTCCATTGAATTCATGATGCTATTTAACCATCTTATCCTCTGCCCCCCTTCTCTTTTTGCCTTCAACCTTCCCCAGCATCAAGGTCTTTCCCGGTGAGTCGGCTCTTTCACATCAGGTGGCCAAAGCATTGCAGCTTCAGTTTTAGCATCAGTCCATCCAGTGAATATTCAGGGTTGATATCCTTTAGGATTGACTGATTTGATACGCTTGCAGTCCAAGGGACTCTCAAGAGTCTTCTCCAACATTATGCTTCGAAAGCATCAATTCTTCTGTGCTCAGCCTCCTATATGGTCCAAATCTCACATTCATACATGACTACTTGAAAAACCATAGCTTTGACTACATGGAACTTTGTTGGCAAAGTAATGTCTCTGCTTTTTTAATTCACTGTCTAGTATTGTCATAGGTTTTATTGCAAGAAGCAATTGTCTTTTTAATTTCATGGCTGCAGTCACCATGTGCAGTGATTTTGGAGCCCAGGAAAATAAAATATGTCACTGCTTCTACTTTCCCCCTTCTATTTGCCATGAACTGATGGGACCAGATGCCATGAACTTATTTTTTTGAGTGTTGAGTTTTAAGCCAGTTTTCTCACTCTTATCTTTTACATGCTTCAAGAGGCTCTTTAGTTCCTCTTTACTTTCTGCCAGCTTGTAATTCATCCTGCCCAGCATTTCACATGATGTACTCAGCATAAAGTTGAATAAGCAGGGTAACAATATACAGCCTTGTATTCCTTTTCCAATTTTGAACCAGTCCATTGTTCCATGTCTGACTCTAACTATTGCTTCTTGATCTACATACAGGTATCTCAGGAGACAGGGAAGGTAGTCTAGTACTCCTGTCTTTTGAAGAATTTTTCCACACTTTGTTGTGACTCATACAGTCAAAAGCTTTAGCATAGTCAATGAAGCAGACATAGATGTGATTCTGGAACTCCCTTGCTTTCTCCATGATCCAATGAATGTTGGCAGTTTGGTCCCTGGTTCCTCTGCCTTTTCTAAATTCAGCTTGTACAGGTGGAAGTTCTCGGTTCATGTACTGCTGAAGTTTAGCTTGAAGGATTTTGAGCGTAACCTTGTTAGTATGTGAAATGAGCGCAGTTGTAAAATAGTTTGAACAATCTTTGGCATTGCTCTTCTTTGGGATTGGAATGAAAACTGACCTTTTCCAGTCCTGTGGCCACTGCTGAGTTTTCCAAATTTGCTGAAATATTGAGTGCAGCACTTTAACAGCATCACCTTTTAGGATTTGAAGTAGCTTAGCTGGAATTCTATCACCTCCACTAGCTTTGTTTGTAGCGATCCTTCTTAAGGCCCACTTGACTTCACATTCCAGGATGCTTGCCTGTAGGTGAGTGACCATACCATTGTGGTTACTCGGGTCATTAAGGCTTTCCTTATCTAGTTCTTCTGTGTATTCTTGCCACCTCTTCTTAATCTCTTCTACTTCTGTTAGGCCCTTACTGTTTCTCTCCTTTATCATGCCCATCCTTGCATGAAATGTTCTCTTGGTAAAATCTCCAGTTTTTTAGAGATCTTAGGCTTTTCCCATTCTATCGTTTTCTTCTATTTCTTTGCATTGTTCATTTAAGAAGGCCTTCTTATCTCTCCTTGCAATCTCTGGAACCCTGCTTTCAGTTCACCATATCTTTCCCTTTCTCCCTTGCCTTTCACTTCTCTTCTTTCCTCAGCTATTTGTAAAGTCTCCTCAGACAACCACTTTTCCTTCTTGCATTTCTTTTTCTTGAAGATGGTTTTGGTCATTGCCTTTCCTGGTGGCTCAGACGGTGAAGTGTCTGCCTATAATGAGGGTAGACCCGGGTTCAATTCCAGGGTTGGGAAAATGCCCTGGAGAAGGAAATGGCCACTTACTCCAGTATTCTTGCCTGGAAAATCCAGTGGATGGAAGAGGAGCATGACAGGTTACAGTCCTTGGGGTCGCAAAGAGTCAGACACGACTGAGCTACTTCACTTTCTTTCTGTACAATGTTACAAACCTCCATCCATAGTTCTTTAGGCAGGCAGTCTATCAAATCTAATTGCTTGAATCTATTTGTCACCTCTCTATATAATAACAAGAGATCTGATTTAGGTCATACCTGAATGGTCTAGTGGTTTTCCCTACTTTCTTCAATGTAAGCCTTAATCTTGCAATAAGGAGCTGATGATCTGAGCCACAGTCAACTCCAGGTCTTGTTTTTGATGACTGTATAGAGCTTCTCCATCTTTGGCTGCAAAGAACATAATCAATCTGATTTCAATATTGACCATCTGGTGATGTCCATGTGTAGAGTCATCTCTTGAGTTATTGGAAGAGGGTGTTTGCTATGACTAGGGTGTTCTCTCTGTTAGCTTTTGCCCTCCTTCATTCCATACTCCAAGGCCAAATTTGGCTGTTACTCTAGGTATCTCTTGACTTCCTACTTTTGCATTCCAGTTCCCTATGATGAAAAATACATCTTTTTAAAAAAATTATTTATTTTTTAATTTAAAGATAATTGCTTCACAGAATTTTGTTGTTTTCTGTCAAACCTCGACATGAAGCAGCCATAGGTTTATGTAATATCCCCATTTTGAACCTCCCTCCTATCTCCTATCTCCTTCCCCATCCCACCCCTCTAGGTTGATACAGAGGTCCTTTTTGAGTTTCCTGAGACATACAGCAAATTCCTGTTGGCTATCTATTTTACATATGGTGATGTAAGTTTCCATGTTACTCTCTCCATACATCCTATCCTCTCCTCCCCTTTCCCCATGTCCATAAGTCTGTTCTCTACGTCTGTTTCTCCATTGCTGCCCTGCAAGTAAATTCTTCATTACAATCTTTCTAAATTCCGTATATATGCATTAGTATATATTTATCTTTCTCTTTCTGACTTACTTCACTCTGTATAATAGGCTTTAGGTTCATCCAACTCATTAGAACTGACTCAAATGCATTCCTTTTTATGAATGAGTAATATTCCATCGTGTATAGGTACCAAAACTTCTTTATCCATTCATCTATCATTGGACATCTAGGTCGCTTCCATGTTCTAGCTATTGTAAATAGTGCTGCAATGACCAATGGGATACTTGTGTCTTTTTCAATTTCGGTTTCCTCAAGGTATATGCCTAGGAGTGGGATTGCTGGGTCATGTGATGGTTTTATTCCTAGTTTTTTTTAAGGAATCTTCATACCACCTTCCACATTGGCTGTATCAACTTATGTTCCCACCAACAGTGCAAGAGTGTTCCCTTTTCTCCACACCCTCTCTAGCATTTAGTTTGTAGATTTTTTGACGATGGCCACTCTGCGTGAGGTGATATCTCATGTGGTTTTGATTTGCATTTCTCTAATAATGAGTGATGTTGAGCATCTTTTCATGTGATTCTTAGCCATCTGTATCAAGGACATCTTTTTTTGGTGTTAGTTCTAGATGGTGCTATAGATCTTCACATAGAAATTCAACTTCAGCTTCTTCATCATCAGTAGTTGGGGCATTCAATTCAGCTCAGTTCAGTTGCTCAGTTGTGTCCGACTCTTTGCGACCCCATGAATCACAGCACGCCAGGCTTCCCTGTCCATCACCAACTCCCGGAGTTCACCCAGACTCACATCCATCGAGTCAGTGATGCCATCCAGCCATCTCATCCTCTGTCGTCCCCTTCTCCTCTTGCCCCCAATCCCTCCCAGCATCAGAGTCTTTTCCAATGAGTCAACTCTTCGCATGAGGTGGCCAAAGTACTGGAGTTTCAGCTTTAGCATCATTCCTTCCAAAGAAATCCCAGGGCTGATCTCCTTCAGAATGGACTGGTTGGATCTCCTTGCAGGCCAAGGGACTCTCAAGAGTCTTCTCCAACACCACAGTTCAAAAGCATCAATTCTTTGGCACTCAGCCTTCCTCACAGTCCAACTCTCACATGGATACATGACCACAGGAAAAACCATAGCCTTGACTAGATGGACCTTTGTTGGCAAAGTAATGTCTCTGCTTTTGAATATGCTATCTAGGTTGGTCATAACTTTCCTTCCAAGGAGTAAGCGTCTTTTAATTTCATGGCTGCAGTCACCATCTGCAGTGATTTTGGAGCCCAAAAAAGATAAAGTCTGACACTGTTTCCACTGTTTCCCTGTCTATTTCCCATGAAGTGATGGGACCAGATGCCATGACTTAGATTGATTGTGATGTTGAATGGTTTGCCTTGGAAGCCAACTGAGGTCATTCTGTCATTTTTGAGAATGCACCAAAGTATTGCATCTGACTCTTTTGTTGACTAGGAGGGCTACTCTATTTCTTCTAAGGGATTCTTGTTCACAGTAGTAGATACAATGGTCATCTGAATTAAATTCACCCATTCCGACCCATTTTTGTTCACTGATTCCTAAGATGTCGATGTTCACTCTTGCAATCTCCTGCTTGACCATGCCTAATTTACCTTGATTCATAGATCTAACATTCCAGGTTCCTATGCAATACTGTTCTTTACAGCACTGGACTTTACTTTCACCACCAAACACATCCACAACTGAGAGTCGTTTCTGCTTTGGCCCAGTAATTTAATTCTTTCCAGAGCTATTAGTAATTGCCCTCTGCTCTTCCCCAGTAGCATATTGGATGCTTGCTGACCCAGAGGGCTCTCCTCCGGTCCCATTTATTTTTGCCTTTTCACAGTGTCCATGGCAATCTCCAGGCAAGAATACTGGGGTGGGTTGCCATTTCCTCCTCCAGTGTACCATGTTTTGTCAGAATTCTTCACTATGACCCATCCATCTTGGGTGGCCCTGACAGCATGGCTTGTAACTTCCCTGAGTTATGCAAGCACCTTTTCCATGACAAGTGCTGTGATCCATGAAAGGGTTATACATTTAATATCTATGCAATTTGCATATTAGTTAATTACTCCCAAAGAGGCAAATAAATAGAAAGATGGCAGAAGAACAGTATCTACTAATGATATCATAACTAGCATTTAAAAAATACATGCTAGGATTTATATATATAATTATCTGTACTGCTTAAAATATGTGGTCAAAGTTTTAAGACTTTAAAATAAAAATAGCTTAATTGAGGTATAGGTGACAAAATAAACTATCTATGTTTAACTGATAAAATTAATTGTCTTGATCCATGTAAACACCTATGTAATCATGACAACCATCAAGAGGTTGAGCCACCCTCAAGTTTTCTCATGCCTCTTGGCAATCCACTTCCCATACCTACTTCTCCCTACTCCTTTCCCAGCCCTCCCCCGCCCCAGGCACCCACTGATCTGCTTTCAGGCACTACGAAATTAGTTTGCATTTTCTTCAATTTTACATAATTTTACATAACTGGAATCATGCCTAATTCCTCCTCACTGCTGAAGAGTATCCAATTACATACTTTGTCTTCCCACCTGTTGGTGGACAGTTGGAATATTTCCAGTTTGGGATGGTTATAAATAAATCTTCTGAGAACTTTTTTGTACACACATCTGCATGAACTCATGCATTTCTTTTGAGTGAATACCTAGGAGGAGAATGGCTGGATCAAATGATGAACTTTTTAAGAAACTATAAAATTTATTTCAAAGTTGGATGTTGCATTTCACATTTCCAACATTAAGCTATGAGAATCTTAGTTCCTGCTCATTTTTACCAACACTTGTGCAATCTCTAACCATCCTAACGGGTGTTTAGTGGTTTCCTGTTGTGGTTCCAATTTGCATTTTCCTAATGACTATTGATGTTGAGCATCTTTTCACTTTGACATGAGTGTATCCTTTTTGGTGAAGTGTCTGTTAAAATCTTCTTCCCGTTTTAAGCTTTATGTTGTTTATTTTATTTTTATTTTATTTTTAAACTTTACAATATTGTGTTAGTTTTGCCAAATATCGAAATGAATCCACCACAGGTATACCTGTGTTCCCCATCCTGAACCCTCTTCCCTCCTCCCTCCCCATACCCTCCCTCTGGGTCGTCCCAGTGCACCAGCCCCAAGCATCCAGTATCGTGCATCGAACCTGGACTGGCGACTCATTTCATACATGATATCATACATGTTTCAATGCCATTCTCCCAAATCTCCCCACCCTCTCCCTCTCCCACAGAGTCCATAAGACTGATCTATACATCAGTGTCTCTTTTGCTGTCTCGTACACAGGGTTATCGTTCCCATCTTTCTAAATTCCACATATATGCATTAGTGTACTGTATTGGTGTTTTTCTTTCTGGCTTACTTCACTCTGTATAATAGGCTCCAGTTTCATCCACCTCATTAGAACTGATTCAAATGTATTCTTTTTAATGGCTGAGTAATACTCC
This sequence comes from Bubalus kerabau, assembly GCF_029407905.1. Taxonomy (NCBI): domain Eukaryota; kingdom Metazoa; phylum Chordata; class Mammalia; order Artiodactyla; family Bovidae; genus Bubalus; species Bubalus kerabau. The sequence goes on along the minus strand of NC_073624.1, from coordinate 125,058,298 downwards.
ATTGTGTATATGTACCACTGCTTTCTTATCCATTCATCTGCTGATGGACATCTAGGTTGCTTCCATGTCCTGGCTATTATAAACAGTGCTGCAATGAACATTGGGGTACACGTGTCTCTTTCCCTTCTGGTTTCCTCAGTGTGTATGCCCAGCAGTGGGATTGCTGGATCATAAGGCAGTTCTATTTCCAGTTTTTTAAGGAATCTCCACACTGTTCTCCATAGTGGCTGTACTAGTTTGCATTCCCACCAACAGTGTAAGAGGGTTCCCTTTTCTCCACACCCTCTCCAGCATTTATTGCTTGCAGACTTTTGGATCGCAGCCATTCTGACTGTTGTGAAATGGTACCTCATAGCGGTTTTGATTTGCATTTCTCTGATAATGAGTGATGTTGAGCATCTTTTCATGTGTTTGTTAGCCATCTGTATGTCTTCTTTGGAGAAATGTCTATTTAGTTCTTTGGCCCATTTTTTGATTGGGTCATTTATTTTTCTGGAGTTGAGCTGTAGGAGTTGCTTGTATATTTTTGAGATTAGTTGTCAGTTGCTTCAATTGCTATTATTTTCTCCCATTCTGAAGGCTGCCTTTTCACCTTGCTAATAGTTTCCTTTGTTGTGCAGAAGCTTTTAAGTTTAATTAGGTCCCATTTGTTTATTTTTGCTTTTATTTCCAATATTCTGGGAGGTGGGTCATAGAGGATCCTGCTGTGATGTATGTCGGAGAGTGTTTTGCCTATGTTCTCCTCTAGGAGTTTTATAGTTTCTGGTCTTACGTTGAGATCTTTAATCCATTTTGAGTTTATTTTTGTGTACAGTGTTAGAAAGTGTTCTAGTTTCATTCTTTTACAAGTGGTTGACCAGTTTTCCCAGCACCACTTGTTAAAGAGACTGTCTTTAATCCATTGTATATTCTTACCTCCTTTGTCAAAGATAAGGTGTCCATATGTGCGTGGATTTATCTCTGGGCTTTCTATTTTGTTCCATTGATCAATATTTCTGTATTTGTGCCAGTACCATACTGTTTTGATAACTGTGGCTTTGTAATAGAGCCTGAAGTCAGGTAGGTTGATTCCTCCAGTTCCATTCTTCTTTCTCAAGATAGCTTTGGCTATTCGAGGTTTTTTTGTATTTCCATACAAATTGTGAAATTATTTGTTCTAGCTCTGTGAAGAATACTGTTGGTAGCTTGATAGGGATTGCATTGAATCTATAAATTGCTTTGGGTAGTATACTCATTCACTATATTGATTCTTCCAATCCATGAACATGGTATATTTCTCCATCTATTAGTGTCCTCTTTGATTTCTTACACCAGTGTTTTATAGTTTTCTATATATAGGTCTTTAGTTTCTTTAGGTAGATATATTCCTAAGTATTTTATTCTTTCTGTTGCAATGGTGAATGGAATTGTTTCCTTAATTTCTCTTTCTGTTTTCTCATTATTAGTGTATAGGAATGCAAGGGATTTCTGTGCGTTGATTTTATATCCTGCAACTTTACTATAATCCTTGATTAGTTCTAGTAATTTTCTGGTGGAGTCTTTAGGGTTTTCTATGTAGAGGATCATGTCATCTGCAAACAGTGAGAGCTTTACTTCTTCTTTTCCAATTTGGATTCCTTTTATTTCGTTTTCTGCTCTGATTGCTGTGGCCAAAACTTCCAAAACTATGTTGAATAGTAATGGTGAAAGTGGGCACCCTTGTCTTGTTCCTGACTTTAGAGGAAATGCTTTTAATTTTTCACCATTGAGGATAATGTTTGCTGTGGGTTTGTCATATATAGCTTTTATTATGTTGAGGTATGTTCCTTCTATTCCTGCTTTCTGGAGAGTTTTTATCATAAATGGATGTTGAATTTTGTCAAAGGCTTTCACTGCATCTATTGAGATAATCATACGGTTTTTATTTTTCAGTTTGTTAATGTGGTGTATTACATTGATTGATTTGCGGATATTGAAGAATCCTTGCATCCCTGGGATAAAGCCCACTTGGTCCTGGTGTATGATCTTTTTAATGTGTTGTTGGATTCTGATTGCTAGAATTTTGTTAAGGATTTTTGCATCTATGTTTATCAGTGATATTGGCCTGTAGTTTTCTTTTTTTGTGGGATCTTTGTCAGGTTTTGGTATTAGGGTGATGGTGGCCTCATAGAATGAGTTTGGAAGTTTACCTTCCTCTGCAATTTTCTGGAAGAGTTTGAGCAGGATAGGTGTTAGCTCTTCTCTAAATTTTTGGTAGAATTCAGCTGTGAAGCCATCTGGAGCTGGGGTTTTGTTTGCTGGAAGATTTTTGATTACAGTTTCAATTTCCGTGCTTGTGATGGGTCTGTTAAGAATTTCTATTTCTTCCTGGTCCAGTTTTGGAAAGTTGTACTTTTCTAAGACTTTGTCCATTTCTTCCACGTTGTCCATTTTATTGGCATATAATTGTTGATAGTAGTCTCTTATGATCCTTTGTATTTCTGTGTTTTCTGTTGTGATCTCTCCATTTTCATTTCTAATTTTATTGATTTGATTTTTCTCCCTTTGTTTCTTGATGAGTCTGGCTAATGGTTTGTCAATTTTATTTATCCTTTCAAAGAACCAGCTTTGGGCTTTGTTGATTTTTGCTATGGTCTCTTTTGTTTCTTTTGCATTTATTTCTGCTCTAAGTTTTAAGATTTCTTTCCTTCTACTAACCCTGGGGTTCTTCATTTCTTCCTTTTCTAGTTGCTTTAGGTGTAGGGTTAGGTTATTTATTTGACTTTTTTCTTTTTTCTTGAGGTATGCCTGTATTGCTATGAACTTTCCCCTTAGGACTGCTTTTACCGTGTCCCACAGGTTTTGGGTTGTTGTGTTTTAATTTTCATTAGTTTCTATGCAAATTTTGATTTCTTCTGTGATTTGTTGGTTATTCAGCAGCGTGTTGTTCAGCCTCCATATGTTGGAATTTTTAATAGTTTTTCTCCTGTAATTGAGATCTAATCTTACTGCATTGTGGTCAGAAAAGATGCTTGGAATGATTTCTATTTTTTTGAATTTACCAAGGCTAGATTTATGGCCCAGGATGTGATCTATCCTGGAGAAGGTTCCACGTGCGCTGGAGAAAAAGGTGAAATTCATTGTTTTGGGATGAAATGTCCTATAGATATCAATTCGGTCTAACTGGTCTATTGTATCATTTAAAGTTTGTGTTTCCTTGTTAATTTTCTGTTTAGTTGATCTATCCATAGGTGTGAGTGGGGTATTAAAGTCTCCCACTATTATTGTGTTATTGTTAACTTTTCCTTTCATACTTGTTAGCGTTTGTCTTACATATTGCGGCGCTCCCGTGTTGGGTGCATATATATTTATAATTGTTGTATCTTCTTCTTGGATTGATCCTTTGATCATTATGTAGTGACCATCTTTGTCTCTTTTCACAGCCTTTGTTTTAAAGTCTATTTTATCTGATATAAGTATTGCTACGCCTGCTTTCTTTTGGTCCCTATTTGCATGGAAAATCTTTTTCCAGCCCTTCACTTTCAGTCTGTATGTGTCCCCTGTTTTGAGGTGGGTCTCTTGTAGACAACATATGTAGGGGTCTTGTTTTTGTATCCATTCAGCCAGTCTTTGTCTTTTGGTTGAGGTATTCAACCCATTTACATTTAAGGTAATTACTGATAAGTATGATCCCATTGCCATTTACTTTATTGTTTTGGGTTTGATTTTATCCACAGTTTTTTTGTTTCCTGTCTAAAGAATATCCTTTAGTATTTGTTGGAGAGCTGGTTTGGTGGTGCTGAATTCTCTCAGCTTTTGCTTGTCTGAAAAGCATTTGATTTCTCCTTCATATTTGAATGAGATCCTTGCTGGGTACAATAATCTGGGCTATAGGTTATTTTCTTTCATCGCTTTAAGTATGTCTTGCCATTCCCTCCTGGCTTGAAGAGTTTCTATTGAAAGATCAGCTGTTATCCTTATGGGAATTCCCTTGTGTGTTATTTGTTGTTTTTCCCTTGCTGCTTTTAATATTTGTTCTTTGTGTTTGATCTTTGTTAATTTGATTAATATGTGTCTTGGGGTGTTTCGCCTTGGGTTTATCCTGTTTGGGACTCTCTTGGTTTCTTGGACTTGGGTGATTATTTCCTTCCCCATTTTGGGGAAGTTTTCAACTATTATCTCTTCAAGTATTTTCTCATGGTCTTTCTTTTTGTCTTCTTCTTCTGGGACCCCTATGATTCGAATGTTGTAGCATTTAATATTGTCCCGGAGGTCTCTGAGATTGCCCTCATTTCTTTTAATTCGTTTTTCTTTTATCCTCTCTGATTCATTTATTTCTACCATTCTATCATCTAATTCACTAATCCTATCTTCTGCCTCTGTTATTCTACTATTTGTTGCCTCCAGAGTGTTTTTAATTTCATTTATTGCATTATTCATTATATATTGACTCTCTTTTATTTCTTCTAGGTCCTTGTTAAACCTTTCTTGCATCTTCTCAATCTTTGTCTCCAGACTGTTTAATTGTGATTCCATTTTGATTTCAAGATTTTGGATCAATTTCACTATCATTATTCGGAATTATTTATCAGGTAGATTCCCTATCTCTTCCTCTTTTGTTTGGTTTGGTGGGCTTTTATCCTGTTCCTTTATCTGCTGGCTATTCCTCTGTCTCTTCATCTTGTTTAAATTGCTGAGTTTGGGGTGTCCTTTCTGTATTCTGGCAGTTTGTGGAGTTCTCTTTATTGTGGCGTTTCCTCGCTCTGTGTGGGTTTGTACAGATGGCTTGTCAAGGTTTCTTGGTTAGGGAAGCTTGTGTCGGTGTTCTGGTGGGTGGAGCTGTGTTTCTTCTCTCTGGAGTGCAATGAAATGTCCAGTAATGAGTTATGGGATGTCTATACTTTTGGGGTGACTTTGGGCTGCCTGTATCTTGGAGCTCAGGGCTGTGTTCCTTATTGCTGGAGAATTTGCTTGGTATGTCTTGCCCTGAAACTTGTTGGCCCTTGTGTGGTGCTTGGTTTCAGTGCAGGTATGGAGGCATTTGATGAGCTCCTGTCAATTAATGTTCCTTGGAGTCAGGAGCTCCCTGGAGTCAGGGTTTGGACTTAAGCCTCCTGCTTCCAGTTATTGGTCTTATTTTTACAGTAGTTTCAAAGCTTCTCCTTCTATACAGCACCAGTGATAAAACATCTACGTTAAAGATGAAAAGTTTCTCTACCATGAGGGTCACCCAGAGAGGTTCACAGCATTACATGGAGAAGAGAAGAGGGAGGAGGGAGTTAGAGGTGACCCGAATGAGATAAGGTGGGATCAATAGAGGAGACAGTGGGCTAGCCAGTAATCTCTTCCTTATGTTCACTCCACAACTGGACCGCTCAGAGTTGTTCACGGAGTTATACAGAGAAGAGAAGAAGGAGGAAGGTGACAGAGGTGGCCAGGAGGATAAAAGGGGGGAATGAAAAGGAGGGAGACAGATCCAGGCAGTAATCAGTTCCCTAAGTGTTCTCCACTGTCTGGAACACACAGAAATTCACAGAGTTGGGTAGAGTAGAGAGGGGTTAGGGAGGCGACACAGGTGACCTGGTGGAGAAAACGGAGAGTCCAAAGGGAGAGAGAGCAGTCAAGCCAGTACTCTCGCTCTCTAGTGAAAAATGGGTCCTGAAGATTGGGTTCTTAAAGGTACAAAATTGGTAACAAATACATAAAAGCAAAAATTAAAAATCTAGAGTAGAGTTTGGAATTTCAAAAATATGATGTTAAAGAAAAGAAGAAGGAAAAGAAAGAGAGAAAAAATGAACAAACAAAAACAAACAAGGTCATGAAAATTATAAAGAAAATATAGGTACAAAATTGATAACTAATACCAAAAAGCAAAAGTTAAAAATCTAGAGTAGAGTTTGGAATTTCAAAAATACAATGTTAAGAAAAGAAGAAGAAAAAGAAAGAGAGAGAGAGAAAAAACAAACAAACAAACAAGAACAAAGTCTCATAAATTATAAAGAAAATACAGGTACAAAATTGATAACAAATACCAAAAAGAAACAGAGAAAAAGAAAAGAAAAAATAAAAAAGGGTCACAGAAATTATAAAAAAAAACTATAGGTACAAAATTGATAACTAATACCAAAAAGCTAAAATTAAAAATCTAGAGTAGAGTTTGGAATTTCAAAAATACAATGTTAAAGAAAAGAAGGGAAAAAAAAGAAAAAAAAAAAACACACAAGGTCAAAAAATTATAAAAAATATATATATGAAGTTTGCTTTAAAAAAAAGAATAGGGTCTTCTTCTCTCTTTTTTTTCTTTTTTTGCAAAGTAATCGGTTATAAAAGTGAAAATTAAAGGAATAATAGATGACTTAAAATTTTTTTTTAAATTAAAAAAATAAAAAAAAAAAAAAAGAAAGAATGATTGTAAAAATAGTAAAAATATATCTAGGACTTTCTCCGGTTTTGTTGTGAGTATTGTGGGTTCAGTTTATTTTTGGCTAGTTCCTTGGTCCAACTTATATTTCTCAAGATCTATAGGCCCCTTCCTATATAGTTGGTAGTAACCACAGGGTTTTAATCTATTGCCTGTAGCTTCCAAGGCGGTTCCCTCTGTTATAGCTTCTTCTGTTTGCTGGTCTCTTCAGTGTCTGGTTTCCACCCTGACACAAAGGGGACGGTGGAGGACACTTTTTTTTTTTAGGCTCACTTGTTCAGTCGCACTGTGGGGAGGTAGGGAGGGATGCTGCAAACAAATAACACTGGCGTGTGCTCGCAGTGCCTCAGCCACACTGGGTCTGCCCCCAAGAAGTTTTAGTTAGCAAAGAAGCCTGCTTACAGTTTTATAGATAATGTCTCTCTGGAGCTGCGATTGTCCCCTTCCGACTCTGGCTGCCTGTCACCGGAGGGGGATGGTCTGCTGCTGGCTATCTCTGTTCAGTCCTTTGTTCCGTGTGCGGGCCTGGCAGTGTCTTAGGTTAGGGCTGGCTTTTCGCGTGGTAGATATCCCACAGTCTGGTTTGCTAGCCCAAATTATTTCACTCAGATAGCACTCAGGATTTTCAGGCCAGATCCTTGCGATGCAGCCCACACTGCGCCTCCCTGCCCAGCCCCCACTTGCTAATGGCGGATGCAGGCGTCTGCACTGCTTCTCCGCTGGGGGAGTTACCGTAGGGCTCGCAATGTGCGGGTTTTAATTGTTTATTTATTTTTCCTCCCCGTTCTGTTGCCCTCTGTGCTTCCAAGGCTCGGCACAGATTCGGCAGTGAGAAGTTTTCCTGGTGTTTGGAAACTTCTCTCTTTTTAAGACTCCCTTCCCGGGATGGAACTCCGTCCCTCCCTCTTTTGTCTCTTTTTTGGTCTTTTATATTTTTTTTCCTACCTCCTTTCGAAGACTTGGGTTGCTTTTCTGGGTGCCTGAGGTCCTCTGCTGGCATTCAGAAGTTGTTTTGTGGAATTTACTTGGCGTTTAAATGTTCTTTTGATGAATTTGTGGGGGAGAAGGTGTTCTCCCCGTCCTACTCCTCCGCCATCTTAGCTCCTCCCCTGTTTATTTTCTTATTATTGAGTTTTGAGAATTATTTTTAATACTTTTTTATTGGTGTATAGTTGATTTACAAGGTTGTGTTAGTTTCTGTTGTACAGCAGTGAACCAGCCGCACATATATATATATCTGTTCTCTTCCAGACTCCATTCCCATACGGGTGATTACAGAGGACCAAGAGAATTCTCAATATATTGTGCATACTAGTCCTTTATCACATATATTATTTGCAAATATTTTATTCCAGTCCATGATACCATTTGAAGAACAGAAGTTTTTTATTTTGATGAAGTCCAGTTCATTAATTTTTTATGTGCTGTGTTTTTGGTGTTGCATCTAAAATACGTTTGCCTTACCCAAGATGTCAAAGGTTTCTCCTTTGTCGTTTTCTAGAATTTTTCTAGTTATAGGCTTTGTGTTTAGGTTTCTGAAGTATTTTGCATTAATTTTTATATATAGTACAAAATATGGATTGAAGAATTTTTTTTGCATATGTGTATCCATTGTTCTGACACTTTTTGTTGTAAAGAGAGTACTTTACTGAATTGCTATTGTATTTTGATCGAATATCAGTTTACTACATGTGGTTCTATTTCTGGATTCTCTATTCTAGTCCAGGGATCTATTTGTCTATCTTCACACCATTACAGCTTTGTTCTACTTTGTCAACACTGTTTAAGCTATTTAAGATTTGAGATATTTCCATATGGATTTTCTTTTTTAGTTTGTTAGTATGGTGAATTATATGGGTTGATTTTCAAATATTAAATTCATTTTACAGTCGAAATAATCATTGTGGTCAGAGGAACTATCCTTTAGATGTTTTGGATTCAATTAACTAAAATTTTCTTGACAAATTAGCATCTATATTCATGAAAGATGTTTGTCAGTAGTTTTCTTTACCTGGTTTTGGTATTGGGCTTGGTATCAAGACTGGCTTCAGGATGAATGGAGGAAGTCCTTCCTCTTCAATTTATAGAACTGGTATTCTGGAAGCATTTATAGTTATTTGGTGTTATTTCTTTCTAAAATGTTTGGTAGAATTTACTGATGAACTATCTGGTCCTGGAGATTTTTGTTTTCTGTTCTCTGTTGTTTTTTTTCTGGGGGGGCGGGGCGGGTAGAAAGGGGTTGTTTACAACTTCTTTAATTTCTCTAATAAATATATGGCTACTCAGGTTGTCTATTTCTTCTTCAGTGACATTTCACAGTTTGTATCTTTTAAGGAATTTGACCATTTCATCTAACTTGTTAAAATTCATTGGCACAAGGTTGTTCATGATTGTACTAGGTTGAAATTCATGTCCTCTGTGAATGATCTCTGTTCATTTCCAAGACAAACCATTCAATATCACAGTAATCCAAGTCTATGCCCCAATCAGTAACACTGAAGAAGGTGAAGTTGAATGGTTCTATGAAGACCTACAAGACCTTTTAGAACTAACACCCAAAAAACATGTCCTTTTCATTATAGGGGACTGGAATGCAAAAGTAGGAAGTCAAGAAACACCTGGGGTAACAGGCAAATTTGGTCTTGGAATATGGAAAGAAGCAGAGCAAAAGCTAATAGAGTTTTGCCAAGAGAACACACTGGTCATAGCAAACACCCTCTTCCAACAACACAAGAGAAGACTTTACACATGGACATCACCAGATGGTCAACACCAAAATCAGATTGATTATATTCTTTGCAGCCAAAGATGGAGAAGCTCTACACAGACAGGAAAAACAAGACTGGGAGCTGACTGTGGCTCAGGTCATGAACTCCTTATTGCCAAATTCAGACTTAAATTGAAGAAAGTAGGGAAAACCACTAGACCATTCAGGTATGACCTAAATCAAATCCCTTATGATTATACAGTGGAAGTGAGAAATAGATTTAAGGACCTAGATCTGATAGATAGAGTGCCTGATGAACTATGGAATGAGGTTCGTGACACTGTACAGGAGTCAGGGATCAAGACCATTCCCATGAAAAAGAAATGCAAAGAAGCAAAATGGCTGTCTGGGGAGGCCTTACAAATAGCTGTGAAAAGAAGAGAAGCGAAAAGCAAAGGAGAAAAGGAAAGATATAAGCATCTGAATGCAGAGTTCTAAAGAATAGCAAGGAGAGATAAGAAAGCCTTCCTCAGTGATCAATGCAAAGAAATAGAGGAAAACAACAGAATGGGGAAGACTAGAGATCACTTCAAGAAAATTAGAGATACCAAGGGAACATTTCATGCAAAGATGGGCTCGATAAAGGACAGAAATGGTATGGACCTAAGAGAAGCAGAAGATATTAAGAAGAGGTGGCAAGAATGCACAGAAGAACTGTACAAAAAAGATCTTCACGACCAAGATAATCACGATGGTGTGATCACTGACCTAGAGCCAGACATCCTGGAATGTGAAGTCAAGTGGGCCTTAGAGAACATCACTATGAACAAAGCTAGTGAAGGTGATGGAATTCCAGTTGAGCTATTTCAAATCCCGAAAGATGACACTGTGAAAGTGCTGCACTCAATATGCCAGCAAATTTGGAAAACTCAGCAGTGGCCACAGGACTGGAAAAGGTAAGTTTTCATTCCAATCCCAAAGACAGGCAATGCCAAAGAATGCTCAAACTACTGCACAATTGCACTCATCTCATATGCTAGTAAAGTAATGCTCAAAATTCTCCAAGCCAGGCTTCAGCAATACATGAACCATGAACTTCCTGATGTTCAAGCTGGTTTTACAAAAGGCAGAGGAACCAGAGATCAAATTGCCAACATCTGCTGGATCATGGAAAAAAGAAGAGAGTTCCAGAAAAACATCTATTTCTGCTTTATTGACTATGCCAAAGCCTTTCACTGTGTGGATCACAATAAACTGTGGAAAATTCTGAAAGAGATGGCAATACCAGACCACCTGACCTGCCTCTTGAGAAACCTATATGCAGGTCAGGAAGCAACAGTTAGAACTGGACCTGGAACAACAGACTGGTTCCAAATAGGAAAAGGAGTACGTCAAGGCTGTCTATTGTCACCCTGCTTGTTTAACTTATATGCAGAATACATCATGAGAAATGCTGGGCTGGAAGAAGCACAAGCCAGAATCAAAATTTCTGGGAGAAATATCAATAACCTCAGATGTGCAGATGACACCACCCTTATGGCAGAAAGCGAAGAGGAACTAAAAAGCCTCTTGATGAAAGTGAAAGAGGACAGTGAAAAAGTTGGCTTAAAGCTCAACATTCAGAAAACAAAGATCATGGGATCTGGTCCCATCACTTCATGGGAAATAGATGGGGAAACAGTGGAAACAGTGACAGACTTTATTTTTCTGGGCTCCAAAATCACTGAAGATGGTGATTGCAGCCATGAAATTAAAAGACACTTACTCCTTGGAAGGAATGTTATGACCAACCTAGATAGCATATTCAAAAGCAGAGACATTACTTTGTCAAAAAAGGCTATGGTTTTCCAGTGATCATGTATGGATGTGGGAGTTGGATTGTGAAGAAAGCTGAGTGCCGAAGAATTGATGCTTTTGAACTGTGGTGTTGGAGAAGACTCTTGAGAGTCCCTTGGACTGCAAGGAGATCCAACCAGTCCATCCTAAAGGAGGTCAGTCCTGGGTGTTCTTTGGAAGGACTGATGCTAAAGCTGAAATTCCAGTACTTTGGCCACCTCATGCAAAGAGTTGATTCATTGGAAAAGACTCTGATGCTGGGAGGGATTGGGGGCAGGAGGAGAAGTGGCCGACAGAGGATGAGATGGCTGGATGGCATCACCAGCTCGATGGACATGAGTCTGAGTGAACTCCGGGAGTTGGTGATGGACAGGGAGGCCTGGCGTGCTGCAATTCATGGGGTCTAAATAGTCGGACACGACTGAGCGACTGAACTGAACTGTGACCTTAGTTGGAAATGGAATCTTTGCAGATGGAATTACCTAAGAAGAGATCACACTGAATTAGGGTGATCCTTAAATCTAATATGGCTATTGTCTTTGGAAGAAGGATACATGGACACGAGGGAAATGCCACATGATGACTCAGACGAAGTCTGGGGTGACAACACGGCAAGGCAGGGATTGCTAAGACTCTCTGGCTACCACCACAGCTAAGAGAGTCCAGGAAGGATTCTACTCAGTCTCAGAGGGAAAATGGTCCTGTTGATACCTAGATTTTGGACTTCTAGCTTCCAGAACCATGAAAGAATGCATTTCTGTTGTTTTCAGCTGTCCAGTTTGTAATACTTTTTTATGGTAGCCCTAGGAAATGAATACAATAACAATTCCTTTGTTATCCTTTTAATATCTGTGAAATCTGTATGAATATCATCCATTTTCATTCCTAATGTTAGTAATTTACATCTCCTCTTTCATTTTTCCTGAATACTCTGTCTTTAGATATATCAATTTCATTTATCTTTGCAAGGATCCAGCTTTCATTCCACTGGTTTTTCTCTATTGCTTGTCTGTTTTCTATTCCATTGATTTCTACTCTAATATTTGTTACTTCCTTTCTTCTACTACCATGTGTTTATTTTGCTTTCCCCCCATAGAGTGTCTTAATGTAAAATCAGAGGTCATTGATTGGAGACCTTTCTTCTCTTCTAGTATTTTGGCTTAGTGTAATACATTTCTTTCTCAGTACTGTTTAGCAATATCCTACACATTTGGACATGTTATGCTTTCATATTAATTCAGTTCAAAATGCTTTCTAATTTTCCTTATGATTTCTTCTTTGACCCTTGGCTTATTTAGCAGTATGTTGCTTAGTTTCCAGATATTTGGGGATTTGCCAGTGATCTTTTGTTAATTGATTTATGTTTTAATTCCACTATCATCAGAAAATCCTTTTGTATGAAAATCATTTGATATTAATTGAGATTTGTTTTATGGCCCATTTACCTGTCTTGATTCATGTTCTGTGTGCATTTGAAAAAGATGAATATTCTGCTGCTCTTGTATAGAGTGTTCTATAAATGTCAACTACATTGTTGGTTGCTAGTATTTTTAAAAATTTTCCATGTCCTTACTAATTTTCTCTCTTCTAGTTCTATGAGTTATCAAGAATAGGATACTGAAATCTCTATCATTGTGTATTTATCTGTTTCTCCTTGTAGTTCTTTCGATCTTTGATTCATATATTTTAAAGCTCATCTATTAGGTGCATACATATTTCATATTGTAACTTCCTCTTGATGAACTGATTTCCTCTGTTGTTATGAAATAACCCCTTTACCCCCAATTAATATTATTTCTTCTGAAATCTACTTTGTGTGATATTAATATAAGTAATTGCTTTCTTTTCATCAGTGTGAGCACCATTAACCTTTTTACATCATTTTAACTTAACTGCTATTAGTATTTGAAGTGACTTTCTTGTAGGCAGCGTATAGTTGGTCATTCTGACAATCTCTACCTTTTAATGGGATATTAAGAACATTTGCATTGTTTTTTCGGAGAAGGCAATGGCACCCCACTCCAGTACTCTTGCCTGGACAATCCCATGGAGGGAGGAGTCTGGTAGGCTGCAGTCCATGATGTCTCAAAGAGTCGGACACGACTGAGCAACTTCACTTTCACCTTTATGCATTGGAGGAGGAAACAGCAACCCACTCCAGTGTTCTTGCCTGGAGCATCCCAGGGACAGAGGAGCCTGGTAGGAGGCCATCTATGGGGTCGCACAGAGTCGGACTCGACTGAAGCGACTTAGCAGCAGCAGCAGTACCAAAAATATCAATTATCTCATTAGTAATTTTTACATTGATTACATACTGAAATTAAGATATTTGAGGTATTTTGAATTAAATAAAATATACTATTAAAATTTTTAAAAGAACATTTGTTTTATATTTACTGTGATTGTTTATATGGTTAGCTTTAAATCCATAATCTTGCTATTTGTTTTCTATTTGACCCACTGATTCTTTCTTCCTCTTTTTCTCTTTTTGTGCCTTCTTTTGAATTAATTGAATAATTTTATTATTCATTTTTAGCTCTTTTTTTGGGTTTACTTAAAATTACTCTTCATTTTAGCGGTGAATTTAGAGTTCAAAGTATACATTTATAGCTTATTACAGTTTAACTTCAAGTGATTTTATTTGATTTACCTATAGTATCTTACAGCAAGCAGTATACTCCTGCATCTCTCCTCCCAATCTTCATGCGATTGTTGTCATGTATTTCACCTTGACGTATGTTTTAAACCCCATGCTACATTGTCATTACTTTTGAGCAATCACTTACCTTTTCAGGACATTTAAATAATTTAAAAATCCTATGTCATCACTCATATTACCATTTCCACTGTTCTTCAACCTGTGCACATGTTTGTATTTCCATTTGATATTATCTCTTTAAGCCTGAATGACTCCTTTACTATTTTTTGTAACGCAGATCTGCTGGTTATAAACTTTTTTTGGATTTTGTAGTTCTGAAAAAGTCTCTATTTTGCTATTATTTTTGAAAGCTACTTTTTCCGGGTATAGAATTCTATTTTAATAACTTGACTGCTTCTAAGATTTTCTTTTTATTACTGTGTTTTTGGCAATTGTAGTCATTTTTCTTATTTATCTTGCACTGAGATTTAGCTTATTGAGAAATATAATAAAGTTTGATTTGATGTTTTTAATATCTTTCCTACCTCTGCTTAACTCTTTAAATATATGGAATAAAATTATAGTGACTCTTTTAAAGTCCTTATCTGCCATTTCTAATATTTATGTCACTTCTGGCTCAGTTTTGATTGCATGTAGATGACCTGATCTCATGTTTGCAATGGCATTCTAAGGCACACATTGTGAGTCATTTTACAAATATTTTTTGAGGGCTTCTGACATGCTGGCCCTGTTCTAGGTACTACAGAAGCAGGCCTGAGCAAAGTTGACTCAAGTGTCCCGCTCTCTTAGAGCTAGCATTCCTACAGGAAGCAAGAGACAGTACCCAAAGCAAACAATAAATAATAGAGCACATGAGGCAGTGATGTCCCAAGGACAGAGTCAAACAGGGAAGAGGTATAGAGTGTGTGCGTGCATGTGTGTGTGTGTGTGTGGCAAAAGAGTTGGCCATTCAAACAGGGAGCTCAGGGAAAGCTTCACTAAGAAGGTAATGTCTACATAAAGATGGAAGTTTAGGGAGTGGAGCGCAAAGGAAGGCAGTATAGTAGTGGCAGCAACAGGTGCCATCAGTGAGGCACTTCCTAAGGTCCAGGCCTGTGTAAAGGCTCTATGTGTAATATCGTCACATGAAAAAATGAGTAAGTTATTTTTTCTAAAATGTAAATATATTTATCATGCTTTTTAAATCATAAAGAAAGCCTACAAACTGCTTGTAAAACAGAAATAAAGCAATACAGAAATATATATAAACCTCTTTCCACCCTTCCCCCACATTTACCAAAGGTAACTCTAAGAAGTGGGTGAACCCTCCTCTGCATTTTTAAACATATGTATATATATATACATACACACACACACATATTTATATGGGGCTCATGGTATCACGTAACCTAGTTTTATTCCCATTTCACACATATATCATAAGTAGTTTTCCATGCCAATGTACAGACTACATCTTTTTCAATGATGTATCTGAATGTACTATAGATACACCTTTGGATGCATATGTAACAATGTTTTGCTATTATTCAAAATGCTACAGGGGAGATCCTTATACACTTTTCTGATTGTGCCAGATATATTCCATTTGCTCCTTAAGATCAAGGAAAAAAAGGGGTTGAGAAAAGTTGAGTACCCTATTTAAAATTCTAGCTACTTGCAGACAATGGAGTTCATTATAGGCTGTATCAACACGTGTAATTGGATTGTCTGTAGCAATAATTAACTTTGCCATATCACCAAAAGGTCAATTTAGTTAAACCACCAGTATGTTTTTTCCACTGAAACAGCAGTCAAGTCTGGCCACATATATTGTCAGCCCTGGCCAGACTTGTCAAAATTGTCACCAGAATCCTGGAGCATGAGTCAGAGTTTGCATCTCAGTTTATGTAAGATCGGAAGTATTCTGAGGTGGAAGCATGGGGTGGGAGTACTCCTGTCTGGGGAGAGGGCATGGGGGCACTGGCATCTCAGGTGGGATTTGCAGAGGTTGCTCCTGGTTCTAGTCTTTCTTTCCTGAGCTGATTGTCCTGCAAATGAGACCCACTGCTCTCCTCTCTTTTGAAAAAGCCCAGGGCATTTTCACAGGCTCCACTCTTCTGGACCCCACAGTGTTCATAGGGCTCTTCTCTGCGTCTCAAGCTTCAGAAGCAACAAGAGCCAGGACCCAGCTGATGACACTTCCAAAAATTCCACTCAAACTAGCTCAAGGGACTGGCAAATCCAGGATGTGTAGAAAGGCTTAGAAAGGCTTAATCTAGAAGCTGAGACAGGCTTTCACTCCCTAACCCCCCACCTTACTTCCTCCACCCCTCCCTTGGGCTTTACATGACAAATGTGTCTTCTCATGCTGGGAAACCCATCATTGACACCTGCATCTTTATTCTTACTTTGTGAGTCATAAAGGAGTGAGACTTTGCCCCTCCAAAATCTCAGGGAAACTCTGATGGATGCTGACTGGACCCCTGATCCCCTTTGATGGGGAAGAAGGGGAGCAGACAAGCAGCCGGAGGAGACCGTGATCATTTTGAGGGCAAACACAACTGTGTTCCTCATCCAATCCACCTGGTGTGTAGCAGGGGCCCTGTGAGATATTCTTTTCTTAAATTAAATGGAATCTTAATTGTTTCCAGCCACTCTGGTTTCCTGAATATTTATGTATAATCCATTCCTTCCAGAGAGGCCAGCAGCTCTCTTTCCATGGATTCTCTATCCTCTGGGGTCTCTAGGTTGCAGTGGTGCTCAAGCATGAGAGTTGGGGGATGCTGACAGCAGTCACAACAGTTCTGTGCCAATGAAGCATCTGAGAAACACCCATGTGATGCCTGCCTGGGCATGTGTTTGCTTTCCTGCTCTTCAATATGACAAAGGTCCTGAGCATCCTCCACAGGCCCACCTCTGAATGGTGGACTAACATGGAAACACCTTAAATGCCCATTGACAGAGAAATGAATAAGGAAGGTATGGCACATGTATACACAATGGAATGTTACTCAGCCATAAAAAGGACCAAATAATGCCATTTACAGCAACATGGATGCAACTAGAGATTATCATACTAAGTGAAGTAAAAGAGAAAGACTAATACCATAGGATATCATTTATATGTAGAATCTAAAATATGACACAAATGAGTTTATCTAGGAAACAGAAACATGGACATAGAGAATAGAGCTATGTGGCCAAGGGGGAGGGGGTTGGGGGAGGGATGGAGTGCGAGGTTAGGGTTAGCAGATGTAAGCTATTATATATAGAATGGTCAAACAACAAGGTCTTACTGTATAGCCCAGAGAACTATATTCTGTATCCTATGATAAACCACAATGGAAAATAATATTTTAAAAATAGAATATATATATATATATATATATATATATATATATATATATTCAGCATGTATAACTGAATCACTTTGATATACAATAGAAATTAACACAACATTGTAAATCAACTATATTTCAACTAAAACAAAAGTTTTTTTTAACATTGAACTAACCCAGATGATCATAGAGTATTTGTCTCTGTGATGTTGTCCTCTTCTCTTTTGTTTTTCTTCTTCTAGGGATCAGACATAGAAACAGCAGTGGCTTCCTGACTCATAGACTCGCAGAGACCCCCACCAACCCCACACACTCACCACTGTAGCCAGCCTGTGTCTTTCAGCCACAAGCCAGTCTTTCTTAAGTGTAAGGCTCTCAGGGCTCAGGACAAAGCCATCTATTGCCTCCTGTAGGAATTTGCTTTTCTTCTTTAAAAAGGAAAAGAAACTTGTTGGTTTCTAATAATGACACAGGAATACAAGAAGCATTAGGTTAAACCCACTTTTCTGTGAGCTCAGGATGGTAACTTAATTAAACTGTCAAACAAGATCATTAATTTATCAAAAGCTATGATTCTACTTGAGACAAGTTATTAGTCTAGAACACCATAGATGCTATCCTATATGTAGCTTATCAAGCTCTAGTAATAAATCACATTCTTCCTTCTTGCCAAAAGAAAAATCTATTTTTTTTATATTGTTCAGAGAAGAAAATCACATATTGATTTAAAAATATATATAGAACAGTCTTTTGGACTCTGTGGGAGAGGGAGAGGGTGGGATGATTTGGGAGAATGGCATTGAAACATGTAAAATATCATATATGAAACGAGTCGCCAGTCCAGGTTCGATGCACGATACTGGATGCTTGGGGCTGGTGCACTGGGACGACCCAGAGGGATGGTACAGGGAGGGAGGAGGGTTCAGGATGGGGAATACGTGTATACCTGTGGTGGATTCATGTTGATATATGGCAAAACCAATACAATATTGTGAAGTTAAAAAATAAAATAAAAAATTTAAAAAAGAAAACAAACAAACAAAAATACATATGAATAACCTAAGTCCCCAAACTCAGCTATAATATGACAAAGAATAAAAAGGAATAAATAGAAGTAGGCAGGGAAGAAAAACTCCAGAAAAAACCACTAACTTGCTAACAACAAAAAAGTGAGTCTTAGATGGAGGCGTTAGAAAAACATTGTAGACGCCCTCATTTGAACCTTGCATTATAACTTCCTCTGGTGAGTGAAAATAAAGAAATGACTATTACTTTGATTTCCTTCTGGAAAAGAATTAGTGGTTTATGTAGTGACCAGAGCCTGGAGGGGAGAGGAAAGAACACAGTGGCCATGAATGATGCTCCATGCTGGGTGGAGGCAGAAGCACAAGAAATGTGTTCCTATGGATGTTAGCAGGCACCCTGATTCCCCACCCAGCGGGGCCCAACAGTGGACTTTAAGACACCAGACATTGTTCTCATGGGAAGAGTTAAGGAAGGACATGCCTCTGGCTTCATCACTCTTGAGCCAGGATTGACAGAGACACAGAGCATTTTCTAGACAGCTAGAGGAACCCCGAAATGTGAGCTCAGTGATTCTTACAGTCTAATCATAAAGGTTCTCAGAAGTAGAGTTTCACTATAAACCATTTCCAGGTAAAAGAAAGTGTTTTTCGATATGCTTCCATCTATTTCTCCTATATAGTATCATCATTGTCTCTTCTCTATCCCTTCTTTTCCATTATGTTTTCTCGCAATCAACAGCCGGCAGGTGGTTATTGAACACAACCACAACTGTTTAGGGTGCACATCTTGACTGGTCCTTTTATCCTTGTCCTTTTCTTGGCAAACAGTAGTTCACTTTGCCATATTCTCTTCTCATTTCCACCCTTTTCGCCAAGCAAGAACTCACCAAGCAAGCCAGACCATTTGTGTCATACTTCTGGCTCTGCCACTTACTAGCTGTGTGTGCTAATCACTGACTCTCTCTGTGCCTCATTTTCCCCATCTGAAAATGGGGTAATAGCAACCATAGCCTCTGAATAGTACTCTTTTGAAGAGCAATTTAATATGTGAAATGTGCTTGGAATGGGGCCAGCAATATAAATAAGATCAAAAGAAAGTTCATCCTAGAAAATAACTTTAATTTTTTTTCAGAGAGCCTATGTCTCCTGTACAGAAGTCAGGAAACATGTACAAGCAAGGAAAAAGGATAAAAACAAGACATAGTCCCAGAGGCTCCAAGGATCCTTAGCCAATACTCCTCACTGCTGAGCCTCAGGGCTGCCTCAGGCTTGACTGTGGCCTTGGGGTCAGGCTGCCTGGACCTGCACCAGTGCGAGTGGGGATCAGGTGCTCTGGGACCATCTCCCTCTCCATCACTGCAGCTGTTTGACTCTCCTGTGCAGGATTTTCCTCATGGGTAGGGTCTGCTTACTTCTGTTCTCTGTTCTACTATTTCCTATTAAAATGCCTAAATGCAGACTTTGATACATTTAATTCACTTTTTTTTTTGATAGTTAGTGCTGTGGGGCTTTTTCATGGACTTTTTCACTTGCTTGTCATTATGATATTGACAAGCATCCCTAGTAAACAAAGCAGAGCCTTTAAAAAAAGGGGGGGGGCATGGTGTGCACAGGAACCAAAGCAAACTTGTGAAACAACTACCCAGCCTGTGGGGGAGGGAAAGAAATGAGAGCTAAGTTTTGGGGTCCTGGACAGGCGCTGAGTCCAGGCCAGCAGGGAGGAGGAGGATCACCTGGTAGGTTGTCTGGTTACGGTGGGAATGGGCATTATGGGGGCTCAGCTAAAGCAGAGGATGAGCACACCTTGAAGTGAATGGGGAGTGTGCTCCCGGGTCTGCTGCTCACCCAGGCCCTTGACAGCTCTAACTACTTCAGGCTAAGGAGAAATACCCCTGCCCAAGGGCAGAGGTGAATGAATGGCTCTGTGACCAGGACTTTGTATTCTTCACATCTAGAGGTGACACCTTGCTGCACAAAGGACCCTGCAGGCCAGGAAGTGGGAAGGCGGGTGACAAGAGGATGTGCTGGGGTGCGGTGACACCCCATGGCTCCTGGGACCTGTGCCAGTGAGATTTTGCAACTCCTCTGCTTCAGTGACCCTGAGGAAAAGGTGGATGAGGGTTTGTCTGTGATTGTTTTTCTTTTTCCTGTAGGTGAGTGATTTGCAGTGATGTTTCAAGAGGGACACCTGTCCTGCAGTCTGCTGGGATGGCCTGGCTGGAGGCAGAGAAATGCATGCTTCAGGGCAGCAGGAAAAACCCTTAGCTGCCCCCAGAAGCTCATGGCACATTCCTCAGAGGGAGGGTCTCACTTTCCTAAATTTCTTTGTACCTGGCATACAGGAGAGGGATCACTGAGTGAATCAAAGAGTGGGTGATGAATCTATTGATTCCTACACCTCAGAGAGTTAAAAGGAAAAAAAGGTGTAAAGCTATATTCTGATACCAGCATGTATAAATGAGTCTATCCCTGAAAGGTCTGTGAAGCAAGGTGTCAATGAGGAGGGAGAAGAGGAAGGGGGATACAGCTCAGAACCCTAGAGGCTGAGGATGCAAAATGCAGGAGGAAGCATCAGAGACTATAGATATGCGACCATTTAATTTGACTACTAAGTCAATACAATTTTGAGAGTACATTGTAATGATTAAAATTATGGACTGAAAATTGGTTTCTTACATTGATGGATACATTATTTTGAAAGACCCTTTTAGGGGAAAATTCTTGCTAAAATTAAAAAATGTTCACTGAAGCAAAGTTTTATTTTATTATTTTTGAACTGTTTTATTTTATATTGTATATTGTATAGTTGATTGACAATATTGTGTTAATTTCAGGTGCGCAGCAGAGTGGTTCAGTTATAGATACATGTATCTATTCTTTTTCAAATTCTTTTCGCATTTAGGTTGCTACGTATTATTAAGCAGAGTTCCCTGTGTTGTGAAGTAGGTCCTTGTTGGTTATCCATTTAAAATATAGCAGTGTGTACTTGTCATTCCCAAACTCTCTGACAATCCTTCCCCACTCCCACCCCCACCTCAACTTTCCCATAGGTTCATTTTCTGTTTGGTAAATGTCAGGCAAGTGTATTCTCCCCGGTTCTGTCTCATCACAACAAAGATTTGGAGTGACGGGCATTAAAGCCCCCTTGGCCTGTCACAGCTCTCGGGTCTTGGACAGACCATGTTATAGCTCTCAGGTCTCCAACAGACCGTGTTATAGCTCTTAGACAAATCAGTGTTACAACTCCATGTTACAGCTCTATTTTATTTAGATAATAGCAGGAAAATCCATCCTTGAGGTGTGAGAGCATATTGACCCAAAGATGTGAAGAGAAGAGCACCCCAGCGCGCAGGAGAGAGAGAGACCCTTCCAGTCCTTGGGCGCCTCTTTTTCTATGTTTTTTCTCCCCTGGGCCTGCCCTATGTAAATTGGGCTAGCCAGGAGTGTTTTTTGTTCTACCTGAGGTCCTCACTCCTGTCTTCGGACCTTCCTTTGGTCTATTTTCACGGGCTTTTCCCTTCCTTGTCTTTTGGCCACCGCCATTCTGGACTCCTGGTTCCTAATAACTCAGTTCAGTTCAGTTCAGTCACTCAGTCGTGTGCGACTCTTTGCGACCCCTTGAATCACAGCACTCCAGGCCTCCCTGTCCATCACCAACTCCTGGAGTTCACTCAGACTCACGTCCATCGAGTCAGTGATGCCATCCAGCCATCTCATCCTCTGTCGTCCCCTTCTCCTCCTGCCCCCAATCCCTCCCCGCATCAGAGTCTTTTCCAATGAGTCAACTCTTTGCATGAGGTGGCCAAAGTACTGGAGTTTCAGCTTTAGCACTTCCAAAGAAATCCCAGGGCTGATCTCCTTCAGAATGGACTGGCTGGATCTCCTTGCCGTCCAAGGGACTCTCAAGAGTCTTCTCCAACACCACAGTTCAAAAGCATCAATTCTTCGGCACTCAGCCTTCTTCATAGTCCAACTCTCACATCCATACATGATCACAGAAAAAACCATAGCCTTGACTAGATGGACGTTTTTTGGTAATGTAATGTCTCTGCTTTTGAATATGCTATCTAGGTTGGTCATAACTTTCCTTCTAAGGAGTAAGCGTTTTTGAATTTCCTGGCTGAAGTCACCATCTGCAGTGATTTTGGAGCCCCCCCAAAAAAAGTCTGACACTGTTTCCACTGTTTCCTCATCTATTTCCCATGAAGTGATGGGATCAGATGCCATGCCTATTCTAACTACCTAACAGTAAATGAGTTCATTTGTATAATTGTTTTAAGAATCCATATACAAGCAATATCAGATGATATTTCTCTTTTGACAAGATTGATTCTTCCAATACAATAACACAGCATATTTTTCCAACTGTTTGTCATTTTCGATTTCTTTCATCACTGATAGCTTATGGTGAAGAGTGTCTGATTCATGATCTCCAAAGAAGATTTGGGACCAAGGACCAGGCTTGCTTATTCAAGAGCTTTTGTGTAGCAGAGTTTTATTAAAGTATGAAGAGGGACAGAGAAAGCTACTACTTAGACATCAGAAGGGGGCAGAGAGTGCCCCCTCGCTAGTCTAAGCAATGGAGTTATGTACTTTTTAAATTGGTTTTTACAATAAATCAAAAGAATATCTTAAGGCTGTAAAGATCTTACTAGACCCACTCCCCTAATTTACATTTTAAGATGACAGGATTAGAACTAACAATAGAAAGATCTTACCAGACCCACTCCTGTCATATACATTCTAAGATAACAGGATTAATCAGAAGGTTTTCAAGAAGCAGAAGCTGTCCTCAAGCAGGATACATTGTTGTTCAGTTCAGTTCATTCGCTCAGTCATGTCCAACTCTTTGCAACCCCATGAATTGCAGCATGCCAGCCTCCCTGTCCATCACTAGCTGTCGGAGTTTACCCAAACTCACGCCCATCGAGTCAGTGATGCCATCCAGCCATCTCATCCTCTGTCGTCCCCTTCTCCTCCTGACCCCAATCCCTCCCAGCATCAGAGTCTTTTCCAACGAGTCAACTCTTCGCATGAGGTGGCCAAAGTACTGGAGTTTCAGCTTTAGCGTCATTCCTTCCAAAGAACACCTAGGAATGATCTCCGTTAGAATGGACTGGTTGGATCTCCTTGCAGTCCAAGGGACTCTCAAGAGTCTTCTCCAACACCACAGTTCAAAACCATCAATTCTTCGGCACTCAGCTTTCTTCACAGTCTAACTCTCACATCCATACATGACCACTGGAAAAAACATAGCCTTGACTGGACGGACCTTTGCTGGCAAAGTAATGTCTCTGCTTTTGAATATGCTATCTAGGTTGGTCATAACTTTCCTTCCAAGGAGTAAGCGTCTTTTAATTTCATGGCTGCAATCACCATCTGCAGTGATTTTGGAGCACAGAAAAATAATGTCTGACACTGTTCCACTGTTTCCCGTTCTATCTGCCATGAAGTGATGGGACCAGATGCCATGATCTTTGTTTTCTGAATGTTGAGCTTTAAGCCAACTTTTTCACTGTCCTCTTTTGCTTTCATCAAGAGGCTTTTTAGTTCCTCTTCACTTTCTGCCATAAGGGTGGTGTCATCTGCATATCTGAGGTCATTGATATTTCTCCCGGCAATCTTGATTCCAGCTTTTGCTTTTTCCAGTCCAGCGTTTCTTATGATGTACTCTGCATATAAGTTAAATAAGCAGGGTGACAATAGACAGCCTTGACGTACTCCTTTTCCTGTTTGGAACCAGTCTGCTGTTCCATGTCCAGTTCTAACTGTTGCTTCCTGACCTGCATACAGGTTTCTCAAGAGGTAGGTCAGGTGGTCTGGTATGCCCATCTCTTTCAGAATTTTCCACAGTTTATTGTGATCCACACAGTCAAAGGCTTTGGCATAGTCAATAAAGCAGAAATAGATGTTTTTCTGGAACTCTCTTCCTTTTTCCATGATACAGCGGATGTTGGCAATTTGATCTCTGGTTCCTCTGTCTTTTCTAAAACCAGCTTGAACATCTGGAAATTCACGGTTCATGTATTGCTGAAACCTGGCTTGGAGAATTTTGAGCATTACTTTACTAGCATGTGAGATGAGTGCAATTGTGCAGTAGATTGAGCATTCTTTGGCATTGCCTTTCTTTGGGATTGGAATGAAAACTTTTCCATGTCCTGTGAATGACCTTTTCCAGTCCTGTGGCCACTGCTGAGTGTTCCAAATTTGCTGTCATATTGAGTGTAGCACTTTCACAGTATCATCTTTCAGGATTTGAAATAGCTCAACTGGAATTCCATCACCTCCAGTAGCCTTGTGCATAGTGATGCTTTCTAAGGCCCACTTGACTTCACATTTCAGGATGTCTGGCTCTAGGTGAGTGATAACACCATCGTGATTATCTTAGTCGTGAAGCTCTTTTTCTGTACAGTTCTTCTGTGTATTCTTGCCACCTCTTCTTAATATCTTCTGCGTCTGTTAGGTCCATACCATTTCTGTCCTTTATCGAGCCCATCTTTGCATAAAATGTTCCCTTGTATCTCTAATTTCCTTGAAGAAATCTCTAGTCTTTCCCATTTTGTTGTTTTCCTCTATTTCTTTGCAATATTTCTTATATACATTGTTGTTATATACTTCTTAATACAGAGTTTGAACTGAGTTGCTTGTTGTGTAACCATCAGTTCAGGGCTTAAAGAAAGAAAAAAAAAAAAAAAAACACTTTATGTGACTAAGACTAACGAATGTAGAGGGGAAAAAAGTGTTGTCCTTTCCTCCTCCTTGAGAATTCCAGACTCTTGTCTCCTCCCCAGGGTCCCAGACTTCTTATCAACCTGCCTAGGAATTGACTGTCTCATCACTGTCTTACAGTTTGTGGAGTACAGATCTTTTGTCTCCTTAGGTAGGTTTATTCCTAGGTATTTTATTCTTTCTGATGTATTGATAAATGAGATGGTTTCCTTAATTTCTATTTCTGATCTTTTGTCATTAGTTTATAGATATGCAACAGATTTCTCTGTATTAATTTTGTAACCTGCAACTTTACCAAATTCATTGATGAGCTCTAGTAGTTTTCTGGTAACATCTTTAGGATATTCTATGTATAGTATCATGTCATCTGCAAACAATGACAGTTTAACTTCTTGTTTTCCAATTTGAATTCCTTTTATTTTTATTTTTTTCTTCTCTGATTGTCATAGCTAGAACTTCCAACTCTATATTGAATAAAAGTAAGAGTGGACATCCTTGTATTGTTTCTGATCTTAGAGGAAATGCTTTCAGCTTTTCACGGTTGAATATAACATCAGCTGTTGGTTTGTCCTGCACGTGTGTGTGCTAAGTCACTTCAGTTGGGGCCAACTCTTTGTGACCTTATGGACTATAGCCTGCCAGGCTCCTCTGTCCATGGGGATTCTCTAGGCAAGAATACTGGAGTGGATTGCCATGCCCTCCTCCATGGAATTTTTCCAACCCAGGGATTGAACCCACGTTTCTTATGTCTCCTACATTGGGAGGCTGGTTCTTTACCACTAGCACCACCTGGGAAGCCCCGTAGGTTTGTCATATGTGGTCTTTATTATGTTGAGGTATGTTCCTTCCATACTTACTTTCTGGAGAGTTTTTAATCATACACGGGTGTGGTTGAATTTTGTCAAAATCTTCTTCTGCATCAATTGAGATGAATATTCCAAAGCTCAAGAAAAGAATTTCAAAATTAAATCTTGTTCACTATTTGAGCTCTTATCATCTCATTTATTGAGGGTCTCCCTCACTTCTGGGGAGATATATTTACTGTCTTCCTATTTGCAGATCTTATTTTGAATAAATGCAATTTTCTGAAAGTATAAAAAACTCTTAACAGAAGTTTTTGGTGCTCCATGCATTGATTTCTGAGAGTAAATATTTCCAAGTGATTTCGAAAAAAATTTCCCATTTCAAATTTAGAGGACTTAATAAAGACTTCAGTGTCATTGCCAAATACACAAATTTATAAATTAATTCTTCAAAGGTTTAACTTTTTCTAATGTGTGATTAGTGATGGCCAGTAAAGAGAGAAAGTTCATACAGCCCTGCTGAAGGATCTACATCAGCTTTGTACAACTAGATGTTTTAGTTTAGTTGCTCTATATAATACGATTTAAACATTTTTGATGCTTATCATTTCCCTTTGGTAAAATAGCACAGCTTTTACAGACATACTTACGAAGTATGTGCGAACTACAAGTAATGCCAAATGTGGTTTCTTAATTAGTAAGAGAATCATTCTTAAGAAAATACCATGTTTTGTCAAAATTTATATCTGTATAATAACCACACAAATGATTTTCTTTTTAATGCTGATTTTTTTGTACTGTTACAGTAGCATTTACACTAATGTCAGATGTTTCATCATGATGGAGTAAACTTCCAAAAGCTCTACTTTGATGGAAAGAGTATGAAATACACATCATTGTTGAGATATTCTTTTTGAAGAATCTGATGACAGTCTTATACTACTGGTATTACTTATCTGTTTTCAAAATTTCTCTTTTGCCAAAGTAACAAGAATCACATAATTTTACTTTTCAGACCAAAAAGTAAAATTAATTTCGAAGATCAGTTATTTGATGTAAATGAGTCTTGCTTCATACAGTTAATGTAAACAAAACTTCTGCTCATGTAATATTAAAGTGACATTTTAGGACACAGTCTTCTTAAAGTATGATTAACTTTTAAAGTAGATGCTGGTTCCCTTTCAGCATGTTTAGTCTCCTGAATTCTGTGTGGTCAGTGATACAGCCTCTATTGCTATTGTTGTTTAGTTGCTAAGTTGTGTCCGACTCTTTTTGACTCCACAGACTATAGCCCATCAGGTTTCTTTGTCCGTGGGATTTCCCAGGCAGGAATCCTGAAGCGGGTTACCATTTCTTTCTCCAGGAGATCTTCCCAACCCAGAGATCAAACCTGTGAATCCTGCACTTGCAGGTGGATTCTTTACCACTGAGCCACCAGGGGAGCCCACAGCCCCTATTGTGCATATTAATGACAAACATTATACATGAGTCACACAAGCCATCAACTGTCTTGAGAAATGAAAATTTGCTACTTAATTTGATTAAATATACACTTATTATTGTTTGGGGCTTCCCTATGGCTCAGACAGTAAAGAATCCACCTGCAATGTAGAAGACCTGGGTTTGACCCCTGCAATGCAGAAGACCTGGGTCAGGAAGGTCCCCTGGGGAAGGAATGACTACCCACTCCAGTATTCCTGCCTAGAGAATTACATGGACAGAGGAAGAATCAGACATGGCTAAGTGACTAACACTTTCACTCATTGCTGACAAAAGGGCTTATTGTAAAATAAAAAAGAAAATTGCCAAACAATAAAATAAGCACTTCTAAACTTACACCAGACAATAAGACAAAACAGCAGTAGTAACAGCATTCAGATTATGCTCTACTGCTTAATGACTGGCCTTCTCAGTCTGCACACATCTATCACATACATCTAATATGTAATTTTCCACATTCCCACCAACTCCTCTCACAGTGTCCTGGCAGCTCTGTACCCTCAAGAGGGCACATCATGGGAATGGCTCTACTGGCAATACAGCGAGTAATCGGCTAGTACAGGGATGCTAACTACTTTTACCATTGCCTCTAGAAAGTGAAGAGAGTTAGTTGACCCTAGCTCCTTGGAACAAAGCACACTTTTTTCCCCATGCAGATTCCCCTGAATATTGTTCTTAAAAGGAAGAGGGGTATTGAATCACATCTGAAAAAGAGTCAAGAAAATAGGTTGTTGCTGTTCCTATTTCAAATTTAACCACCTAAGAAAGTGAGAATTTTCTTAAATTCATACGAACCTCTCAAAAGTCTATGGCAGAAATTGAACTATATAGATTTGTCAAATATGTCCTGGCTCATTTTGGCATAATTAATACAAATACTTTATTAAATATGGAAAACGTGCTAAATAAGGTGATACATAATATTAATAGACATAAACCGTGACTGTTTTGAGAAAACAGAGCATAAGGGCCACACAAAACACAGGACAGAGAAAAATCCTACCAGTTCCAAAAGTGAAAAAGATAGACAAAGGTGCAAAAGCAATTTTCAAAACAACATTAAAGGCTAAGTATTCTCCAAAACTGATTAAAGACCTTAAGGCACTGTTTCAGGCAGATGTCATCAAAATGGCAGAATCAGAGCAGATCAGATCAGTCGCTCAGTCGTGTGCGACTCTTTGCAACCCCATGAATCGCAGCACGCCAGGCCTGCCTGTCCATCATCAACGCCTGGAGTTCACTGAGACTCACATCCATCGAGTCAGTGATGCCATTCAGCCATCTCATCTTCTGTCGTCCCCTTCTCTTCTTGCCCACAATCCCTCCCAACATCAGAGTCTTTTCCAATGAGTCAACTCTTCGCATGAGGTGGCCAAAGTACTGGAGTACTTTAGCATCATTCCTTGCAAAGAAATCCCAGGGCTGATCTCCTTCAGAATAGACTGGTCAGATCTCCTTGCAGTCCAAGGGACTCTCAAGAGTCTTCTCCAACACCACAGTCCAAAAGCATCAATTCTTCGGCGCTTAGCCTTCTTCACAGTCCAACTCTCACATCCATACATGACCACAGGAAAAACCATAGCCTTGACTAGACGAACCTTTGTTGGCAAAGTAATGTCTCTGCTTTTGAATATGCTATCTAGGTTGGTCATAACTTTCCTTCCAAGGAGTAAGCGTCTTTTAATTTCATGGCTGCAGTCACCATGGCAGAATAGGAGTTTCTTATTGTCTTCTTCTGAAAGAAGGCTGTTTCTAACAGTCATCTAAGGATGAGAGTACCTTTGAGGAAGTCTGGGAGTCAGTGGAGAAGATTCAGCACACATTTTTTTTGGAGGAAAAAAATCTGAGCTAGGATATATTAAAGAGGCCAGTCAGTAAAGATTGGAGGAGATGACTTTCTTTAAATGTGAAGACAGCAATACAAAACTTTAAGGAACATGAAAACTCAATGAAAAATGGTACCACCAGAGGTACAAAATAGCTTTCCAGTGGCTGACCCAAAGAAATGGTGATCAGCAATTTTCCCAACAAAGAATTTAATATAGTCTTAAGGAAGCTCATAGTGTTCATGGGATTCTCAAGGCAAGAATACTGAAGAGCTCAATGAGTTACAAGAAAACACAGAAAGGTAATTCAATAAAATATACAAAAAACACAAGTTTAACACAGAGGTAGAAATCATAAAAGAATCAAACAGAAATTCTGGAGCAGAAGACTACAATGTATGAAATGAAAAAAATGTAATACAGAACATCAGCAGAAGGAAGAATCTCCGAAGACAGACAATTTTGAATTATCCAGTCAGAGGAAAACAAAGAAAAAAGAATGAAAAGAAGTAAAGAAAGCCTACATGAACTATACAATCTACACATTATTAGCGTCTCAGAAGGAGAAGAGAGGGAGAAAGGGGCAGAAATCTTGAAGAAATAGTGGCTGCTGCTGCTGTTAAGTCGCTTTAGTCATGTCTGACTCTTTGTAACCCTATGGACTGTAGCCTGCCAGGCTCCTCTGTCCATGAGATTCTCCAGGCAAGAATAATGGAGTGGAATGCCATGCCCTCCTTCAGGGGATCTTCCTGGCCGAGGGATCAAACCTGAATCTCTTACACCTCCTGCATTGGCAGGCAGGTTCTTTACCACTAACACCACCTGGGAAGTTCAAATAGTGGCTGATGACCTCCCAAATCTGGGAAGAGATTTAGACATCCAAGTTCATGAAGTCTCTAAGTTCCCTAAAATTTCAACTCAAAATGTTCTTTTTCAAGACACATTATAACAAAATTGTCTAAAATCAAAGACAAAAAGAGAATTTTAAGCAACAAGAGAAAAAAAAAAATTTCCTCACATTCAAGAGAACTCTAACAGAACTCTTAACAGTGAATTTCTCAGAAGAAACCTTGCAGGCTAGGAGAGACTGGGATGATAGAGTCAAACTGCTGGAAAGAAAAACTGGCAATCAAGAATATCTTATCAGAGTTTTATTTTAGAAATAAGGGA
This sequence comes from Bubalus kerabau, assembly GCF_029407905.1. Classification (NCBI taxonomy): domain Eukaryota; kingdom Metazoa; phylum Chordata; class Mammalia; order Artiodactyla; family Bovidae; genus Bubalus; species Bubalus kerabau. The sequence continues at coordinate 125,028,347 of NC_073624.1, read as the reverse complement.
GAGAAAAACTTTCCTAGAAAAACAAAGCTGAGGTGGCTTATCACGACTAAACCAGAGTGATAAGAAATGCTGAAAGGAGTTCCTCAAGCTAAAATGAGTGGATGCAATTAGTAACATCAAAGTGTATGAAAATATAAAACACTGTGGTAAAGATAAATACATAGTCAAATTAGAAATACTTTATATAATATACTAAGTCGCTTCAGTCGTGTCCAACTCTGTACGACCCCATAGATGGCAGCCCACTAGGCTCCTCTGTCCCTGGGATTCTCCAGGCAAGAATACTTTATATAATAGTGTATTAATCACTTAACTCTAGTTTAAAGGTTAAAGAATAATAGTATCAAAAATAATTATAGCTACAGATTATTTCTAATTTGATAATGAGCATACAATATAAAAACATGAAAATTATGGCATAAAAATATATGAAATGTGCAAAGGGGTGGGAAAGGGTAAGGTTTTGAACACAATTAAAGTTGATTTATCAGTTTAAAATGAGCTTTTATACCCATAACATGTTTCATTTAAGTTTTATGGTAACTGTAAACAAAAATCTACAGTAGATACAAAAAGATAAAGAGAAGAGAATGAAAGCATACCACTATGAAAAATGACCAATTCCCAAAGAAAGAAAACAAGAAAGGAACAACAAATTATCCATAAAACAGTTAATAAGAGAGGATTAGTAAGTACTTACTTATCAATAATACTTTTAATATAAATGAATCAAAAGGGATAGAGTGACTGGATAAAAAAGCAATATCCAACTATATGCTGCCCACGAGAGGCTCATATCAGCTTTAAGAAAACAAATAGACCCAAAGTAAGGAGATAGAAAAATATTACATGCAAATGGAACTAAAAGAGAATATAAATAGCTATATTATATTGCACAAATGAGACTTTTAGTAAAAAACTGTAACAGGAGACTGGGAAGGTCATTATATAATGATAAAGCAGTCAATTCACCTAAAGGATAGAATAACTGAAAATATATACACACTCAACATTGGAGAATCTAAACAGATTAAGCAAATATTAACAGGAGTGAGAATACCAGACCACCTTACCTATCTCCTGGGAATACCAGAGCACCTTACCTGTCTTCTGAGAAACCTGTATGCATGACAAGAAGCAACACTTAGAACTGGGCATGGAACAATTGACTGGTTCAAAATTGGGAAAGGACTACATCAGGCCTGTATATTGTCACCCTGGTTGTTTAACTTATATTCAGAGTGCATGCTAAGTCACTTCAGTCATGTCTGATTCTGTGATCCTACAGGCTGTATCCCACCAGACTCCTCTGTCCATGGGATGCTCCAGCAAGAATACTGTGATGAGTTGCCATCTCCTTCTCCAGAGTCTCTTCCCAACCAGGGATCAAACCCACATCTCTAATGTCTCCTGCATTGGCAGGCAGGTTCTTTACCATTAGTGCCACCTGGGAAGCCCTTGTATACAGAGTACATCATGCTAAATGCTGGGCTGGATGAATCATAAACTGGAATCAAAATTGCTGGGAGAAATATCAACAACCTCAGACATGAAGATTATACCACTTTAATGGCAGAAAGCAAAAAGGAACTAAAGAGCCTCTTGTGAGGGTGAAAGAGGAGAGTGAAAAACCTGGTTTAAAATTCCACATTCAAAAAACTAAGATCATGGCATCTGGTCCCATCACTTCATGGCAAATAGATGGGGAAACAGCGGCCATTGTGACACTTTATTTTCTTGGGCTTCAAAATCACTGTAGCTATGAAATAAAAAGATGCTTGCTTCTTGGAAGAAAAGCTATGACAAACCTAGACAGCATTATTAAAAAGCAGAGATATCATTTTGCTGATAAAGGTCCATACAGTCAAAACTATTGTTTTTCCAGTAGTCATGTACAGATGTGAAAATTGGACCATAAAGAAGGCTAAGCACCAAACAACTGATGTTTTCATTGCAGTGCTTGAGAAGACTCTTGAGAGTCCCTTGAACTGCAAGGAGATCAAACCAGTCCATCCTAGAAGAAATCAGTCCTGAATATTCATTGGAAGGATGGATGCTGAAGCTGAAGCTCCAATACTTTGGCCACCTGCTGCCTCATTGGAAAAGACCCTGATGCTGGCAAGGTTGAAGGCAAGAGAAGGGGATGATAGAGGATGAGATGGTTGGATGGCATCGCTTACTCAATGGACATGAGTTTGAGCAAACACAGGGAGAGAGTGAAGGACAGGGAAGCCTGGCATGCTGCAGTTCATGGGGTCACAAAGAGTCAGACACAACTTAGAGACTGAACAACAACAAAATAGGTGTGAAGGGAGAAATAGATAACAATACAATAATACTTCATTACCTCACTCTCAACAATGGATAGATCATTCAGACAGAAAATCAGCAAAGAATATTGGACTTCAACCATACTTTAAATCAAATTAACCTAACAGACATATACAGAGTATTCTATACAACAGCAGCAGAAAACACTCTCCTCAAGTGTGCATGAAACATTCCCCAGAATAGATCATATATTAGATCACAAAGCAAGTCTGAGCAATTTTGAGAAAACTGAAATCATACCAATTGTCTTTTTCAAACACAGTGATATGAAACTACAAATTAATAATAGTAAAATGGAAAATTCACTAATATGTGCAAATCAACAGCACACTTCTGAATAACCAATGGGTCAAAAAAGAAATCAATAAGGAAATAAAACATATAGTAATTCCTTTTCATTCATGAGAGATACTTTCCAAGACCCTCAGTAGATGCCTGAAACTGCAGAGAGTACTAGACCCTTTATATACGTGTTTTTGCTTGTACAGACATACCTATGATAAAGCTTAATTTATAAATTAGGCACCATAAGTGGTTAACAACAATAACTAATAATAAAATGGAAAAACTATAACAAAATACTGTAGTAAAAGTTATGTGAATGTGGTATATATCTCTCTAAAAATATCTTATTGCACAAGTTTAATGCCTTTCCCTCTAATTAAGCAGTTTTCACGCACTGTGGCACTTAGTTTTTGCAGTTTTAGGTGTGACGGCAAAAATGAATTTCCTTTACTTTTGTCACAGTGTCACCATAGAAGATTCATTCCTCCATAGAGCTTAACAATTTCAGTAAACAATTCTTTTTATTTCCTTTTCATATTGAAAACTTTCACCTGTTCACTTAAAGGAAGCACTTTATGGCATCACTGCTCTTGTATTTCAGAGCCATTATTAAGTAAAACAAGGGTTTCTTGGTCACAAACCCTGCAATACTACAACAGTGGATCTGCTAACCTAAATAGCTACTAAGTGACTAATGGGAGGGATATGCTGAACAAAGGGATGATTTACATCCCAGACAGGACAGAGCAGGACAGTGCAAAATTTCATCACACCACTAAAATGGTGCACAATTAAAAACTTATGAATCATTTATTTCTGGAATTTTCCATTTAATATTTTCAAACCATGGTTGACCAGGGCAACTGAAGCTATGGAAAGTGAAATCACAAGTAAGAGGTAACTAGTGTATCTTGAAACAAATAAAAATGAAAATAAAACATGCCAAAATTTATGGGATGCAGCAAAAACAGTCCTAATAGGGAAGTTTACTACAATAAATACCTACATTGAGAAAACAATCTCTAATAAGCAACCTAACTATACACTTCAAGGAACTAGAAAAACAAGGACAAATATAAACTCAAAGTTAGAAAAAAAGGAAATAATTAAGATTAGAGCAGGAACAAAGGAGGGGCTTCCCAGGGAGTGCTTGTGGTAAAGACTGCCTGTCAAAGCAGGAGATGTAAGAGATTTGAGTTCAATCCCAGGGTCAGGAAGATATCCTGGAGAAGGAAATGGCTCCTCACTCCAGTATTCTTGCTGGGAGAGTTCATGGACAGAGGAGCCTGGCAGACTACAGTCCATGGGGTCACCAAGAGTTGGACATGACTGAGCGTATGAACAGAGCTGTGTGTGAGGAACAAATTAAATAGAGACCAGAAATACAGTAGGAAGGATCAACAAAACTAACCTTTAAAAAAAAAAAAATAAGCAAAATTGACAAACCTTTAACTGCACTAAGAAAAAAAGAAAAAGATCCAAATAGATAAAATCAGAAATGAGAAAATAAAAAGTGAAAGAAGTGGCATTATAACCAAACCACAGAAATACAAATGATTATAAGAGACCCCTATGAATAATAATATGTCAACAAATTGAATATATTATTAACAGGCTTCCTATGGATATATCCCTAGAAATGTACAAACTACCAAGACTAAATAAAGAACAGAAATTCTTATTAATGAGTAAGAATATTGAATCAATAATCAAGAAACTCCCAACAAAGAAAAATCCAGAACCAGACTTCTTCTGGTGAATTCTATCAAGTATTTATTTATTTATTTATTTTTTTGGTTTCTTTTTTTTTTAAATTTTATTTTATTTTTAAACTCTATCAAGTATTTAAAGAATTAATGTGGACCTTTGTCAGCAAAGTGATATCTCTGTTTTATAATATGCTGTCTAGGTTTGTCACAGCCTTTCTTTCAAGGAACAAGCATCTTTTAATTCCATGGCTGTAGTCAATGTCTGCAGTGATTTTGGACCCCAAGAAAATAAAACCTGACACTCTGCCCCTTGTTTCCCCATCTATTTGCCGTGAAGTGATTGGATCTGATGCCATAAATTTAGTTTTGTGAATGTTGAGTTTTAAGCCAGATTTTTCACTCTCCTCTTTCACCTTCATTAAGAGGCTCTTTAGTTCCTCCTCTTTGCTTTTTGCCATTAGGGTGGTGTCATCTGCATACCTGAGGTTATTGATAATTCTCCTGGCAATCTTGATTCCAGCTTATGCTTCATCCAACCTGGGATTTTGCATGATGTACTCTGCATAGATGTTAAATAAGCAGAATGACAATACACAGCCTTGACATACTCCTTTCCCAATTTTGAACCAGTCCGTTGTTCCATGTCTGGTTCTAACTGTTGGTTCTTGACCTGCATCCAGGTTTCTCAGGAGGCATGTAAAATGATCTGGTATTCCCATCTGTTGAAGAATTTTCCACAGTTTGTTGTGATCCACACAGTCAAAGGCTTTAGCATAGTCAATGAAGCAGATGTTTTTTTCCAGAATTCTCTTGCTTTTTCTATGATCCAGCAGATGTTGGCAATTTGATCTCTGGTTCCTCTGCCTTTCCTAAATCCAGCTTGTACATCTGGAATTTCTCTCTTCATGTCCTGTTGAAATTAGCTTGAAGGATTTTGAGCATTACCTTGCTGCTGCTGCTAAGTCGCTTCAGTTGTGTCCAACTCTGTGCAACCCCATAGACGGCCTCCTACCAGACTTCTCTGTCCCTGGAATTCTCCAGACAAGAAAACTGAAGTGGGTTGCCATTTCCTTCTCCAGTGCATGAAAGTGAAAAGTGAAAGTGAAGTTGCTCGATCATGTCCGACTCTTAGCGACCCCATGGACTGCAGCCTACCAGGCTCCTCCGGCCATAGGATTTTGCAGGCAAGAGTACAGGAGTGGTTTGCCATTGCCTTCTCCAGTTACCTTGCTAGAAGATATGGTTTTTCCAGTAGTCGTGTAGGGATGTGAGAGTTCAACCATAAAGAAGGCTGAGCATTGAATAATTGATGCTTTTGAACTCTAGTGCTGGAGAAGACTATGGGAGTCCCTTGGACAGCAAGGAGATCAAACCAGTCAATCCTAAAGGAAATCAGTCCTGAATATTCATTGGAAGGACTCATGCTGAAGCTCCAATAGTTTGGCCACTTGATGTGAAGAGCTGACTCATTGGAAAAGAACGTGCTGCTGGGAAAGATTAAGGGTAGGAGGAGAAGGGCATGACAGAGAATGAGATGGTTGGATGGCATCACTGACTCAACAGATATGAGTTTGAGCAAACTCTGGGAGATAGTGAAGGACCGGAAAGCCAGGTGTGCTGCAGTCCATGGGGTTGCAAAGGGTCAGACACGACTGAGCGACTGAACAATAACATTGTACTATAATGATGTAGTGGGATAAATACTGCTTCAATGGCAATCATATTATTACACAACATATAAATATATCAAAGTTCCATGCTGCATAACTTACATTGTGACATGTCACATTTATCAAACAATAATTGAAAATAAAAATAAAATGCTTAAATCAAAGGTATCCAAGGAAAGTGGGTGCAGGTATAAGGGAACTCTCTGCACCATCTGTGTAATGTTTCAGTAAATCTAAATTATTTCAAAATAAAAAATTGTTTATATACCCATATCTTCCCTAACTCTGTCCAAAACCCATGTATGAAAGCAAGTGATACCTTCACTTCCCTGTATGTGGCTAATTCCAGGTACTCAAGAAATAAAACTTAACCCTCTATATCACACACACACAAAAAAGAATTAATGCCAGTCTTTCTCAAACTCTTTCAAGACATGCTGCTGCTGCTGCTAAGTCGCTTCAGTCGTGTCCGACTCTGTGCGACCCCATAGACGGCAGCCCACCAGGCCTCCCCGTTCCTGGGATTCTCCAGGCAAGAACACTGGAGTGGGTTGCCATTTCCTTCTTCAATGCAGGAAAGTGAAAAGTGAAAGTGAAGTCCCTCAGTTGTGTCCGACTCTTTGCGACCCCATGGACTGCAGCCTTCCAGGCTCCTCCATCCATGGGATTTTCCAGTCAAGAGTACTGGAGTGGGGTGCCCTTGCCTTCTCAACATTTCCCAGTTCATTTTACAAGGCCAGCATTTCCCTCACACCAAGCCAGATAAGAATACTACAAGAAAACAAAACTATAGAACAATGTTCCTGATGAATACAGATGAAAAAATTCTGAACAAAACATTAACAAACTGAATTCAACAATATATTTTCACTGTGATCAAGTGGGATTTATCCCTGGGTGCAAATCAACAAACATGATACATCACATTAATAGATTGAAAGGTAAAAACCATTTATCCATCTCAATATCTGATACAGAAAAAGGTTTTGATAAAACTCAACGTTCAAACAAACTCGGCCTCAACAAAGTGGGTATAGGGGGAATATACCTCAACATAATGAAGTCTGTATATGAAAAACCCACAGGGTGCATTCTATTTATGGGGAAAAGCTGAATGATTTTTCTTTAAGATCAGGAACAGGACGAGGATACTGACTCTTGCCACTTTTATTTAATATAGTATTGGAGGTCCTAGCCACAGCAATGAAACACAAAAAAATAAATAAAAGGAATCCAAGTTGGAAAAAAAGAAGTGCAGCTGCCACTGCTTGCAGACGATATGCTAGAAAATCATAAAGATGCAACCAGAAACTATTAATGAATTCAGTCAAGTTGCAAGATGCTTAATTAATACTCATAAATCTGTAGTGTTTCTATATGCAAGTAACAAGCTATCAGAAACAAAAATCAAGAAAATAAAGGAGGCTTTGTTGGGGAGCCTGGTAGGCTTCCGTCTATGGGGTCGCACAGAGTCAGACACGACTGAAGTGACTTAGCAGCAGCAGCAGCAGTTGAACAGAATACAGAGTGGATCGATTGGAAGATTCCATATTGTCAAGAGTGAATCATCCCCAAATAGATAAGTGGATTCAATGAGATTCTAATCAAATTCTCTACAGTACTCCCATCCTAGCCTCACTGCCCCATTCTGTTATAATTAAACTAAAGTATGTATAAAAAATTCAGATGGCCAAAACAAGGTAGATAAACTTGTTACATCAGATATTAAGATGTATCATAAAGCTATAGTAACTAATAAAGTGTGATATTGGCTCAAAGATAGACAAATAGTCCACTGTGATGGAAAAGAGAACCCAGAAACTTCCCAGTATATATATGGACACTTGATTTATGACTTTTGGCACCAAAAGAGGGATGAAAAGAACAGTGTCTTTGTAAATGGGGCCAGGATAATTGAATATCCATTTGGGAAAATGACATCTTCCATAAAACATAAATAAAAATTAATTCCACTTTGATAGAAGCTCTAAATGTGAAAGACAAAAAGCAAAGCTTTTAGAAAATGATCTGTGAAGATAACCTCATGAATTCATGATAGGGGAAACTTACAGAAGACTCAAAATCACTAGCCATAAAGGAAAATATTGACAAATTGGATTCCGTTACATTTAAGAACTTCTGTTCATTGGAAGGCACTGTAAAAGAATGAAAATGCAAGCCACAGAATTTGAAAAGATGTTTCAACATTTGCAAAAACCAATGAAGGGTGCATATCTAAAAGACATGAAATATATATATATATATATATCAGTGAGAAAAAGACATATAACCCAATAGAAAACATGGGCAAGTGACTTGAAAGGACCAGTTCCAAAGAGGATATCTGAATGACTGATAAACATGTCTGCAGCCCCATTGATAATCAAGGAAATGCAATTGAAATATATGATAATAGATTTTCAACCACCCTCCCTTCAGAATGCCTAAAATTAAAAAGAGATAACAGCTGATATTGATGAGGATACAGCACATTAGTCACCCCTACCACCTCTGCTGCTGCTGTTAAGTCGCTTCAGTCGTGTCCAACTCTGTGCGACCCCAGAGACGGCAGCCCACCAGGCTCCCTCGTTCCTGGGATTCTCCAGGCAAGAACACTGGAGTGGGTTGCCATTTCCTTCTCCAATGCATGAAAGTGAAAAGTGAAAGTGAAGTCGCTCAGTCGTGTCCAACTCTTCGCGACCCCATGGACTGCAGCCCACCAGGCTCCTCCATCCATGGGATTTTCCAGGCAAGAGTACTGGAGTGGGGTGCCATTGCCTTTTCTGCTACCACCTCTAGTGACAACTTTTGAAAATAAATAATTAGATATACAAGTGGAGTATCGGCTTAGCCTTTGACCTGGCAATTCCACTCCTAGTTATATACACAATATAAATGCATGCACAGGTACCACAGAGACTACATTAAAATGTTCATGGTTGTAGCAGTAGTAGTGAAGCTGTTCAGTTGTGTCCTACTCTTTGTGACCCCTTGGACTGTAGCCTACCAGGCTCCTCCATCCATGGGATTTTCTAGGCAAGAATACTGGATTGGGTTGCCATTTCCTTGTCCAGGAGATCTTCCCAACCCAGGGATTGAACCTGGGTCTCCCACATTGTAGGCAGATGCTTTACCATCTGAGCCACCAGGGAAGTATATTTATAATGTAAGTATGAGTATAAATAATACTTATATTTGACATTAATAGAGTAGGTGAGGGGCAGGATAGGTGAACAGATAATAGAATCGATGAATATTCCTACCACAAAATGAATTCATAATACTGCAGTGAAATAGAACAAACCATGGCTATATGAGACTTGAAGAGATCTCACAAACAATGCTGAGTGTAGGAAATCAGGTGCAAGAGAGATTCTATATATATATGATTCTATTTCTACAATGTAACAAATAGGAAATATAAAAAGAGTGTTAAAAGTGATATAATGGTTTGAGCTGGAGGGAAGATACAATGATTAGGCAAGTGCACGAAGAGTGAGTCTGGGTGCTGCAGTATTCTTCTTCTTGACCTGGGTCAGGTTACATTGCTGCTTGCTTTGTAGTGATTTATTGATCTGTACAATTTTTGTTGTACGATTTTCAGTTTTTTTTTTTTTTTTTAAGGCATTAGATGTAGGACAAAAACAGAAATTTGCTATCTCCCTATCGATGGCAAGGTTCCAATCACAATCACACAGCTTTAGGAGACCTGAATAGAGGCAAAGAGAAGCTCCCTTGGGGAGCAAGCTGACCTTGAATACTTACGTTTATTTTTGTATGATTACAAAATAACACAAGCTCATTACAGAAAATTAGGAATGTAGAGAAAAATTTGAAAAAGTAGAAATTTCAGTATCTCATCAACCAGAAGCCATCACTGCTCACATTTTGATTATTTCCTTTTATATTTTTTCTTTGTATTTTTCTGTATTTGTCATCCTGTAATAGCTTGAAAAATCATCCTTCTTATATCAAACTGTCTCTTGGGAATTTACATGTTTAAACAGTCTTTTTAAGTATTCTTTTTGAAACTCACAATGTTTCATGCAGTGGTTGCACTATATTGGAAATTTAGGTTGTTCATAATTTTTCCATATAATAAACGAGTTTTTGGTCAAAATCTTGTACAGAAATATTGATTTTTATGTTGGATTGTTTTCCCAGGTTTAGATTACCTAGGAGGGAAATGATTAGAATAAATAGTAGAAGCATTTTTAACACTCTTGATAAATATCTTCACATTGCTTTTCTGATAGTTCATAACAACGATTTATAAGGCTACTTACACCCACTACTGTTGCTATGCTCTCCTGTGTGGAAACCACAGTGTTGAACAGACAGGGTTTTTTATGGAGGAGAAGTCAGATGTGACTCTCATGGGGAAAGGTGAGAGCATCTCGCAGGTTGTGTGTCTCCCTGTGCAATCAAACTCGGGCAACTGTTGGGTAGCCTCTCTCTGGGGCATAGCCCCTTATCTCTGTGGACTTGTGAGTCTTTCTCTGCAAGATCCTTAATAATCACATTTGAGAAACCATCAAGTTTGAGCACCCACAAGACTCTGCCACTCTGGTCTCTCCCATTGCACACACATCTGCACTCATGCACGTTCACAAACACATACATACCATATGCAACACAGACATAAACTCACACAGAGATGGAAAAATCTATTAGCTACAACTATGTTTACCTATATTCGTAAACAATCCTGTCCATTCCTGTGGTACTCCATCTATTTCGGCAGTTTTATGAGAGTGACCTTAGTAGATTTCTGTTTTGGCATTCACAGCACGTGCTTTTGCTATATGTGCTTGCACATAGCACCTTGGGAGGGTCATGGCCCAATAAAACATTCATTCATCATTGTAGCTGACTAAGTTCTTATTCTCTTACCTCTCTCTAGACTTCCCTTTTTATCAGAGCCAAAACATACATCAAATCAATTCTGATACCTGTGAAAGTCCCAGACTCATTATTTGGACTATGAGCTGTGAAATTCCATGAAAGCAAAATAAAACATACAATAATGCAGGAGACCTAGGTTCAATCCCTGGGTCAGGAAGATCCCCTGGAGAAGGAAATGGCAACCCTTTGCAGTATTCTTGTCAGGGAAATTCTATGGACAGAGGAGCCTGGTGGGCTACAGTCCACGGGGTCACAAAGAGTCAAACATGACTGAGCATGCATGAACCTTGGATTATACCACAAGAACCAATTTCACCATTTACCGCTGACAGGAGCCTGCAGACCATCCCCTCTTTACCTCCTTTTCATTTGCCAGTATTCTGCCTTTAAGTAACCCCTTTACTCCCTCATAGCTCAGTTGGTAAAGAATCCGCCTGCAATGCAGGAGACCCTGTTTCGATTCCCCTGGAAAAGGGATAGGCTACCCACTCCAGTATTCTTGGGCTTCCCTTGTGACTCAGCTGGTAAAGAATCACCTGCAATGTGGGAGACCTGGGTTCGATCCCTGGGTTGGGAAGATCCCCTGGAGAAGGGAAAGGCTACCCATTCTAGTATTCAGGCCTGGAGAATCCATGGGGTTGCAAAGAGTCAGACACCACCCAGTGACTCTCACTCACTTCACTTACTCCATCACCTTGAAAGGGCTCCAGAAAATTCCTTCTCTCTGGGCAGCTTTCACATCTGCTGAATTTCAGTTCAGCAGCCCACAGATGGCCCCCTATGGTGTGCTGAGCACTGAGATAGGTGGTGAGTGTATAAAGGGATATACATGATCCCATCCCTTAGGGGCTCAGATTCCAGAGGGAAGAGAGGTGGGGCTGTGGCCCAAAGGCATGGCAGGCATCTCTGGGGTCAACATTAGTGCCAATCAAGGGAGGAAGGGCAATGAGAGCACTGGGGTACAAAGTGTGGGCAGCAGCTTCCACTTACCTGCCCCTCCCACTTTTTCTCTAGTTAATCATGTGTTCCACTATTGGTAAGACCCCTGAAACAGAGACCCCTAGGAGCACAGGAAGAAATATGTGCCATCTAGGATTTAGTTAAGACAAACTGTTTCCTCTCTGCAACTACCTACATGACCTCATAAAACATTTAAAAATAGCTGTTGTTTCTTTATGGACAACTTCCTACACTTTTCTTAAAATAAGGAGAAATTCCTACTTAGCTGACCTTATAATACATTTAAAAGTTATTTCTTGTGTCCTTATGGACAATCTCCTACATTTTCTTTTCAGAAGGAGAAAGTCACAAGTGAAAGAGGACTGCACAGGTGTTCTGTCTCATATCTCACTCTTGTTGCTGCTCTTCAGTCCTTATGATACACAAAGACAGCCTCTGGGTGCTCCCATGGGAAGATGGTGTGAAAGTGACATTTCCAGTGATACTCTGGACTCACGGGGATCACTCTTCGAAGGAGACAAATTGAAGCATTATGTCTGGTGCACACTGTGTGTCAGAGGAGATGTGTTTTGCAGAGTTGACAGCTCTTTATTCTGGGGCACTCCACAAAATAGGGGGAGATGGGTATTTCACTTCTAGGAATGAGAAAGAGACTGACCAGCAGAAGCCAGATCCTCAAAATATCTTGACAGATGGAATCACTTTCATGTTTGCTCTCTGAATACTTTAAAGAGGTGAATTAGTTAATTAGTCCATCTATTTTGTAGAACTTGCCTGGGGCCAGGAACTGAGTGAGCTCTGGAGACACTGCAAGGTCCTTCATGGAGTCCATATCCTAGTGGGGTAGACAGTTGACCAATAAGGGGAAGATGTTGGATGGTAATTGGGGTGGGGTCCACCCTAGTGTGTTATGACATAAGGTCTTTCTAGAGGCATTCACCTATGGAAAAGATATGGGGAAACTGGGTGACCTCTCTAGTTCTGTATTGCTAGCTATGTAAGTTTGCTGGGACTGCCTTGACACAGCAGATGAAGTGGCTTCAGCAAAGGTGTTTATTGTCTCATGGTTCTGGAGGGTGGAAGTCCAAGATCGAGGTGTCTTCAGGGCCAGCTCCTCCTGAGGGTTCTTGGCTTGGCTTGGAGATGGTCAACCCCCATACCCCCACACTGTCCTCCCTCTGTGCATGTCTGTGTCCTCATCTGCTCTCATAAGGACACTAGTCAGATTGGGTCAGGGCCAATTCTTTCTTAACTTAATCACTCTGTAAAGGCTACATCTCCAAACACAAGCACATTCTGAGGTCCTTGGGGTTAAGGCTTTGACCTAAGAATTTAAGGGGATACAGCTGAGTCCACACACTAGTTACAATAATAAAACGAGCCCATGTTTGAGACTCTATCATGGGTTAGATGCTTGACCTCTCCCAGTTCTTAACCCCCACCTCCACCCTCACCCCCACCCACAGTCTCCAAGCTACAATCTTGAGGAAACTGAAGGTCAGGGAAGGTAAGGGACTCACCCAAAGCCAAAAAGACAGAAAATTCTAGAAGCAGAGTTTAAACTTAACTTTATCAGCATCAAGATTCCTCACCACAGCTAAACCTCTGGGAAGCCACTGACAGAAACCTGGTCTCGAGCAATAACTTTGTAGCCATGAATCAGGGATGACACTGGGTAGACTGTAAGGTGGATGAGGTTTTCCCTCTACTGGCCTCTACCCTCTGTTCCCAGGAAAGCAAGGAGGGCTGTGTGATAGTGTCTGCAGCTGTGCTCAGCCATGCTCTGCAGTGTCCAGCTGTTTGATTCTAGGCAAGTTCTTAAACAACTGCAAGCTACTTAATTTTCCCAATTGTAAAAGACTTCAAAGGGGGTTGTGGTGATTACAAGAGATAAGATTCATTAAGTATATAAAGTGTGAGGTTCATGCTCTGTGAACTGCTAGGAAATTCAGTTTCCTCACCAGTGGAATGGGAATATTAGCAGTCATTCTTCAGGACTTTTGAGCGTGGGACTGAGTGGGTGGTGTATGCACCAGGTTCACAGAAATGGCAGCTGCGAGGTTGCCGGTCTTTCCCTCCCCGTTCCCTTATGCTGCCTCTTCTTCATCCCACCATTTCTGCTCTGTGGACCCTGCCTGTCTAGCCTGAGCCTGTCCTAGTTCTGTGGTGACAGTTCCTTGTTCTCATGGACTACTCTGCTCCCACCCAAACAGGTTCTGAACACATTTCCAGAAGCTCCTTACTCTAATGGGCAGGCGGGTCTCTGACCAAGATGATACATCACGTCTGACTGACTCAGAGCAAAATGTCAACAGTTTCATGTAACAGGAGCAATCATCCAAGCCAGGCCTAACAGCTAAAGCAATGGACGCCTGATTAACTGATTTAATGAAGACTTCACCAACTCATAAATTGTTCAGGCGTGACTTTACCACAAAAGATCTCTTGGCTAATTGCTTAAGCAATTTTAAAAATTGTTTTAATGAACCACACTGCAATCGGATTCTGTACTATTTATTTTTCTATCAATAACAAAAAAGGTGCATAAATGTATGAAAAAAAAATCAAGTGAATCGACTTAGGTTCTGATCTGGAATAAAATGTATGACAGAAAAATAGACCTGCAAGGCAGCAATCTTGTCCTGGCCCAGGGTTGCAAAGTCACATCAAAAGCTGTATTTCTTTCCCTCTTGTATCATCTCACACATTCTGCTTGAAGACTGTGTCAGGGAGATGTAGTAACTCAGAAGTTGGTAAACCTGTGTGAGCCCATCACACTCATGCACAAAATTTACCAGCCATGTGATACTGGGGGGTGGTTTACAGCCTGACAACAAACTCCCTCCAGCTGCTAGATAATGCCGGGTCTCCTGGATGTTGATAAGCTGTTATCCCTCCCACCCAGCTCCATCTTCCTCCCTCTTATACCTTATATATATCTTTCCAGATATATATCTCTGGAAAGGATCCAGAGGGGTTTTGGGAGGTTTATAGGCTCATGTGTCTGCAGAGGTGAGCAAAGTGAGAACCAAGTGGATGGCAGTTCTGATGTGACCTCCCCTAATACTACCCTGGATCTGACAGAACAAGAAGTGGAAGGAGGGTGACAGAGAGGCAGAGATGCGCAAAGGAAGTGCTTGTAAGGGAGAGAAAATGAATGAAAGACAAAGGGGAAAGATACCTAGACAGAGTGAAGAGAGAAAGACAGTAAAAAGATGGAAAATGATTACTCTAAAGAGAAAGAGCTAGAAATTTAGGAAGAATTAGGAGTCAAGGAAATGGAGAAGGAAATGGCAACCCACTCCAGTGTTCTTGCCTGGAGAATCCCAGGGATGGGGGAGCCTGGTGGGCTGCTGTCTATGGGGTCACACAGGGTCTGACACGACTGAAGTGACTTAGCAGCAGCAGCAGGAGTCAAGAGATAGAAAGACAAGGAGGAAATGGGAAATAAAATATAACAGAGAGAAAAGGAAGATAGAGTTAGTGAGTGAGGAGATGAAAGAAAAAAAAGTGTGCATGTGGGGGGCAGGAATGAAGTTTTCTGGAAATGTTATTGGTCAAGGTAGTAATGTGAGAGCCATTCACTCTCTCTGAAGTTAGAGATAATTTCTGGACTTCACTCCTGAAGTCTTACATCCCCTTTTATGTTCACAAGGTTGTTTAGATAATGACTTCATTGATCTAATCCTGACTCGATTCGACTTGCTATTTTTACTACACAAGTGCAGTGACTGGGCGCTGGAGCTTTGTGGACGTTTACTGAAGTGTGACACCCAGCCCTTGCCACAGCTTCTTCAGTCTTAACTGCCGGCTCACCCTTCTGTGTCTCCAACTTGTTCAGGTTGCTATTTAAAACATTTGCTCTTTTGGAAGACCCATGGCCCATGACCATGGAGCAGAAACCCTGAGCAAGCTTGATGAGGAGAGGTTTATGGAAAGGCATCTCAGCTTGTACCCAGGAGACCATGGAAAGTTGAGTTTCCCAGATGACATAAAGGTCCCTACCTCCTGTCAGTCCTGCATTTGTCCTTAAATTCTGGGAAATGTTGCTTACTTGTTTCCTTGTGAGATCTGAATTACAGACAACTTTTTCTGAAAGGGCGATACTCTTTTTTAAAATTGAGGTATAGTTAATTTACAGTGTTGTTTCAGTTTCAAGTATATACCACAGTGATTCAGTTATACATACATATATATTTTTTAGATTATTTTCCCTTATGGGTTATTATAAAACATTGAGTAGAGTTCCCTGTGCTATACAGTAGGTCACTGTTGGTTATTTATTTTATATATAATAGTGTGTACATGTTGATCTCAGTTCCTAATTTATCCCTCTTCTCATTTGCCCTTTGGTAACCATAAATTCTTTGAGTCTATTTCTGTTTTGTAAATAAGTTCATTAGTATCTTTTTTAAAAATGCCACCTTAAGTGATATCATATGATATTTGCTTTTCTTTGTCTAACTTACTTCACTTAAGATGATAATCTCTAAGTCATCCATGTTGCTACAAAATGGCATTATTTCACTCTTTTCTACGGTTCTGTAGTATCCATTGTGTGTATATACCGTGTCTTCTTTACCCATTCATCTGCCAGTGGACACTTAGATTTTTTTCTGTGCCTTGACTATTATAGATAGTGCTACTATGGACAATAGTGTGCATGTATCTTTTTGAATTAGAGTTTTCTTTGGATGTTTGCCCAAGTGTGGGATTGCTGGATCATATGGTAAGTCTATTTTTAGTTTTTTAAGGAACTTCCATACTGTTCTCCACAGTAGCTTCACCAATTTACATTCCCACCAAGAACATAGGAGGTTTCCCTTTTCTCCATGCTCTCTCCAGCATTTTCTATTTGTAGACTTTTTGATGATGGCCATTCTGATCAGTGTGAGGTGGTGCATGGGTGCTCAGTCGCTTAGTCATCTCTGACTCTTTGCAACCCTATGGACAGCAGCCCTCTAGCCTCCTCTGTTCATGGAACTTTCCAGGCAAGAATACTGCAATGGGTTGCCATTTCCTACTCCAGGGGATCTTCCTGACCCAGGGATTGAAACCTCATCTTTTGCATCTCCTGCACTGGCAGGTGAATTCTTTCCCACTGCACCACCTGGGAAGCCCCCAGTGTGAGGTGGTACCACACTGTAGCTTAGATTTAAGGCGATACTCTTCATCTTTACACTGCTTATATATAACAGTTGCACAGGTGTTAATTGTTCCTCATACCTAAGTCAATAACCAGCTCCACTCAATTTTCATGAGGGTACTGTTACCATCCTTTCCGATATGGTTAGTGGTTTCTGTGTCTTGCCTACTTCAGAGTCACAAAGAAATTCTCCTATGTATGTTCATGAAGATTTACTGTTTTATCCTTTCACAGTTAAATCTATAGTCCACTCAGAATTTAATTTTGTATGTGGTGTAAGGTGGTAAGAAGGGTCAAGTTTCATCTTATACCTATCTGGATATCTAACTGATGCATCATCATTTACTAAAACTCTGTTTTTCCCTTGCTGTTTCCAAGTGCTACTCCTGCACACACATATTTATGAATCTGTTTTCAGTTCATATTCTGTCCCATTGGTTTATTTGTTCTTACTCTAATATCACTCTCTAGCTCTATAATAAGTAAAAATGATAAAGTAAGTCCTTTATGTTGTGCTTCTTTAGAATGTCACAGCTTTTGCATTTCCCCATAAATTTTAGAATCAGCTTGTTGATTTCTACACAAAAACACACTCACACATCAGTGGGAATTTTTATTGAGATTTTATTGAATATATCAATCAATTTGAGTATATCTCTACAAGTTTTCTCCATTCTCTGATTTTTTCTATTGTTTGGTCTATTTTATTCATGATCATTGTACTTTCCTCCATTTATTTAAATCTTCTTTAGTTTCCATTAATATTATTTCCTTGCCTTGAATATCTTATTAGATTCGGTTCCATGTGATTTAATATGCTATTGTATATACTATTGATTTTAGAGTTTATTTTATATTTACTGCTTCTGTATAAGAATACAATTTTTAAAATTTTCTGTATTGACCTTGTATCTGGCAATTTATTGCAATATTGTATTTTGTAAATTAAAAAATTTCTGCATACACAATTATGCTACTTGAGAAAAAACAGTTGTAATGTTTGCCTTCCAATTTTCATACCCGATATTTATTTTCATTGCTTTATTGCATCGATTTGAATCACTAATACAATGTTAAATATTGGTGGTGATAGTAGACATCCTTATCCTGAACCAAGAGAGAAAGCTTTACATATCTCACTGTTAAGTATAATGTTTGCTGAAGAGTTTTAAAAAATAAATGGATAAACAATGCTATCAAGTGCTTTTTCTGCATATATTGAGATAATTGTAAGCTTTTTCTTTTTTATTCTATGTAATGAGTAACATTGATTGGTTTTCAAATGTAAAGCTTGTCTTGCATTTTTAGAATTAACCCAACTTGGTAAGGTTGTGTTATCTTTTTTATATGTACTGCTGGATTAGATTTGCTGGTATTTTATTTAGGAATTTTGGACAATTCATGAGTGAGATTGGTCTATAAGTTTATTCATATATAAAACAATATATATGTACCATTTTGTGGGTTTGGGGATCAAAGTTACACTGGCCTGATAAAACAAGTTAAGACAAGTTCCTTCTTTTTCTATTATTTTTTGCAAGTTTTATTTCTCTGTAGACAGGCATTACTTTTACTTAGATAGTAGGTATAATCTGGCAGAGTGATGTCATCCAGGACTGAAATTTCCTTTGTGGAAAGAATATCTTAAAGTGTTTTAAAAATATTTTTTCAGTATAATGTACAAAATGTAAGAATATATACATATATATTTAAGTATTTTAATATGTATATTTTTAAAGTATATATAGTTCAATAAGTTTTCATGGTGGCTATAATATTTTTATATTTATAATTTATATTTAATTTATATAATATATATTATGTATAATTATATATTATATATGTATTATATCTATATTAATTAAATATATAAAGCTTAATTAAATATATAATGCTTAATTGAATATATAAATAAATTAATTAAATATATATAAATAAATTATTTAAACATATATAAATAAATTAAATATATAAATATAATTAATTATATATGCTTAATTAAATATATAATTATATAATTATTTATATATAATATGTAATTATAATCAATATTAATTTATTTATTATAATCTATAAATTTAATAAATTATATTATAATTATATTATATTTTATATATTATAATATATACATATATTATAACATATTATATAATTATATTATAGTATTATAATTATAATGCAATTATATTATATATTATAATTTATACAATATAATATATTATACATATAATATGCAATACAATATAAATATATTATATATAATTCTATATAATTTTTAATAATAATTAATTATAATTATAATTTATTTAATATAATTTATTTAATAATTACTGGGGTTGCAAAGAGTTGGACATGACTAAGCAACTAACACACACACATGATATATAATGTATATTATATCTGTATAATTTATATATTAATTTATAATAATATTTCCAAAGTGGCTATAATATTTTACATTGTAATCAGCATCCTTATCAATACTTGATATTGTAGGTTTGGAAAAAACAACTACTTGAGTTTGGGGTTTTATTTTTTTTATCAGCTAATAACTTTTATTTATTAAAAAATTTTTTTTGTTATAGTCAATTTACAATGTTATGTTCATTACAGGTATACAGCAAAGTGATTCAGTTATATATATATTTTTGTTCAGTTGCTGAGCTGTGTCTGACTCTGTGACCCCATGGACTGCAGCATGCCAGGCCTACCTGTCCATCACCATCTCCCAGAGTTTATTCAAACTCATGTCCACTGAGTTGGCGATGCCATCCAACCATCTCGTCTCATCCTCTGTTGTCCCTTTCTCCTCCCGCCTTCAATCTTTCCCTGCATCAGGGTCTTTTCTAATGAGTCGGCTCTTTGCATTAGGTGGCCAAAGTATTGGAGCTTCAGCATCATTCCTTCCAGTGAATTTTCGGGATTTATTTCCTTTAGAATTGACTGGTTGGATCTCCTTGCAGTCCAAGGGACTCTCAAGAGTGTTCCCCAATACCACAGTTCAAAAGCATCAATTCTTCAGTGCTCAGCCTTCTTTATGGTTCAACTCTCACATCCATACATGACTACTGGAAAAAACATAGCTTTGACTAGATGGACCTTGTTAGTTACTTGTTTTCAATATAGCAGTGTATAGGTATCAGTCCCAAACGTCCAATTTATCCTTCCCCCCATTGGGGGTTTTAATATGCACATTTCTAGGGAAAAATAATACTAGGTATATTTTCATGTGCTTATTTGTAATACTTATAACTTCTTTAGTGAAGTATCTATTTAGATTTACTCAGTTTTTGTAGAGTTGCCTCATTATAATTTAATTGGAAGATTCATTTATATATTTTGGATACACATCTTTTATGTTTTTATGTGTTATAGAAATATTTTCTAAGTCTATAGCTTGTTTTTTCATGTTAAAGAGCAGAAATTTAAAATTTTGATGAAATCCAGTTTGCCATTTCTTCTTTTATAGTTCATACTTTTAGAGTCTTGTCTAAAAATACTTTGCCTAACCCAAGTGACAAAGGTTTCCCCAAGTTTTCTTCTTTTAATTTTATAGTTTAGCTCTTCCATTCAGGTCTATGACTTTGAGTTAATTTTTGTATATGTTGTAAGTGCTCAAGATCTTTTAAAAGTTTATGGAAAAGACTATCATTTCTCCATTGAATTATCTTTGTCAAAGTACAACAGTCCACATATGTGTGGGTCTATTTCTAGGCACTCTGTTTCTACATGTCTATTTTTATGCCAGAACACCATTCTTTTGATTACTGTACCTTCATAGTAAAACTTGAAATCAGATGTTGGGGATCCTCTAACTTTGTTGCTCTTTTTCAAAGCATCTTATTTCAAATATATTTTACAATCTCCTTGTTGATGTCTACAGGGGAAGGAAAAAAAAGCCTGCTGGAATTTTGATTGGATTTGCATTCAATATTTAGACCAATTTGGGGAGAACTGACATCCTGATAATATTGAATTTTCCTCTTCATAAATGTGATATGCCTTTATTATATACATTTGTATATATTATATACATTTATTTAGATCTTTAATTTCTATCAGCAGTGTTTCATAATTTTTGGCATCCAAGTTTTGCCCTTCTTGTTAGATTTATCCCTAAATGTTATATGTTTAAAGCTATTATAAAAGGTGTTTTAAATTTCAATTTCTGATGGTTTGTTGCTAGTATGCAGAAAGAAAATTGATTTTTGTATTGACTTTTTATCTTGTGAACTTGCAAAATCCACTTATTAATTTCAGCTTTTTTTTCTAGATTCTTTGAGCTTCCTGCATAAAAGAGAGTGTTGTCTGTGATTAAAGATAGGCTTATTTCTTTCTTTTGTTTCACATTCTTGACTCATTGTGCTGGCGAAGGTCTCCAGTACAAGACTATGACAGTAAACATACTTTCCTTGTTCAGTCTTAGGGGTAAAGTATTCAGTCTTTCATCATTAAATATGTATAAGGTTAGCTATAGTTATCTTATAGATTCCTTTTGTCAGATTGAAGAAGTTCCTGCCCATTCGTAGTTTTCTGAGTGTTTAAATTACAAATAGAAGTTGAATTTTGCCAAATGTTTTTTTCTGCATCTATTGAGCTCATTATGTGGGTTTTTTTTTTCCTTTTAATTCTGTAGATTGGGTGAATTACAATGTATGGTTATTAAACTATACAAGGTATGGTTATTGAATAAACCAAAATTCCTAGGATAAACCCAACTTGGTCTCTTTTAATATATTGTAGGATCAACTTGGTAATTAAAAAATATTTTTTTTATTGAAGGATAATTGCTTTACAGAATGTTGTTGTTTTCTGTCAAACCTCAACATGAATCAGCCATAGGTACACATATAACCCCTCCCTTTTGAACCTGCCTCCCATACCATACATATGGTAATGTAAGTTTCCATGTTACTCTTTCCATACATCTCACCCTCTACTCCCCTCTCCCCATGTCCATAAGTCTGTTCTCTATGTCTGTTTCTCCATTGCTGCCCTGTAAATAAATTCTTCAGTACCATTTTTCTAGATTCTATATATGTGCATTAGATTATGATATTTACCTTTCTCTTTCTGCCCCACTTCACTCTGTATAACAAGCTTTAGGTTCATCCACCTCATCAGAACTGACTCAAAGGCATATTTTTATGGCTGAGTAATATTCCATTGTGTATATGTAAAACAACTTCGTTATCCATTCATCTGTTGATGGACATCTAGATTGCTTCCATGTTCTAGGTATTGTAAATACTGCTGCAATGAACAATGGGATACATGTGTCTTTTTCAACCCTGGTTTCCTCAGGGTCTATGCCTAGGAGTGAGATTGCTGGTGATTGGTGGGATATGGCTGGGATATGGTAATCTTATTTCCAGTTTTTTAAGGAATCTCCATACCATCTTCCATAGTGGCTTTACCAGTTTACATTCCCACCAACAGTGCAAGAGTGTTCCCTTTTTTCCACAACCTTTCCAGCATTTATTGTTTGCAGACATTTTGATGATGGTCATTCTGACTGGTGTGAGGTGGTATCTCATTATGGTTTTGATTTACATTTCTCTAATAATGAGCGATGTTGAGCATCTTTTCATGTACTTGTTAGTCATCTGCTTGTCTTCTTTGGAGAAATGTCTGTTTAGGTCTTTTCCCCACCTTTTGATTGGGTTATTTGTTTTTCTGGTATTGAGTTGTGTGGGCTGCTTGTATATTGTGGAAATTAATCCTTTGTCAGTTGTTTCATTTGCTATTATTTTCTCCCATTCCGAGGGTTGTCTTTTCACCTTGCTTATAGTTACCTTGCTGTCCAAAATATTATAAGTTTCATCAGGTCCCACTTGATTACTTTTGTTTTTATTCCCATTACTCTAGGAGGTGGGTCATAAAGAATCTTGCTTTGATTTATGTCCAAGTGTCTTGCCTATGTTTTCCTCTAAGACTTTTATAGTTTCTGGTCTTACATTTATGTCTTTAATCCATTTTGAGTGTATCTTTGTGTATAGTGTTAGGACGTGTTCTAATTTCATTCTTTTACATGTAGATGTCCAGTTTTCCCAGCACCATTTATTGAAGAGGCTGTCTTTGCCCCATTGTATATTCTTGGCTCCTTTGTCAAAAATAAGGTACCCATAGGTGCATGGGTTTATTTCTGGGCTTTCTATCTCATTCCATTGGTCTATATTTCTATTTTTGTGCCAGTATCATACTGTCTTAATGACTGTAGCTTTGTAGTATAATCTGAAGTCAGGAAGGTTGATTACTCCAGCTCTAATTTTCTTTCTCAAGACTGCTTTAGCTATTCGGGGTCTCATGTGTTTTCATTTGAATTGTGAAATTTTTTGTTCTAGTCCTATGAAAAATGCTACTGGTAATTTGATAGGGGTTGCATTGAATCTGTACTGTGTTGGGTAGTATAGTAATTTTCACAAAATTGATTCTTCCCACCCAGGAACATGGACTATCTCTCCATCTGTTTATGTAATCTTTGATTTCTTTCATCAGTGTCCTATAATTTTCTGGGTACAGTTCTTTTGTCCCCTTCAGTTCAGTTCAGTCACTCAGTCGTGTCCGACTCTCTGTGACCCCATGAATTGCAGCACGCCAGGCCTCCCTGTCCATCACCAACTCCCAGAGTTCACTCAAACTCATGTCCATCGAGTCGGTGATGCCATCCAGCCATCTCATCCTCTGTCGTCCCCTTCTTCTCCTGCCCCCAATCCCTCCCAGCATCAGAGTCTTTTCCAATGAGTCAACTCTTCCCATGAGGTGGCCAAAGTATTGGAGTTTCAGCTTTCACATCAGTCCTTCCAAAGAACACCCAGGACCGATCTCCTTTAGAATGGACTGGTTGGATCTCCTTGCAGTCCAAGGGACTCTCAAGAGTCTTCTGCAACACCACAGTTCAAAAGCATCAATTCTTCGGTGCTCAGCTTTCTTCACAGTCCAACTCTCACCCATGGAAAACCACAGTCTTGACTAGACAGACCTTTGTTGGCAAAGTAATGTCTCTGCTTTTGAATATGCTATCTAGGTTGGTCATAACTTTCCTTCCAAGGAGTAAGCATCTTTTAATTTCCTGGCTGCAGTCACCATCTACAGTGATTTCGGAGCCCCCCAAAATAAAGTCTGACACTGTTTCCACTGTTTCCCCATCTATTTCCCATGAAGTGATGGGACCAGATGCCATGATCTTCATTTTCTGAATGTTGAGCTTTAAGCCAACTTTTTCACTCTCCTCTTTTGCTTTCATCAAGAGGCTCTTTAGTTACTCTTCACTTTCTGCCATAAGGGTGGTGTCATCTGCATATCTGAGGTTATTGATGTTTCTCCTGGCAATCTTGATTCCAGCTTGTGCTTCTTCCAGCCCAGCATTTCTCATGATGTACTCTGCATATAAGTTAAATAAGCAGGGTGACAATATACAGCCTTGACGTACTCCCTTTCCTATTTGGAACCAGTCTGTTGTTCCATGTCCAGTTCTAACTGTTGCTTCCTGACCTGCATATAGGTTTCTCAAGAGGCGCCGGTCAGGTGGTCTGGTAGGTAAGTTTATTCCTAGATATTTATATCTTTTTGTTGCAATGGTGAATGGGATTGACTCCTTAATTTCTCTTTCTGATTTTTAATTGTTAGTATATAGAAATGCAAGTGATTTCTGTGTATTGATAATGTATCCTGCAACTTTGCTAAATTCACTGATTAGCTCTAGTAATATTCTGATAGTATCTTAAGGTTTTTTTGTGTACAGTATCACGTCATCTGCAAACAGTGAGAGGTTTACTTCTTCTTTTCCAATCTGGATTCCTTTTATTTCTCTTTCTTTTCTGATTGCTGTAGTTAGGACTTTCAGAACTGTGTTGAATAATAGTGGTGAAAGTGGACACCCTTGTCTTGTTCCTGATCTTAGGGGGAATGCTTTCAGTTTTTCACCATTGAAAATGTTTGCTGTAGGCTCATCATATATGCCTTTACTATGTTGAGATAGGTTCCTTCTATATCCATTTTTTGGAGAGTTTTAATCAAAAATGGGCGCTGGATGCTGTCAAAGGCTTTTTCTGCATCTATTGAGATGATCATATGGTTTTTATCTTTCTTTTTTTTTAAATTTTATTTTATTTAACTTTACAATATTGTATTGGTTTTGCTATATATCAAAATGAATCTGCCACAGGTATACATGTGTTCCCCATCCTGAACCCTCCCCTCTCCTCCCTCCCCATACCATCCCTCTGGGTCATCCCAGTGCACCAGCCCCAAGCATCCAGTATCATGCATCGAACCTGGACTGGTGACTCATTTCATATATGATATTATACATATTTCAATGCCATTCTCCCAAATCATCCCACCCTCTCCCTCTCCCACAGAGTCCAAAAGACTGTTCTATACATCAGTGTCTCTTTTGCTGTCTCGTATACAGGGTTATTGTTACCATCTTTCTAAATTCCATATATATGCGTTAGTATACTGTATTGGTGTTTTTCTTTCTGGCTTACTTCACTCTGTATAATAGGCTCCAGTATCTTTCAATTTGTTAATATGGTGTATCACATTGATTGATTTGTACATATTGAAGAATCCTTGCATTCCTGGAATAAATCCAACTTGATCATGGTTTATGAGCTTTTTGATGTGTTGCTGAATTCTGTTTGCTAAAATTTTATTGAGGATTTTTGCATCCATGTTCATCAGTGATATTGCCCAATAGTTTTCTTTTTTGTGTGTTGTCCTTGTGTGATTTTGATATCAGGGTGATGGTGGCCTCGTAGAATGAGTTTGGAAGTGTTCCTTCCTCTGCAATTTTTTTGAAAGAGTTTTAGAAGGATAAGCATTTTAACTCTTCTCTAAATGTTTGACACAATTCTCCTGTGAAGCCATCTGGTCCTGGGCTTTTGTTTTTGGGAGATTTTTTATCACAGCTTCAATTTCAGTGCTTATAACTGGGTTGTTCTTAATTTCTATTTCTTGCTGGTTCAGCCTTAGAAGATTTAACTTTTCTAAGAATCTGACCATTTCTTCCAGGTTATCCATTTTATAGTTGTTCATAATAGTCTCCTATAATCCTTTGTATTTCTGCATTGTCGTAACTTCTCTTTCTTCCCTTCTAATTTTGTTGATTTGATTCTTCTTTTTTTCTTGATGAGTCTGGCTAAAGTTTTGTCAATTTTGCTTATCTTCTCAAAGAACCAGCTTTTAGTTTTATTATTCTTTACTATTGTTTCTTTCATTTCTTTTCCATTTATTTCTGCTTGGATCTTTATGATTTCTTTCCTTCTACTAATTTTGGGTTTTTTTGTTCTTCTTCTTCCAGTCCTTTTAGGTGTAAAGTTAGGCTGTGTATTCGATGTTTTCCTTGTTTCTTGAGGTAGGATTGTATTGCTATAAACTTCCCTCTTAGAAGTGCTTTTGCTGAATCTGATAGGTTTTGAGTTATGGTGTTTTCATTGTTGTTTGTTTCTAAAAATTTTTTAATTTCCTTTTTTATTTCTTCAGTAACCTGTTGGTTATTTAGAAATGTATTATTTAATCTCAATGTATTTGTGTTTCTTATAGTTTTTTTTTTTCTTCTTGTAATTGATATCTAGTCTCATAATGTTGTGGTCAGAGAAGATGCTTGATATGATTTCAATTTTATTAAATTTGCTGACATTTGATTTGTGACCCAAGATGTGGCCTATCCTGGAGAATGTTCCATGTGCACTTGAGAAGAAGTTATACTCTTCTGCATTTGGATGGAATGTCCTGAAGGTATCAATGAGATCCATCTCACCTAATGTATCATTTAAGACTTGTGTTTCCTTATTACTGTTCTGTTTTGACGATCTGTCCATTTGTGTGAGTGGGGTGTTTAAGTCTCCTAGTATTATTGTGTTACTGTCAGTTTCTGCTTTTATGTCTGTTAGTGTTTGTCTTATGTATTGAGGTGCTCCCATGTTGGGTGCATAGATATTTACAATTGTTATGTTCTCCTCTTGGATTGATCCCTTGATCATTATGTAGTGTCCTTCCTCATCTCTTGCAATCTTCTTTAAGGTCTATTTTGTCTGATATGAGGATTGCTTCTCCAGCTTTCTTTTGCTTCCCATTTGGATGGAATATATTTTTCCATTATCTCACTTTCGGTCTACATGTGTCTTGAGGTCTAAAGTGGGTTTCTTGTATACAGCATATATATGGGTCTTGTTTTTGTATCCATTCAGCCAGTCTGTGTCTTTTGGTTGGAGCATATAATCCCTTTACATTTAAAGTAATTATTGATATATATGTTCCTCTTGCCATTTTCTTAATTGTTTGGGTTGATTTTATAGATCTTTTTCTTCTCTTGTATTTCTTGACTATCTAAGTCCATTTAACATTTGTTGTAAAGCTGGTTTGGTGGTACTGAATTCTGTTAACTTTCACTTGTCTGAAAAGCTTTTGATTTCTCCATCAATTCAAAATTGATGGAGAACCTTGCCTGGTACAGTAATATTGGTTGTTGATTTTTCACTTTCAGTACTTTAAATACATCCTGACATTCCCTTCTGGCCTGCAGAGTTTCTGCTGAAAGATCAGCTGGAAAGCATATGGGATTTCCCTTGTATATTACTTGTTGCTTCTCCCTTCCTGCTTTTAATATGCTTCTTTGTGTTTAGGCTTTGTTAGTTTGATTAGTATGTGTCTTGGTGTGTTTCTCCATAGGTTTGTCCTGTATGGGACTCTGTGCCTCTTGGACCTGACTGGCTATTTCCTTTTCCACGTTGGGGAAATTTTCAACTATAATCTCTTCAAAAATGCTCATACCCTTTCTTTTTCTCTTCTTCTGGGACCCATATTATTCAAATGTTGGTACATTTGATATTGTCCCAGAGGTCTCTGAGTCTGTCCTCAGTTCTTTACATTCTTTTTACTTTATTCTGCTCTTTTGAAGTTATTTCCACCGTTTTATCTTCCAGCTCAGTGATTCATTTTTAGGCTTCAGATATTCTGCTATTGATTCCTTCTAGAGTATTTTTAATTTCAGTAATTGTGTTAGTTGTCTCTGCATGTTAATTCTTTAATTCTTCTAGATCTTTGTTAATTGATTCTTGCATTTTCTCCATTTTGCTTTCGAGGGTTTTGATCATCTTTACTATCATTATTCTGAATTTTTTTTCAGGTAGTTTGCCTATTTCCTCTTCAATTGTTTGGACTTCTGTGTTTCTAGTTTGTTTCTTCATTTGTGTAGTATTTCTCTGACTTTTCATCTTCATTTTTTTAAACTTATTTTGTTTGAGGTCTCCTTTTCTCAGGCTTCAAGGTTGAATTCTTTCCTCCTTTTGGCTTCTCCCCTCTAAGTTTGGTCCAGTCATTTTTGTAAGCTTCTTATAGGGTGAAATTTGTACTGAGCTTTTGTTTGTTTGTTTTTCCTCTGATGTGCAAAGCTGAGTGAGGTGGTAATTCTGTCTGCTGATGATTTGGCTTGTATTTTTGTTGTGTTTGTTGTTTGGATGAGGCATCCTGCACAGGGTGCTACTGGTGGGTGGGTGATGCCAGGTCTTGTATTCAAGTGGTTTCCTTTGTGTGAGTTCTTACTATTTGATACCCTCTAGGTTGGTTTTCTGGTAGTCTGGGGTCTTGGAGTCAGTGCTCCCACTCCAAAGGCTTAGGGCTTCATCTTTAGCAGCTCTGAGGTTTCATCTTTCTGAATGTTTGCAAAATGGCAGAGTCTTATGGGAGGCAGGAGTCCAGGAGCAGTTTTACAATCACAATTCCACAGACTAACATTCCATGAAATTGAGGGCCTCATGGTTGTTTTATGGCTCAGTTATTAAATGCATGCACACTCCATCCTGCCAGAAATCTTGGTAATTTTTTTTAATATTTTTACATTTCTTTTCATTAGTCTGTGGCTTTCTTTTCTCATAATATCTTTGTCTGATTTTGGTGTTAGGATGATGCTGGTCTCATAGAACAAGTTGGGAAGTGTTCTCCATTCTTTTATTTTCTGGGAAATTTTTATGGAGAATCAGTATTATTTGTTTCTTAGTTGGTAGGATTCATCAGAAAAGCATGGATGTGGGGTTTTCCTAATGGAAAATTTTTAAATATGCATTATTTTTCTTTTATATGTATATATATAATAATATTCAGGTTATATACTCATGTTTTCTTGACTGAGCTTTGGTAAATTGTTGTTTTCAAAAGACTCCATTTCATCTAAGCTATTGAACTTACTTTCATGTAGCTGTATATCATACTACCTTATACATGTTTTTATTGTATTATAGTGAGGACATTTTACATGAGATCTACCCTCCTGACAAATACTTAGGTGCAGAGTGTGCTAATGTTAACTGTAGTCACCATGCTGTACAGTGGATCTCTAGAATATATTCACCCATCATAACTGAAACATTATATCCATTGATCAGCACATCCACATCTCCTCCTTATAACCCTTTGATTGTAGTTATGCCATCTCTTTCATTCCTAATTTTGGTAATTCATGTCCTCTCTGTATATATCTTTTTTTCTCCTACTCAATCTGCCTAGAGATTTAGCAATATTATTTTTTTTTTCAAATAATCAAGTTTTACTTTCATTGACTTTTATTTTGTGTTTTCAAATTCATTTATTTCTGTTCTTATTGTTACCATTACTTCCTTCCTTCTACTTTCTTGCATAATTTACTTTTCTTTATCAGGTTTCTTAAGGTGGAAAGTTGGATCACTGGTTTGAAATCTTTGTTCTTTTGTATTTAATACTATTGATTTCCCTCTAGACACAGCTAAAGCTGTGAACAGAGATTTCAAATTCCCCTTTTGAGTTTTTGTTTGGTTTATATGTTATTTACACTTATTATATAATTTCAAACTATTTAGGGATATTCAATATATTTCTGTTACTGATTTTTTGTTTAATTCTGTTGTCAAAGTAGATGGTTATTTGATTACAACTCTTAAATTTTTGAAAATTGTTGCATGACACAGAATAAAATCTGTCTTGGTGAATGCTCCATGTATACATTTAAAAAGAATTCACACACTTGAAAGAATATATGTTCTGCTGTTATCAGGTTGAACAGTCCATACATATCACTTAGCTCAAGTTGTTCAGCTCTTCTACATCCTTAGCAATGTTATGTTTACTTGTTCTTTTAACTAAGCAGAAGATCACTTTTATCTGATTTTCCTTCATGTATTGTTATTATGTGCATACACAGGATCAACTGTCCCCTGTGTCATGATGTAATGTCTTTACCAGTGATAATATTCATTGTTTATCTATTGATAATTTTTCTAATAATAATATAATCACTCCTACTTTTTTGATTATTTGTTGCATAGCATATCTTTTTCCATCTTTCTACTTTTAGCTTGCATTTTATATATATTTAAATTTGTGTCTTACCAGACAGCTTATCTTTGGGTCTTTCTTTTCTTATTCCACCAGATAATCTTTGCCTTTTAAATGGGGGTACTTAGTCTACCTGTATCTTACATCATTATTAATATGGTTGGATTTAAATCAACTGTATTATTCATATTGTTCCATTTGTTTCTTTGTTCCCTTTTTTGTATTAAAATTTTATTGCATGATTTCATTTATATCCACTATTTGCTTATGAGGTATACCTCTTTTATAC
Organism: Bubalus kerabau; assembly: GCF_029407905.1. Lineage (NCBI taxonomy): Eukaryota > Metazoa > Chordata > Mammalia > Artiodactyla > Bovidae > Bubalus > Bubalus kerabau. The sequence continues at coordinate 124,997,738 of NC_073624.1, read as the reverse complement.
TTTATTTCATTCTGACTCAATGGATTACCATATACAGCATTACTTTACCAGAACCTAGTTTCAAATAATAGTAGCCACTTTAGGTACAGTGTGAGAACCTTACAACATTATATTTCCACTTTCTCCTTCCCATCTTCAGAGCTATTTTTGTCATAAATTTAACTTCTACATGCTATAAACTCCCAAATTCATTGTTATCATTTTCCTTTACACAGTAACTAAAAATAATACAAAATAAGAAAATTTGTATTATATTTATTAATACTTTTATCTTTACTTAATTTCTAGAGCTTTATTTCTAGAGCTCTACAACTTGTGTGTGTGTGTAATACTAGAGTTCTTCATTTCCAACCAGTGTTATCCTGCTGCCTCAAGAACTTTCTTCAACATTTCTTGCTGTTCAGGTCTCCTGACAGTGAATTTTCTTAGCCCTTATTGTCTGAAAAATTTTTTATTTAGTCTTCATATTTGAAAGAGATTTTCACTGGATATAGAGTTCTGAGTTGACTTTTTATTCTCTTAGTACTCTAAGGTTGTGACTCTTATTTCTGGTTTGCCTACTTTCTGACAAAAATATCTGCTTGATATTTTTATCTTTGTTCCACTGCATTTAATGTTACCTTTTCTTTTGGCTGCTTGGAAAATTTTCCCTTTGTCTTTGACTTTCAGAAACTTGGTTATGATGTTGCGTGTTATCTTATTTAGGAGTCTTTGAATTTCTTGTATCTGTGCTTTGTTGTTTTTAATTATTTTTAGAATATTCTTAGTTATTATTTCAACTAGTATCTCCCTCTCCTTTTCCTTCTAGGATCCATTTTTGTTTGTTTGTTTCTATTTTAATTTCATTTGATTTTTCTCACAGCTCTGGATGCTATGGGATGTTTCCCTTTTTGTTCTGTTTTAATCATTTATGTTGACCTGTCTTCAAGTTTTACTGATTCTTTCCTCATCAATGTCCAATTCTCTTTTAAACTTGGGAAAGAAATTAATATTTGATAATATGGGTCCTCTTTTCATCTAGCATTTTCATTTTTCTTAAAACATTTCCACCTCTCTGCTAAGATTCCCTACCTATTCATGCATGTTGCCCACATCATTTAATGTAGAAGTCATAGCCACTATAAAGTCCTGTTTGGTAATTCTAACATCTGGGTAATTTCTCATCTGATTCTATGACTGACTTATCTCTTAACAACCTAACCTAACCTAAGTTCTAATATGTTTCTAAATCCATCCTTTGAGTACTTAATTCCATTTATTGCATTGCTTAATTCTAGAACTTTCTGTGTAGTTATTTTTTATAGCTCCCAACTCTTTACCAAAATTACAAAAATTGTTGTTTCTTTTCTTGAACATATTAAACATATTAGTTTAAAATTCGTGATTGATAGCCTCATTTTCTGTATCACCTCGGTCTCCTGCTATGATCTATAGTTTCCTGTATATTTTAGAAAATCATATTGGCCTCACTCTTTGAAACCATGGTATTTTAAAATTTCTATCCCTAAGGAGATCAGCCCTGGGATTTCTTTGGAAGGAATGACGCTAAAGCTGAAACTCCAGTACTTTGGCCACCTCATGTGAAGAGTTGACTTATTGGAAAATACTCTGATGCTGGGAGGGATTGGGGGCAGGAGGAGAAGGGACGACAGAGGATGAGATGGCTGGATGGCATCACTGACTCAATGGACATGAGTCTGGGTGAACTCCGGGAGTTGGTGATGGACAGGGAGGCCTGGCTGTGATTCATGGAGTTGCAAGGAGTCGGACACAACTGAGCGAATGAACTGAACTGAACATTAATGTGGAATTTTTATAAGATAATTTCAGGCTCCGGATAATGTTATCTTTTTCTAAGGAGGGTTGACACTTAGTCCTGGCAGGTGATAGGGACACTGTCAATCCCAGATGAATTTAACTCATGCATAGATTGAGATGATTCCAAATTGGGCTTCAGAACCTATGAGAACTCATCTGTTTCTGGTTCACCCTTACCCATAGGATGCAGTCTACTCAAAACCTATGGCTACTTCTGCTGGTGAGCTGTACCTTGAATTTGTCCTCCTTCAGTTTACTTCAGTCACTCAGTTGTGCCCGACTTTTTGCAACCCAAAGGACTGCAGCACATAAGGCTTCCCTGCCCATCATCAACTACTGGAGCTTGCTCAAACTCATGTCTATTGAGTTGGTGATATCATCCAACCATCTCATCCTCTGTTGTCCCCTCTCCTCCTGACTTCAATTTTTCCTAGCATCAGGGTCTTTTCTAATGAGTCAGTTCCTCGCATCAGGAGGCCAAAGTATTGGAGTTTCAGCTTCAGCATCAGTCCTTCCAATGAATGTTCAGAACTTATTTCCTTTAAGATTGACTGGTTTGATGCCCTGGCAGACCAAACGACTCTCAAGAGTCTTCCCCAAGTTCAAAAGCATTAATTCTTTGGTGCTTATCCTTCTTTATAGTCCAAATCTCATGTCCATACGTGACTACTGGAAAAACCATAGCTTTGAGTAGATGAACCTTTGTTAGCAAAGTAATGCCTCTCCTTTTTAATATGCCATCTAAGTTGGTTATAGCTTTTCTTCCAAGGAGCAGCGTCTTTTAATTTCATGGCTGCCCCTAACAACTTTAGTGATTTTGAGCCCAAGAAAATAAAGTCTGTCACTGTTTCCATTGTTTCCCCATCTATTTGCCATGAAGTAATGAGACCAGATGCCATGATCTCAGTTTTTTGAATGATGAGTTTCAAGCCAGCTTTTTCACTCTTCTCTTTCACTTTCATCAAAAGGCTCTTTAGTTACTCTTCACTTTATGCCATAAGGGTGGTATAATATGCATGTCTAAGGTTATTCATATTTCTCCTGGGAATCTTGATTCCAGCTTGTGTTCATGAAGCCCAGAATTTCACATGATGTACTCTGCATAAAAGTTAAACAAGCAGGGAAACAGTATGCAGCCTTGACATATTCCTTTCCCAATTTGGAACCAGTCTGTTTTTCCATGTCTGGTTCTAACTCTTTCTTCTTGACCTGCATACAGATTTCTCAGGAGGCAAGTAAGGTGGTCTGGTATTCCCATCTCTTGAAGAAGTTTCCACAGAGTAGTGATCTACATAGTCAAAGACATTGGAGTTACCAATAAAGCAGAAATAGATGTTTTTCTGGAATTCTCTTGTTTTTTCTATGATCCAACAGATGTTGGCAATTTGATCTCTGATTCCTCTGCCTTTTCTAAAACCGACTTGAGCATCTGGAAGTTGATGGCTCAGGTACTGCTAAAGCCTGGCTTGGAGAATTTTGAGCATTACTTTGCTAGCATGTGAAGTGAAGTGAAGTCGTTCAGTCATGTCTGACTCTTTGCGACCCCATGGACTGTAGCCTACCAGGCTCCTCCATCCATGGGATCTTCCAGGAAAGAGTGCTGGAGTGGATTGCCATTTCCTTCTCCAGGGGATCTTCCCAAACCAGGAATCGAACCCAGGTCTCCCGGATTGCAAGCAGACGCTTTACTGTCTGAGCCACCAGGGAAGCTACCCCTGCTAGCATGTGAGATGAGTGCAATTGTTCAGTAGTTAGACATTCTTTGGTATTGCCTTTCTTTGGGATTGGAATGAAAACTGACCTTTTCCAGTCCTATGGCCAATGTTGAGTTTTCCAAATTTGCTGGCATATTGAGTGCAGCACTTTCACAGCATCATCTTTGAGGATTTGAAATAGCTCAGATGGAATTCCATCACCTCCACTAGCTTTGTTCGTAGCGATCCTTCTTAAGGCCCACTTGACTTCACATTCCAGAATGTATGGCTCTAGGTGATTGATCACATCTTTGTGGTTATCTGGGTCATGAAGATCTTTTTTGTATAGTTCTTCTGTGTATTCTTGCCATCTCTTAATATCTTCTGCTTCTGTTAGGTCCATACCATTTCTGTCCTTTATCAAGCCCATCTTTGCATGAAATGTTCCCTTGGTATCTCTAACTTTCTTGAAGAGATCTCTAGTCTTTCCCATTCTACTGTTTTCCTCTATTTCTTTGCATTGATCACTGAGGAAGGCTTTCTTATCTCTCCTTGCTAGTCTTTGGAACTCCGCATTCAGATGCGTATAGCTTTCCTTTTCTCCTTTGCCTTTAGCATCTCTTTTTTTTCTCAGCTATTTGTAAGGCCTACTCAGACAACCATTTTGCCTTTTTGCTTTTCTTTTTCTTGGAGATGATCTTGATCACTGCCTCCTGTACAATGTCACAAACCTCTGTCCATAGTTCTTCAGGCACTCTGTATATCAGATCTAATCCCTTGAATCTATTTGTCACTTCCACTGTATAATTGTAAGGGATTTGAATTAGGTCATACCTGAATGGTCTAGTGGTTTTCCCTACTTTCTTCAATTTAAGTCTGAATTTGGCAATAAGGAGTTCATGATCTGAGCCACAGTCAGCTGCCAGTCTTGTTTGTGCTGACTGTATAGAGCTTCTCCATCTTTGCCTCAAAGAATATAATCAATCTGATTTTGGTATTGACCATCTGCTGATGTCCATGTGTAGAGTCTTCCCGAGTTGTTGGAAGAAGGCATTTGCATTCTCTTGGCAAAGCTCCATTAATCTTTGTTCTGTTTCATTTTGTACTCCAAGGTCAAATTTGCCTGTTTTTCCAGGTATCTCTTGACTTCCTACTTTTGCATTCCAGTCCCCTATGATGTAAAGGACATCTTTTGGGGGTGTTAGTTCTAGAAGGTCTTGTAGGTCTTCATAGAACTGTTCAATTTCAGCTTATTTTCAGTATTACTGTTTGGATCATAGACTTGGATTACTGTGATATTGAAAGGTTTGCCTTGGAAACAAACAGAGATCATTCTGTCATTTTTGCCATTGCACTCAAGTACTGTATTTTGGACTCTTTTGTTGACTATGAGGTCTACTCCATTTCTTCTAAGGGATTCTTACCCACAATAGTAAATATAATGGTCATCTGAATTAAATTCGCCCATTCCAGTCCATTTTAGTTCACTGATTCCTAAAATGTTGATGTTCACTCTTGCAATCTCCCATTTGACCACTTTAATTTACCTTGATTCATGGACCTAACATTCCAGGTTCCTGTGCAATATTGCTCTTTATAGCATTGGGCTTGACTTCCATTAACAGTCACATCCACAACTGGGTGTTGTTTTCACTTTGGCTCCATCTCTTCATTCTTTCTGGAGTTATTTCTCCACTGTTCTCCAGTAGCATATTATAGGGCACCTGCCAACCTGGAGAGTTCATCTTTCAGTGTCATATGTTTTTGCCTTTTCATACTGTTCATGGGGTTCTCAAGGCAAGAATACTGACATGGCTTGCCATTCCCTTCTCCAGTGGACCAGGTTTTGTCAGAACTCTCCGCCAACACCTATCCACCTTGGGTGGCCCTACATGGTATGGCTCATAGTTTCATTGAGTTAGACAAGGTTGCAGTCCATGTGATCAGTTTCATTAGTTTCCTATGATTGTGGTTTTCATTCTGTTCACTCTCTGATAAGGATAAGAGGCTTATGGAAGCTTCCTGATGAGAGAGACTGACTGGGGGAAACTGGGTCTTAATTCTGATGAGCATGGTCATGCCCAGTAAATTTTTAATCCAATTTTTTGTTGATGGGCAGGACTGGTGTGCACAAGGTTTTGTTTGTGCTCTCCTAGAGTCTCTTTCCCCAGTCCTGTAGAAGTTCTGTAATCAAATCCCACTGGCCTCCAAAGTCAAATTCCCTGGGGATTCTCAGTCCCTTTGCCAGATCTTCAGGTTGAGAAATCTGTTGTGGGTCCTAGAACTTTCTTAACAATGGGAGAATTTCTTTGGATAATTGTTCTGCAGTTTGTGGGTCGTCTGCTCAGAGGCTCTGTGGTGGGGTTAATGGTGACCTCCTCCAAGAGGGCTTATGCTACAGGCTGTGTGACCCAGGTAGCTGCACCCAGAGTCCCTGCCCCTGCGGCAGGCCACTGCTGACCCATACCTCTGCAGGAGACTCAGACAGAGGTCTGGCTCCGTCTCTGTAGGGTCTCTGGATTCTGGTGCACACAAGGTTTTGTTTGAGCCCTCCAGGCATCTCTGGTGGGTATGGGGTTTGATTGCAAACATGATTTCACCCCTCCTACAGTCTTGCTGGGGCTTTTCCTTTGCCCTTGGATGTGGGGTATCTTTTTTTGGTGGGATTCAACATTCTCCTGTCAATGGTTGTTCAGCAGCAAGTTATAATTTTGGAGTTCTCATGGGAGAAGATGAGCGCATGTCTTTTTACCCCGCCAACTTGCCTGTCACTCCTAGCCCCTGTCCTCCTGCCCCCCGGTCAACTCTCAGTCTCCTTTTGTGGAACCACAGATATCCCCTAGGCAAAAGGCCCTAAACACCTTGCTCTCGTATTTGGGTTCCCTTCTTTTGAATGTTAACCAAGTCACTTTTGCCTTCAAATTAAGTATACTACATATTTTTCGGTTTTTGTAGTTGGTCTCAATGGAAAAAGCTTCCTCTAAATTTCACTCTGACACAACCAGAGATAAAAGCCCACTTTCACTCACAAAGTAAGAAACAGGCCAAACATTCTGACCCAGGGCCTGAGGAGATTGGATTATTCTTAGCCCCACTCTTCTGAAATTATTGGTTTGTCTGATAAACCCAAATATTGAGCTCTTTCAGACTCTGAACTCAACTTCTTGGGATCAAATCTGGACTCTCATTAACTGTGGGTCCTTGGGAAAGTTACTTAACTCCTTTATACCTCTTTTTCATCACTTGTAAAACATATATAACAGTTCACCCTGAAAACTAAATAATATGTTGATTAACATAATTAGACCAGTGTCTAGCATATTGCGAAAGTTGAAAAAAAAATTAGCTTCTAATAATCTTTACTTGATTAACCTGGGGATAATATGGCTTAAAGTATGACCTCAGCTTCTTTTATCTCTAGACCAGGGAAAACCAATGGAAGTGTCTAGTTAAGAGACTGATTTTGAAAATTAAATATCTAAACCCCAGAGAGGCAGAGATGACACTGTCCTCGAAGTATTAATGTATGTCTTAAATCTCAAAGGAATAATCCTAGAATAGCATTTTTTAGTAGTATGATAATCACAAACTATATCCAGGGGTATCAGCTTGCTTATCTGCAAAACAAGATTATTACAATGTCTGCTATGCCTGCTTCCAAGGTTGTTTTAAAGTCATAGATGTGAAAGTACTTTAAAAATTATAAAGTACAGTGGGAATAGAGGTCTGATTTATTAATGCCACTTATCAGAAAATTCCTAAACCTTATTATTTAAAACAGGAAAAGCAGAGGTCAAGTTATAAGAAGTGTATGTACTTCGGTACATGCACACACACACACACACACACACACACAGGATTTGCTTGCTGAAAAGAGAAAGAAAGATATGCCATTTGATTCAAATCTCTCTTGACTAGCGCTGCCTCAGCCATCCCCACTGCCAGCCACTGATCCTACAGTGGCTGCAGCAGAGCCAGTCTCTCTCCCATTGGCTTATGGATACTGATGGGCCTGAAGCAGAGAAACTCAATTGTTCCAACGTTCTCAGCTGTCCCCAGGGGCCTGCAGCTGTCAGCGGAGTAATGAGAAAGAGGAACAAAGATGGAATAAGACCAGCACTATTTATGAGGCTTTGGCCATCTCTGCCCCCACCCCTAACCACCTGCCAAAGGGAGCAGGGTTGAAAGAACCACATTTTCCATTCCTCCAAGCCACACAAGTAAGTAGAGAACCAACCCAGCTTATTCTTAATTGGTGCCTGATGGGAGGACAAAAAGCTGACCCCACTGAAATGCTGCATCTGTTACATGAGTCCACAGCCTGAGAACCAAAGCTAACATATGTGCTCAAATAGTAGGGACTCCTCCCATGGACAGACACCCCTATCTTGGTGTCCCCCACAATTCTCTCCACCAGGGGCCTGGTCAGGTGATGAAAAACGTGACTCCCATCAGGAAGTCCTGTGGTCTCCAGCGTCGGAGCCTCCTCACACCCCTTAACTGCACACCAGGGAGCCCAGCCCAACCCCTGCCTGAAGCCTTCAGTGGAAGAGCACTTTCAGAGACAAAGGCCAGTGAGACCCAGTGGATCTCATTCCCCAGGTTATCTTCATTCCACCTTCCTGTCTCCATCTCAACAGCTGGGTTGGGAATGTAAGTCCTGGCCACCCTCTGAGGCCAGGCTCAGCTGCCACTTCCAGAGCCCCCCTCGGCCTTCCAGGGCCAGCCTGTCATTTCCTTCCCTCAACATGTTTGTGAAAACCTCCATCTCGGAGAGCCCCAGGAAGCCAACCATCAGCCTCAGGGAATTCGTGAATTTCCTGAAATTTGATGCAGATTTTTGTACATAGCAACCATTGTACAGTTTATTCTAGGGAAAAAAATAATATCTTTTTGCAGATTTCAGAGAGGTTTATGCTGTAAAATCATTTAAAATAAATGTGAACACGACTCTATGTGTATGTATGCTAAGTTGCTTCAGTAGAGAATGCCTCATGGCGACCCTATCGACTGTAGCCTGCCACGCTCCTCTTTCCATGGGCATTTCCAGGCAAGAATACTGGAGTGGGTTGCCATTTCCTCCTCCATGGGATCTTCTCAACCCAGGGATCGAACGTGTGTCTCCTGCATTGCAGGAAGATTCTTTACCGCTGAGCCACCCTGGAAGCCCCAAACATGGCAGCCCCAAAAACTCCACTATGGTCTATAACACTGTAGTATGCTGTGTGCTGTGATGAGAGTCCTAAGCTTGTCCCCCTTGATGGCCCAAAGGAATCACATAGGTAATGCTGTAGGGGGTGTCACCTAGAAGATCGTGCTCCCTAAGTTGGATCGGGGTTGATAAATCATATCTCTCTGCTGTTGGAGAGGCAGGGGTCTCAGGACTTGGAAGGCATGAATCTATTTTTTTCCAGTATGAAAGGTACTTGAACAACCCACGGACACCCCCTGCTCCCTCACTGAGGCAAACACACAATGCTGACTGGCCATAGTACCCCCGAATCCCCTCCCCAAATCCTTCCACAGAGCAGGACTCTCCACCCACTCTGCAGCTCTAGGAAGTGATCCCTCATGACCCAGAAATAAGCCACAGAACATAGAACCCCTTCTTTCCCACCTTGTCCTTCAAGGTCTGCATCTGCCAGCCTCCACTCCCTCCTGTCCCCACCCTGCTCCCTGGCAGGCAAACTGGGCCAGAAAAAACTATAGCTTATCATGGGGACTCTCACCTTGGTCTGGTGGGAGGGGACTCCTCACAGTACTCTACCTGCTGCACTGCTATGCTGGAAACTTCTTCAAGACAAGCCCCCATCTCTTCTCTCCCCATCCCCTCTGCCTACAGGGTAACTGGACTCTCTAGCCTCAGTTTCCTCAGATTCTGCTCCCCTCCTCCACCTGGAAATATCTCCTGTCCTTCTTGGTCTCCCTCAAATCAGTTTTTGAGGAAAGAGTGTCTCTCTAACTTGTTAAGGCTAACCTCCCACATGCCTTTTTAACATTTAACTTGATATTAAAAGTGTCATATGTGTGTGTGTATACACATATATGTGTGCATATAACTAAAATATTAAAATGAGTCCCCCTATTTCCAGGACCTAGATTTATCTGTCAACATTTCCCGCACAGTAAATCCCCTACTTATGAATGAGTTCTGTTATAAGAGGACATTTGTAAGTCCAACAAAGTTAGCCTAGGTACATAACTAACACAGTTGGCTATGTACTGCTGCTTTTACACTTGTTTCCAGACATCCTGGGCTTGAAATAAAGATACTGTACTACTGTACTCTATTCAGTACTGTATTGTGAAGTATACAAAAGCACAACTACTTGTAATGGATACACACATGCGACAACGTACACCAGATACGTGAAGTCACTTATGTGAATGGACATGTGAATGCACAGTAGCATCTTTGAAAGTTCGCAAATTTAGGGATTGTATCTGGAGGACTTAATGTGTTTGTTTGTCTCCATTTTCCTTGGTGAAATATTATAAACCAAAGTCTACATGCCACATTGACTATAAATTCTTTGGTATGGTAAAATATAGAAACTTTCTTACTCAGCTATAATACCATATCACACAAAACAAAATTAACAATGATTCTTTAATATCATTTATCACTGGTCTACATGCAAATTTCCCTTCTATTGCTCAGTCATTTCAGGCGTGTCCGACTGTCTGCAACCCCATGGACCATGGCCCGCCAGGCTCCCCTTGTCTCCCAAAAAGTCTTTTACGGTTGGTTGACCTGAGACAAAATTCACACAGGGACCACACTCTGCATTTGGTTTTGATGTGAGGAGACCCCTCATCCAAGGTAAGGAGCAATGGCTGCACTTTGCTAGAGCAGCCGTGAAGAGATAACCCACACCCAATGTAAGAGAAACCCAACTAAGACGGTATGTGTTGCAAGAGGGCATCAGAGGGCAAACACACTGAAACCATACTCACAGAAAACTAGTCAATCTAATCACACTAGGGCACAGCCTTGTGCCCTATGAAACTAAGCCATGCCTGTGGGGCAGCCCAAGACGGGCAGGTCATGGTGGAGAGATCTGACAGAATGTGGTCCACTGGAGAAGGGAATGGCAAACCACTTCAGTATTCTTGCCTTGAGAACCCCATGAACAGTATGAAAAGGCAAAATTATAGGATACTGAAAGAGAAACTCCCCAGGTCAGTAGCTGCCCAATATGCTACCAGAGATCAGTGGAGAAATAACTCCAGAAAGAATGAAGAGATGGAGTCAAAGCAAAAACAATGACCAGTTGTGGATGTGACTGGTGATAGAAGCAAGGTCCGATGCTGTAAAGAGCAATATTGCATAGGAACCTGGAATGTCAGGTCCAAGAATCAAGGCAAATTGGAAGTGGTCAAACAAGAGATGGCAAGAGTGAATGTCGACATTCTAGGAATCAGCGAACTGAAATGGACTAGAATGGGTGAATTGAACTCAGATGACCATTATATCTACTACTGCGGGCAGGAATCCCTCAGAAGAAATGGAGTAGCCATCATGGTCAACAAAAGAGTCCAAAATGCAGTACTTGCATGCAATCTCAAAAACGACAGAATGATCTCTGTTCATTTCCAAGGCAAACCATTCAATATTACAGCAATCCAAGTCTATGCCCCACCCAGTAACGCTGAAGAAGCTGAAGTTGAACGGTTCTATGAAGACCTACAAGACCTTTTAGAACTAACACCCCAAAAAGATGTCCTTTTCATTATAGGGGACTGGAATGCAAAAGTAGGAAGTCAAAAAACACCTGGAGTAACAGGCAAATTTGGCCTTGGAATACAGAATGAAGCAGGGCAAAGACTAATAGAGTTTTGCCAAGAAAATGCACTGATCATAACAAACACCCTCTTCCAACAACACAAGAGAAGACTCTACACATGGACATCACCAGATGGTCAACACCGAAATCAGATTGATTATATTCTTTGCGGCCAAAGATGGAGAAGCTCTATACAGTCAACAAAAACAAGACCAGGAGCTGACTGTGGCTCACACCATGAAGTCTTTATTGCCAAATTCAGACTGAAATTGAAGAAAGTGGGGAAAACCACTGGACCATTCAGGTATGACCTAAATCAAATCCCTTATGATTATACAGTGGAAGTGAGAAAGAGATTTAAGGGCCTAGATCTGATAGATAGAGTGCCTGATGAACTATGGAATAAGGTTCGTGACATTGTACAGGAGACAGGGATCAAGACCATCCCCATGGAAAAGAAATGCCAAAAAGCAAAATGGCTGTCTGGGGAGGCCTTACAAATAGCTATGAAAAGAAGAGAAGTGAAAAGCAAAGGAGAAAAGGAAAGATATAAACATCTGAATGCAGAGTTCCAAGGAATAGCAAGAAGAGATAAGAAAGCCTTCTTCTGAGATCAGTGCAAAGAAATAGAGGAAAACAACAGAATGGGAAAGACTAGGGATCGCTTCAAGAAAATCAGAGATACCAAAGGAATATTTCATGCAAAGGTGGGCTCGATAAAGGACAGAAATGGTATGGACCTAACAAAAGCAGAAATATTAAGAAGAGGTGGCAAGAATACACAGAAGAACTGTACAAAAAAGATTTTCACGACCCAGATAATCACAATGGTGTGACCACTGACCTAGAGCCAGACATCCTGGAATGTGAAGTCAAGTGGGCCTTAGAAAGCATCACTACGAACAAAGCTAGTGGAGGTGATGGAATTCCAGTTGAGCTATTCCAAATCCTGAAACATGATGCTGTGAAAGTGCTGCACTCAACATACCACCAAAGTTGGAAAACTCAGCAGTGGCCACAGGACTGGAAAAGGTCAGTTTTCATTCCAATCCCAAAGAAAGTCAATGCCAAAGAATGGTCAAACTACCACACAATTGCACTCATCTCACATGCTAGTAAAGTAATGCTCAAAATTCTCCAAGCCAGGCTTCAGCAATATGTGAACCATGAACTTCCTGGTGTTCAAGCTGGTTTTAGAAAAGTCAGAGGAACCAGAGATCAAATTGCCAACATCTGCTGGATCATGGAAAAAGGAAGAGAGTTCCAGAAAAACATCTATTTCTGCTTTATTGACTATGCCAAAGCCTTTGACTGTGTGGAGCACAATAAACTGTGGAAAATTCTTCAAGAGATGGGGATACCAGACCACCTGATCTGCCTCTTGAGAAATTTGAATGCAGGTCAGGAAGCAACAGTTAGAACTGGACATGGAACAACAGACTGGTTCCAAATAGGAAAAGGAGTTCGTCAAGGCTGTATATTGTCACCCTGTTTATTTAACTTCTATGCAGAGTACATCATGAGAAACGCTGGACTGCAAGAAACACAAGCTGGAATCAAGATTGCTGGGAGAAACATCAATAACCTCAGATATGCAGATGACACCACCCTTATGGCAGAAAGTGAAGAGGAACTCAAAAGCCTCTTGATGAAAGTGAAAGTGGAGAGTGAAAAAATTGGCTTAAAGCTCAACATTCAGAAAACGAATATCTTGGCATCCAGTCCCATCACTTCATAGCAAATAAATGGAGAAACAGAGGAAACAGTGTCAGACTTTATTTTTCTGGGCTCCAAAATCACTACAGATGGTGATTACAGCCATGAAATTAAAAGACGCTTACTCCTTGGAAGGAAAGTTATGACCAACCTAGACAGCATATTCAAAAGCAGAGACATTACTTTGCCAACAAAGGTCCGGCTAGTCAATGCTATGTTTTTTCCAGTGGTCATGTATGGATGTGAGAGTTGGACTGTGAAGAAGGCTGAGCACTGAAAAATTGATGCTTTTGAACTGTGGTGTTGGAGAAGACTCTTGAGAGTCCCTTGGACTGCAAGGAGATCCAGCCAGTCCATTCTGAAGGAGATCAGCCCTGGGATTTCTTTGGAAGGAATGATGCTAAAGCTGAAATTCCAGTACTTTGGCCACCTCATGCGAAGAGTTGACTCATTGGAAAAAACTCTGATGCTGGGAGGGATTGGGGGCAAGAGGAGAAGGGGACGACAGAGGATGAGATGGCTGGATGGCATCACTGACTCAATGGACGTGAGTCTCAGTTAACTCCAGGAGTTGGTGATGGACAGGGAGGCCTGGCATGCTGCAATTCATGGGGTCGCAAAGAGTCGGACATGACTGAGCGACTGATCTGATCTTATCTGAACCATTTTAAAAATCTTAAGCTGCTCTTCTCGCCCTCAAATTTGTTTTTCCAGGCTGTTGCTAGCTAGTGGGGGCTTTTAGGACATCCTATAGAAAGCTCCCTTTTCTGGATTTGTCTGATTCCTCACAGTGCTGTTTAACTCACTCTGCTATGCTGTATGTCTATTTCTTCTATTTCTGGAGATCAGAAGTTTGAAGAGGCTCAAACTCTGGTAAGCCTTGGGCTCACCAAAGGATCTTGGTAGATGTTCCTCTCCTGCCTGAGGCTGAGGCTCTGTGTGCTTCACTGGCTGTTCTGGGCTCTCTGGTTCCAGGGCCACAGATGATGCATGTGCTCCTGTCATGTCACAGCAAAGCAGACATCTCACTGTCCAACTTCAGTGATGCTTATATTGATCCCGGGTCCAGGTAATGACAGGCTGGACTACCAATGTCACATTTCATGTGCACCTGCCTTTAATCTCATCTTATTCAGAGTTATTCAGGACCTTTTTCCATAAGTTATTTCTATTTTCACTCATTCTTCCAACTTCTATTTTCTCCTTCTCCTAAAAAAGAATAGGAAAAATCATGCTTATGGTTTTGCTTATGCATGTGGTTTATAGTAAAGAGATAGATGAAGTTTAAATGTCTGAATAGAAAACTGGTTATACACTTTAGTGAGTAAAATAATTTGCAGCTACTAAAAATTACATCATCAAAATATATGATGACATGGAAAAATCATAATAAAATTTTAAACAAGACTAAAGCTACAGAAGAGACACATAACAAGAAAATAGTTGTATCACGTACAGTTCTATGTTTTTGAAAACAAAACAAAACAAAACAACCCTATAAATGCCAGAATTGCTATAAATGTCCACGTCCAGAAAAAAAGCACAGTTTTTTCAAAAGAACATGCTGATCAGAGGAAATACACAGCAAAATCCAACAACATAGGAGATGACTACACATGGACATCACAAGATAGTCAATATTGAAATCAGATTGATTTCCTTATTTGCAAAGATGGAGAAGTTTATATAGTCAGCAAAAACAAGACTGGAAGCTGACTGTAGCTCAGATTATAAGGTCCTTATTGCAAAATTCAGGCTTAAATTGAAAAAAGGTAGGGAAAACCATTAGGCCATTCAGGTATGACCTAATTCAAATCCCTTATGATTATACAGTGCAGGTGACAAATAGATTCAAGGGATTAGATCTGGTAGACAGTGCCTGAAGAGCTATGGAAAGAGGTTTGTAACATTATACAGGAAGAAGTGACCAAAACTATCCCCAAGAAAAAGAAATACAAGAAGGCAAAGTGGTTGTTTGAGGAGGCTTTACAAATAGCTGCGGAAAGAAGCGAAGTAAAAGGCAAGGGAGAGGAGTGTTAGTGAAGATGGTGGAGGAATAGGATGGGGAGATCACTTTCTCCCCCACAAATTCATCAAAAGATCATTTGAATGCTGAGAAACTTTCACAAAACAACTTCTGAATGCTGGCGGAGGACACCAGGCACCCAGAAAGGCAGCCCATTCTCTTTGAAAGGAGGTAGGACAAAATATAAAAGACAAAAAGAGAGACAAAAGAGTTAGGAATGGAGACCCATCCCGGGGAGGGAGTCGTGAAGGAGAAGTTTCCAAACACCAGAAATCCTCTCACTGGAGGGTCTGTGGGGAGTTTTGGGATCTCAGAGGGCAACATAACCAGGAGGAAAAACAAACAAACAAACAAACAAACAGAATATGCACCTAACCTCAACTCCCAGCAAAGAAGTAGCCCAGGTGCTTGAGTCCGCCACCAGCGAGTGGGCACTGAACAGGGAGGTGTGGGTTGCATGCTTAGGTAAGGACCAGGCCTGAATGCCCTGAGGGCAATCTGAGGGAGCTAACATGAGATAGCAGTCCAAGCTTTGGGGTAGCCAGAGAGAGAAAAAAAGAAGAGAGAGAGAGAACTTTCTGGCGAAAAGCTCAACCTAAGGCACAGCTGGGCCTGCTCACAGAACAAAGGACTGAGCAAATACCAGAGGAGAACTAGCTAGCTGCAGACCGGCCCATCCCCCGCCAGAGACAGGCGGGCAACAGCCAGAGCCAGAAGGCGAGGTGAGGGGGCAACCTCGGCCCCAGAGACAGCAAGCCCCGCCAAACTGTGAGCAGGCTCCCAGTTGCTAACCAAGTCTTCCTGGGATCCTGGACAGTTGACAACTGCCAGGAGGGTCACAGCCAGAGACCAGCTCCCCAAAAGAGATACAAGGCACACCTGAGATGGGGCTCCCACTGCCCGCCCAGGAAACAGAACAACTGGGTCCCGGGAGGTGATTAAGATGCACCGGCCACCTGGAATAGTGGGATCGCTAAGCATCTGGTTGCCTGAGCTGCTCTGACCTGGGAAGGGCACAAAACGCATGGCCAACTGAGTTTGTGCCTTTGTGGAGTATTTGAAAACCTGAACCTGAGCAGCTTAGACCTGGGAAGTGCACAAACCCCAGGGCTCGCTTTGGACAGTTCCCCTGCAGAGCAATCTGGAGCCTGAGCAGTGTAGACGGGGAAAGCACACACACCGTGAGCGGGGGCAAACCCAGTGTGGTCCATACACTGTGAGCACTCCCCACACACCCCATTGATATTTTTTTATTTTATTCAGATCCGTTTATTTCTTGGTCATCTCTTCTCTAGGCCAAGAGTAGATCCAGTAGGTCTTAGAGCCTAAGGATTACACAATTTAGGAGTGGAAGGGGACACTCTGTAGGAAAATGAAAGCAAAAAAGTATACAGAGCCTTGGCAGGGGGGTATGAAAATAAGGGGCCCTGTTGTTTCCTAAGCCATGTGGCAAATCTACTTCTTTCTTTGTTCATTCATTTGTTTTTTAAACATTTTATGTTATAATTGGGGTATAGTTGATTAAAAGTGTTGTAATAATTTCAGGTGAACAGCAAAGGGACTCAGGCATACACATACATTTATCCATTCTCCCCCAAAGCCCTTTCCCATCCACTGTCACATTATGCTGCCACATAACATTGAACAGAGTTCTCTGTGCTATACAGTAGGTTCTTGTCAGTTATCCATTTTAAATATAGTAGAGTGTACATGTCCTTTCCAAACTCCTAACTATTCCTTCCCCACCACAACCGTAAGTTAGTTCTCTAAGTCCATGAGTCTCTGTTTTGTAAGTAGTTCCATTTGTGCCATTTCATTTCAGATTCCACATATAAGGGATGTTACACAATATTTCTCCTTCTCTGTCTGACTTACTTCACTCAATATGATAATATCTAGGTCCATCCTCAGAGAAGGCAATGGCACCCCACTCCAGTACTCTTGCCTGGAAAATCCCATGGGCAGAGGAGTCTGGTAGGCTGCAGTCCATGGGGTCGCGAATAGTCAGACATGACTGAGCGATTTCACTTTCACTTTTCAATTTCATGCACTGGAGAAGGAAATGGCAACCCACTCCAGTATTCTTGCCTGGAGAATCCCAGGGACGGGGGAGCCTGGTAGGCTGCCTTCTATAGGGTTGCACAGAGTTGGACACGACTGAAGCGACTTAGCAGCAGCAGCAGCAGCAGCAGGTCCATCCTATGTGTGGCAAGTCTGCTTCTGCTCTAGGTCAAGAGATTTCTGTGTGTTCTCAGTTCCTCATAGATCCTCATTTCTGAGCCCCTGCATCATATTTACCTTTGTCTGGACTCTTTCCTGAAATGTCTTCTTAGAATTCTTTTTAAAATTTATTTTAATTGCAGGCTAATTACTTTAAAATATTGTGGTGGTTTTTGCCATACATTCACATGAATCAGCCATGGGTGTACACGTGTTCGCCATCCTGAACCACCCCTCCCTCCCCATCACATCCCTCAGGGCCATCCCAGTGCACCAGCCCTGAGCACCCTGTCTCATGCATCAAACATGGACTGGCGATCTATTTCACATATGATAATATACATGTTTCAATGCTATTCTCTCAAATCATCCCACACTTGCCTTCTCCCACAGAGTACAAAAGTCTGTTCTTTATATCTGTGTCTCTTTTGCTGTCTCACATATAGGATCATCATTACCATCTACCTAAATTCTCTATATATGCTTTAATATACTGTATTGGTGTTTTTCTTTCTGACTTACTTCATTCTGTATGATAGGCTCCAGTTTCATCCACCTCATTAGAATGGATTCAAATGCATTCTTTTAAATATCTGAATAATATTCCATTGTGTGTATGTACCACAGCTTTCTTATCCATTGGTCTGTCTATGGGCATCTAGGTTATTTCCATGTCCAAGCTGTTGTGAACTGTGCTGCGATGAACATTGGGATACACATGTCTCTTTCAATTCTGGTTTCCTCGTTGTGTATGCCCAGCAGTGGGATTGCTGGGTCATATGGCAGTTCTATTTCCAGTTTTTTTAAGGAATCTCCACACTGTTCTCCATAGTGGCAGTACTAGTTTGCATTCCCACCAACATTCCCTTTTCTCTGCACCCTCTCCAGCATTTATTGTTTGTAGACTTTTGGGTAACAGCCATTCTGACTGGCAAGAGATGGTACCTCATTTTGGTTTTGATTTGCATTTCTCTGATAATGAGTGTTGTTGAGCATCTTTTCATGTGTTTGTTAAACATCTGTATGTCTTTGGAGAAATGTCTCTTTAGTTATTTGGCCCATTTTTTGATTGGGTCATTTATTTTTCTGGAATTGAGCTGCAGGAGCTGCTTGTATATTTTTAAGATTAATTCATTGTCAGTTGCTTCGTTTGCTATTCTTTTCTCCCATTCTGAAGGCTGTCTTTTCACCCTGCTTATAGTTTCCTTCGTTGTGCAAAAGCTTTTAATTCTAATTAGGTCCCCCCCCCCTTTTTTTTGCTGTTGTTTATTGTTTATTTTTGCTTTTATTTCCATTCCTCTGGGAGGTGGGCAATAGAGGATCCTGCTATGATTTATATCAGAGACTGTTTTTCCTATGTTTTCCTCTAGGAGTTTTATAGTTTCTGGTCTTACGTTTAGATCTTTAATCCATTTTGAGTTTATTTTTGTGTATAGTGTTAGACAGTGTTCTAGTTTCATTCTTTTACAAGTGGTTGACCAGTCTTCCCAACACCACTTGTTGAAGAGATTGTCTTTTCTCCATTGTATAGTCTTGCCTCCTTTGTCAAAGATAAGGTGTCCATAGGGGTGTGGATTTATCTCTGGGCTTTCTACTTTGTTCCATTGATCTATGTTTCTGTCTTTGTGCCAGTACCATACTTTATTGATGACTGTAGCTTTGTAGTATAGTCTAAGGTCAGGTAGGTTGGTTCCTCAAGTTCCATTCTTCTTTCTCAAGATTGCTTTGGTTATTCGAGATTTTTTGTATTTCCATACAAATTGTGAAATTATTTGTTCAAGTTCTCTGAAAAATATTGTTGGTAGCTTGATAGGAATTGCATTGAATCTATAGATTGCTTTGGGCAGTATACTCATTTTCACTATATTGATTCTTCCAATCCATGAACACGGTATATTTCTACATCTATTTGTGTCCTTTTTTGATTTCTTTCATCAGTGTTTTATAGTTTTCTATATATTGGTCTTTTGTTTCTTTAGGTAGATTTATTTTTAAGTATTTTATTCTTTTCGTTGCAATGGTGAATGGAATTGTTTCCTTAACTTCTCTTGCTATTTTCTCATTGTTAGTGTATAGGAATGCAAGGGATTTCTGTGTGTTGATTTTATATCCTGCAACTTTACTATATTCATTGATTAGCTCTAGTAATTTTCTGGTGGAGTCTTTAGGGTTTTCTATGTAGAGGATCATGTCATCTGCAAACAGAGTTTTACTTCTTCTTTTCTAATCTGAATTCCTTTTATTCATTTTCCTTCTCTGATGGCTGTGGCTAAAACTTCCAAGACTACGTTGAATAGTAGTGGTGAGAGTGGGCACCCTTGTCTTGTTCCTGACTTTAGGGGAAATGCTTTCAACTTTTCACCATTGAGGATAATGTTTGCTGTGGGTTTATCATATATGGCTTTTATTATGTTGAGGTATGTTCCTTCTATGCCTGCTTTCTGGACGATTTTTATCATAAATGGATGTTGAATTTTGTCAAAGGCTTTCTCTGCATCTATTGAGATAATCATATGGTTTTTATCTTTCAATTTGTTTATGTGGTGTATCACATTGATTGATTTGTGAATATTGAAGAATCTTTGCATCCCTTGGATAAAGCCCACTTGGTAATGATGTATGATCTTTTTAATATGTTGTTGGATTCTGTTTGCTAGAATTTTGTTGAGGATTTTTGCATTTATGTTCACCAGTGATATTGGCCTGTAGTTTTCTTTCTTTCTTCTTCTTCTTCTTTTTTTTTTTTTTGTGGCATCTTTGTCTGGTTTGGGCATTAGGGTGATGGTGGCCTCATAGAATGAGTTTGGAACTTTACCTTCCTCTGCAATTTTCTGGAAGAGTTTGAGTAGGATAGGTGTTAGCTCTTCTCTAAATTTTTGGTAGACTTCAGCTGTGAAGCCTTCTGGTCTCCTGGGCTTTTGTATGTTGGAAGATTTTTTATTACAGTTTTGATTTCCATGCTTGTGATGGGTCTGTTAAGACTCTATTTCTTCCTGGTACAGTTTTGGAAAGTTATACTTTCCTAAGAATTTGTCCATTTCTTCCAAGTTGTCCATTTTATTGGCATATAGTTGCTGATAGTCGTCTCTTATGATCCTTTGTATTTCTGTGTTGTCTGCTGTGATTTCTCCATTTTCTTTTCTAATTTTGTTGATTTGATTCTTCTCCCTTTTTTTCTTGATGAGTCTGGCTAATGGTTTGTCTATTTTATTTATCTTCTCAAAGAACCAGCTTTTAGCTTTGTTGAATTTGACTATTGTCTCCTTTGTTTCTTTTGCATTTATTTCTCCCTAATTTTTATAATTTCTTTCTTTCTACTAATGCTGGGGCACTTCATTTCTTCTTTTTCTAGTTGCTTTAAGTGTAGAGTTAGGTTATTTGATTTTTCTCCTGTTTCTTGAGGCAGGCTTGTATTGCTATGAACTTTCCCTTTAGCACTGCTTTTGGTGAAGTCCATAGGTTTTGGGTTGCTGTGTTTTCATTTTCATTTGTTTCCATGCAGATTTTGATTTTTAAAAATTTCTTCTGTGATTTGTTGGTTATTCAGAAGCATGTCGTGTTGTTTAGCCTCCATATGTTTGTACTTTTAATAGTTTTTCTGCTGTAGTTGACATCTAATCTTACCGCATTGTGGTCAGAAAAGATGCTTGGAATGATTTCAATTTTTTTAAATTTACCAAGGCTAGATTTAGGGCCTAGAATGTGATCTATCTGGAGAAGGCTCCATGTGCACTTGAGAAAAAGGTGAAATTCATTGTTTTAGGGTGAAATGTGCTATAGATATCAATTAGGTCTAACTGGTCCATTGTATCATTTGAAGTTTGTTTTTTCTTGCTAATTTTCTGTTTATTTGATCTATCCATAGATGTGAGTGAGGTATTAAAGTCTCCCACTATTATTGTGTTACTGTTAATTTCCCCTTTCATACTTGTTAACATTTGCCTTACATATTGCGGTGATCCTATGTTGAATGCATATATATTTATAATTGTTATATCTTCTTCTTGGATTGATCCTTTGATCATTATGTAGTGTCCTTCTTTATCTCTTTTCACGGCCTTTATTTCAAAGTCTATTTTATCTGATACGAGTATTGCTACTCCTACTTTATTTTGGTCTCCATTTGCGTGAAATATCTTTTTCCAGCCCTTACTTTCAGTCTGTATGTGTCCCTAGGTTTGAGGTGGGTCTCTTGTAGACAGCGTATATAGGTGTCTTGTTTTTTTATCCTTTCAGCCAGTCTTTGTCTTTTGGTTGGGGCATGCAACCCATTTACATTTAAGATAATTATTGATAAGTATGATCCTGTTGCCACTTACTTTGTTGTTTTGGGTTTGAGTTTATAAACCTTTTCTGTGTTTTCTGTCTAGAAAAGATCCTTTAGCATTTGTTGAAGAGCTGGTTTGGTGGTGCTGTATTCTCTAAGCTTTGCTGGTCTGTAAAGCTTTTGATTTCTCCTTCATATTTGAATGAGATCCTTGCTGGGTATAGTAATCTGGGCTGTAGATTTTTCTCTTTGCAATGTCAAACATTGTTAAACTACCGTACAATTGCGTTCATTCCACATGCTAGCAAGTTTATGCTCAAAATCCTTTAAGCTAGGTTTGAGGAATACATGAACCAAGAATTTCCAGATGTACAACCTGGGTTTTGAAGATGCAGAAAAACCAGAGATCAAATTGCCAACATTCACTGAATCATGGAGAAAGCAAGGGAATTCCAGAATAAATATCTGTTTCTGCTTCATTGACTACACTAACTAAAGCCTTTGACTGTATGCATCACAAAATTCTTAAAAGAAGTGGGAGTACCAGAGCACCTTATCTGTCCTCCAAAAAACCTGTATGCAGGTCAAGAAGCAGCAATTATAATTGGACATAGAGGAGTGGACTGGTTCAAAATTAAGAAAAGAGTACATCAAGGGTGTGTATTGTCACCCTGCTTATTTAACTACTATGCAGAATACATCATGTGAAATATTGGGCCTGATGAATCACAAGCTGGAATCATGATTACTGGGAGAAATATAAAAAACCTCAATACTCAGATAATAGCACTCTAATGGCAGAAAGTGAAGAGGAACTAAAGAGTCTCTTGATGAGGGTGAAAGAGACAAATGAAAAAGCTGGCTTGAAACTCAACATTCAAAAAACCAAAATCATAGCCTTTGATCCCATCACTTCAAGTAAATAGATGGGGGGAAAAATGAAAGCAGTGACAGATATTTATTTTTTTCTTCAGCTCTAAAATCACTGCAGGTTGTAACTGCAGTCATAAAATTAAAAGATGCTTGCTCCTTGGAAGGAAAGCTATGACAAATCTAGACAGCATATTAAAAAGCAGATACATCACTCAGCCGACAAAGATTCATATAGTCAAACCTATGGTTTTTCCAGTAGTCATCTACAGGTGGGAGCACTGGTCCATAAAGAAGACTGAGTACCAAAGAATTGCTTTCAAATTCTGGTGCTGGAGAAGACTTAAGAGTCCCTTGGACTTCAAAGAGATCAAAGCAGTCAATCCTAAAGGAAATGAACTCTGAGTATTCATTGGAAGGACTGATGCTGAAGCTAAAGCTCCAATACTTTGGCCACCTGCTGCAAAGAGCCAGTTCATCTCAGTTTAGTTGCGCAGTCATGTCTGACTCTTTGCGACCCCATGAATCACAGCACTTCAGGCCTCCCTGTCCAAAACCAACACCCAGAGTTCACTCAAACTCATGACCATCGAGTCGGTGATGCCATCCAGCTATCTCATCCTCTGTTGTTCCCTTCTCCTCCTGCCCCCAATCCCTCCCAGCATCAGGGTCTTTTCTAATGAGTCAACTCTTCACATGAGGTGGTATTGGAGTTTCAGCTTCAGCATCAGTCCTTCCAATGGACACCCAGGACCGGTCTCCTTTAGGATGGACTGGTTGGATTTCCTTGCAGTCCAAGGGACTCTCAAGAGTCTTCTCCTACACCACAGTTCAAAATTCTTTGGCGCTCAGTTTTCTTCACAGTCCAACTCTCACAACCATACATGACCACTGGAAAAACCATAGCCTTGACTAGATGGACCTTTGTTGGCAAAGTAATATCTCTACTTTTCAATATACTGTCTAGGTTGGTCATAACTTTCCTTCCAAGGAGTAAGTGTCTTTTAAATTCATGGCTACAATCACAATCTGCAGTGATTTTGCAGCCCCAAAAAATAAAGTCTGACACTGTTTTCACTGTTTGCCCATCTATTTCCCATGAAGTGATGACACCGGATGCCATGATCTTCATTTTCTGAATGTTGAGCTTTAAGCCAACTTTTTCACTCTCTTCTTTCACTTTCATCAAGAGGCTTTTAGTCCCTCTTCACTTTCTGCCATAAGGGTGGTGTCATCTGCATATCTGAGGTTATTGATATTTCTCCTGGCAATCTTGATTCCAGCTTGTGTTTCTTCCAGCCCAGCGTTTCTCATGATGTACTCTGCATAGAAGTTAAATAAGCAGGGTGACAATATACAGCCTTGAAGTACTCCTTTTCCTATTTGTAACCAGTCTGTTGTTTCGTGTCCAGTTCTAACTGTTGCTTCCTGACCTGCATATAAGTTTCTTAAGAGGCAGGTCAGGTGGTCTAGTATTCCCATCTCTTTCAGAATTTTCCACAGTTTATTGTGATCCACACAGTCAAAGGCTTTGGCATAGTCAATAAAGCAGAAATAGATGTTTTTCTGGAACTCCCTTGCTTTTTCCATGATCCAGCAGATGTTGGCAATTTGATCTCTGGTTCCTCTGCCTTTTCTAAAACCAGCTTGAACATCTGGAAGTTCACATATTGCTGAAGCCTGGCTTGGAGAATTTTGAGCATTGCTTTACTAGTGTGTGAGATTAGTGCAATTGTGTAGTAGTTTGAGCATTCTTTGCCATTGCCTTTCTTTGGGACTGGAATGAAAACTGACCTTTTCCAGTCCTGTGGCCACTGCTGAGTTTTCCAAATTTGCTGGCATATTGAATACAGCACTTTCTTTCAGGATTTGAAATAGCTCAACTGGAATTCCATCACCTGCACTAGCTTTGTTCACAGTGACGTTTTCTAAGGCCCACTTGACTTCACATTCCAGGATGTCTGGCTCTAGGTGAGTGATCATACCATCATGATTATCTTGCTCGTGAAGATCTTTTTTATACAGATCTTAGTATTCTTGCCACCTCTTCTTAATATCTTCTGCTTCTTTTCGGCCCATAACATTTCTGTCCTTTATGGAGCCCATCTTTGCATGAAATGTTCCTTTGGTATCTCTAATTTTCTTGAAGAGATCTCTAGTCTTTCCCATTCTGTTATTTTCCTCTATTTCTTTGCACTGATCACTGAGGAAGGCTTTCTTATCTCTCCTTGCTATTCTTTGGAACTCTGCATTCAGATGCTTATATCTTTCCTTTTCTCCTTTGCTTTTAGCTTCTCTTCTTTTCACAGCTATTTGTAAGTCCTCCCCAGACAGCCATTTTGCTTCTTTGCATTTCTTTTCTTGGGGATGGTCTTGATCCCTGTCTCCTGTACAATGTCATGAACCTCTGTCCATAGTTCTTCAGGTACTCTGTCAGATCTAATCCCTTGAATCTATTTCTCACTTCTACTGTATAATCATAAGGGATTTGATTTAGGTCATACCTGAATGGTCTAGTGGTTTTCCCTACTTTCTTCAATTTCAGTCTGAATTTGGCAATAAGGAGTTTATGATCTGATCCACAGTCAGCTCCTGGTCTTGTTTTTGCTGATTGTATAGAGCTTCTCCATCTTCGGCTGCAAAGAATATAATCAATCTGATTTTAGTGTTGACCATCTGGTGATGTCCATGTGTAGAGTCTTCTCTTGCGTTGTTGGAAGAGAGTGTTTGTTATGACCAGTGCATTCTCTTGGCAAAACTCTATTAGCCTTTGCTCTGCTTTTTCTGTATTCCAAGGCCAAATTTGCTCGTTATTCCAGGTGTTTCTTGACTTCCTACTTTTGCATTCTATCTAGTCTCCTATAATGAAAAGGACATCTTTTTTCGGTGTTAGTTCTAAAAGGTCTTGTAGGTCTTCATAGAACCATTCAACTTCAGCTTCTTCAGTGTTACTGGTTGGGGCATAGGCTTGGATTACCGTGATATTGAATGGTTTGCCTTGGAAACGAACAGAGATCATTTTATCGTTTTTGAGATTACATCTAAGTACTGCATTTCAGACTCTTTTTTTGGCCATGATGGCTACCTCATTTCTTCTAAGGGATTCCTGCCCACAGTAGTAGGTATAATGGTCATTTGAGTTAAATTCACCCATTCCAGTCCATTTTAGTTCACTGATTCCTACAATGTCAATATTCACTTTTGCCATCTCCTGTTTGACCACTTCCAATTTGCCCTGAATCATGG
This sequence comes from Bubalus kerabau, assembly GCF_029407905.1. Taxonomy (NCBI): domain Eukaryota; kingdom Metazoa; phylum Chordata; class Mammalia; order Artiodactyla; family Bovidae; genus Bubalus; species Bubalus kerabau. The sequence goes on along the minus strand of NC_073624.1, from coordinate 124,972,094 downwards.
ACCTGACATTCCAGATTCCTATGCAAAGAATACTCAAACTACCGCACAATTGCACTCATCTCACATGCTAGTAAAGTAATGCTCAAAATTCTCCAAGCCAGGCTTCAGCAATATGTAAACCGTAAACTTCCTGATGTTCAAGCTGGTTTTAGAAAAGGCAGAGGAACCAGAGATCAAATTGCCAACATCCGCTGGATCATAGAAAAAGCAAGAGAGTTCCAGAAACACATCTATTTCTGCTTTATTGACTATGCCAAAGCCTTTGACTGTGTGAATCACAATAAAATGTGGAAAATTCTGAAAGAGATGGGAATACCAGACCACCTGATCTTCCTCTTGAGAAATTTGTATGCAGGTCAGGAAGCGGCAGTTAGAACTGGACATGGAACAACAGGCTGGTTCCAAATAGGAAACGGAGTTTGTCAAGGCTGTATATTGTCACCCTGCTTATTTAACTTATATGCAGAGTACATCATGAGAAATGCTGGGCTGGAAGAAACAAGCTGGAATCAAGATTGCCGGGAGAAATATCAATAACCTCAGATATGCAGATGACACCACCCTTAAGGCAGAAAGTGAAGAGGAACTCAAAAACTTCCTAATGAAAGTGAAAGTGGATAGGAATGCAAGGGATTTCTGTGTGTTGATTTTATATCCTGCAACTTTACTATAGTCATTGATTAGTTCTAGTAATTTTCTGGTGGAGTCTTGAGGGTTTTCTATGTAGAGGATCATGTCATCTGCAAACAGTGAGAGCTTTACTTCTTCTTTTCCAATTTGGATTCCTTTTATTTCTTTTTCTGCTCTGATTGCTGTGGCCAAAACTTCCAAAACTATGTTGAATAGTAATGGTGAAAGTGGGCACCCTTGTCTTGTTCCTGACTTTAGAGGAAATGCTTTCAATTTTTCACCATTGAGGATAATGTTTGCTGTGGGTTTGTCATATATAGCTTTGATTATGTTGAGGTAGGTTCCTTCTATTCCTGCTTTCTGGAGAGTTTTGATCATAAATGGATGTTGAATTTTGTCAAAGGCTTTCACTGCATCTATTGAGATAATCATATGGTTTTTATTTTTCAATTTGTTAATGTGGTGTATTACATTGATTGATTTGCGGATATTGAAGAATCCTTGCATCCCTGGGATAAAGCCCACTTGGTCATGGTGTATGATCTTTTTAATGTGTTGTTGGATTCTGATTGCTAGAATTTTGTTAAGGATTTTTGCATCTATGTTCATCAGTGATATTGGCCTGTAGTTTTCTTTTTTTGTGGGATCTTTGTCAGGTTTTGGTATTAGGGTGATGGTGGCCTCATAGAATGAGTTTGGAAGTTTACCATCCTCTGCAATTTTCTGGAAGAGTTTGAGCAGGATAGGTGTTAGCTCTTCTCTAAATTTTTGGTAGAATTCAGCTGTGAAGCCGTCTGGACCTGGGCTTTTGTTTGCTGGAAGATTTTTGATTACAGTTTCAATTTCCGTGCTTGTGATGTGCCTTATGATCCAGCAATCCCACTGCTGGGCATACACACTGAGAAAACCAGAAGGGAAAGAGACACGAGTACCCCAATGTTCATCGCAGCACTGTTTATAATAGCCAGGACATGGAAGCAACCTAGATGTCCATCAGCAGATGAATGGATAAGAAAGCTGTGGTACATATACACAATGGAGTATTATTCAGCCATTAAAAAGAATACATTTGAATCAGTTCTAATGAGGTGGATGAAACTGGAGCCTATTATACAGAGTGAAGTAAGCCAGAAAGAAAAACACCAATACAGTATACTAACGCATATATATGGAATTTAGAAAGATGGTAACAATAACCCTGTGTACGAGACAGCAAAAGAGACACTGATGTATAGAACAGTCTTATGGACTCTGTGGGAGAGGGAGAGGGTGGGAAGATTTGGGAGAATGGCATTGAAACATGTAAATATCATGTATGAAATGAGTTGCCAGTCCAGGTTTGATGCACGATACTGGATGCTTGGGGCTGGTGCACTGGGACGACCCAGAGGGATGGAATGGGGAGGGAGGAGGGAGGAGGGTTCAGGATGGGGAACACATGTATACCTGTGGCAGATTCATTTTGATATTTGGCAAATCTAATACAGTTATGTAAAGTTTAAAAATAAAATAAAATTAAAAAAAAAAAAAAACAAACAAAAAAAAAAAAAAAAGAAAGTGAAAGTGGAGAGTGAAAAAGTTGGCTTAAAGCTCAACATTCAGAAAACGAAGATCATGGCATCCGGTCCCATCACTTCATGGGAAATAGATGCGGAAATAGTGGAAACAGTGTCAGACTTTATTTTTCTGGGCTCCAAAATCACTGCAGATGGTGACTGCGGCCATGAAATTAAAAGACGCTTACTCCTTGGAAGGAAAGTTATGACTAACCTAGATAGCATATTCAAAAGCAGAGACATTACTTTGTCAACAAAGGTCCGTCTAGTCAAGGCTATGGTTTTTCCTGTGGTCTTGTATGGATGAGAGAGCTGGACTGTGAAGAAGGCTGAGCGCCAAAGAATTGATGCTTTTGAACTGTGGTGTAGGAGAAGACTCTTGAGAGTCCCTTGGACTGCAAGGAGATCCAACCAGTCCATTTTGAAGGAGATCAGCCCTGGGATTTCTTTGGAAGGAATGATGCTAAAGCTGAAACTCCAGTACTTTGGCCACCTCATGCGAAGAGTTGACTCATTGGAAAAGACTCTGATGCTGGAGAGGATGAGATGGCTGGATGGCATCACTGACTCGATGGATGTGAGTCTCAGTGAACTCCGGGAGTTGATGATGGACAGGGAGTCCTGGAGTGTTGCAATTCATGGGATCTCGAAGAGTTGGACACGAATGATCAACTGATCTGATCTGATCTGATGTAATATTGCTCTTACAGCATCGGATCTTGCTTCTGTCACCAGTCACATCCACAACTGGTCATTGTTTTTGCTTTGGCTCCATCCCTTCATTCTTTCTGGAGTTATTTCTCCACTGATCTCTGGTAGCATATTGGGCACCTACCGACCCAGGGAGTTCCCCTTTCAGTATCCTATCATTTTGCCTTTTCATACTGTTCATGGGGTTCTCAAGGCAAGAATACTGAAGTGGTTTGCCATTCCCTTCTCCAGTGGACTACATTCTGTCAGACCTCTCCACCATGACCCTCCTGTCTTGGGTGGCCCCGCATAGCGTGGCTTAGTTTCATGGAGTCAGACAAGGCTGTGGTCCGTGTGATCATATTGGCTAGTTTTCTGTGATTATGGGTTCAGTGTGTCTGCCCTCTGATGCCCTCTCACAACACCTACCATCTTACTTGGGTTTCTCTTACCTTGGACGTGGGGTATCTCTTCACTGCTGTTCCAGCAAAGTGCAGCCACTGCTCCTTACCTTGGACGAGGGGTATCTCCTCTTGGCCGCCCCTCCTGACCTTGGACGTGGAGTAGAGGCAACTCATCGGAAAAGACCCTGATGCTGGGAAAGTTTGAATGGAGCAGCAGAAGACAAGATGGTTAGATAGCATCAGTGACTTAATGGACATGAATTTGAGAAACCTCCGGGAAATAGTGGAGGACAGAGGAGCCTGGTATGTTGCAGTCCTTGGTGTCACAAAGAGTTGGATATGACTTAGCAATTGAGCAACAGCTATAGAAGTTACTTGTAATTTTGTCTGGGTGATGGAAGTATTTTTGTCTGTGGTGCTTCAATAATTTTTGAATCTTCTAAAATGAGCACAAATTAATTTTAGAAATAAAAGCAATATTTAATGGAAACAACAGAAAGCCTTTCTCTTCTAGAAGTGATGCCCCCTCAAGTTATTACTGCTCCTTCACCCCTGCATTCCTTCAGTAGATTGCACTGTTTCTGCACTTAGTTCTGCTCATTCATCTTGTCATTGTTCATGATCTGTTCCCAGTTTAAGCAGATTACTGATTCCACTCCCTCCAGTGCTGCATTCACCATCCATTCTCTGCTCTCACCTTGGCCTCCCCAAAACATTGAAAAGTGTTGACATTGTTAAATTCTTCTTTCTTCAGACTGTCTCCTCCCTGTCCTCCCACAGAATTACTCATTTTCCTACAGATGTTTATTGAGTACTTGATCTGTGCAGGCAGTGTTCCAAGTTGCTGGGATACATAGATAAAAAGAAAGGGGCAAATACTCTCTTCCTCACGAAACTTATCTTCTGATGGGTGAGGGTGGAGGAGGGATGAGAAAATATAAACAATAAGCATAATGAATGAGTTAAATCATATGATTTTGTAGGTGATAAAGTTTGTGGGGAAACACAAACCCAGGTTAGGAAGGTGTCAGGCAGTCTGTGGTGGTTCTATTAATAACAGAATGGCAGGAAAGCCTCACTGTGAACATGACATATGAATAAAGACAGGTGTGGTGAAGAGAATGATGGAGCATTACTGGGGGAATCAGGGAAAGAGTGGTCCCCGTAGGGCAACTGCAGAGGTACAGCCCGGAAACCTGGATGGGCTGGTGGCTGGAAGGGCAGAGGGAAGTGAGGCCTGAAGGAATGGGTGTACAGGCTTGTAAAGACTGGGCTCTTCCTCTTCTTCAAGGGCTCAGAGAAGTGAGGCAGGATCTGACTTTGCCTTGAGAACAGAAGGGAGAGGGTGTTTGGGCAGATGCAGGAGGACCATGAATGGCCTCTGCAGGCGAATAATGTGCAAGGTAGGTGGAGGAGAGACGTTCCTGTGCTCTGGAGTCAGCTTGAGGACACAGCCCAACCTTCAAGCTCAGCCCTTTGCTGCCAGCACTCTGTCCTGCTCTGTCCCCTTTTCTCTCTGCAAAATATCCCTTGGTAAACTTGTCTATTTAGATGTGCCACTGAAAATATCAATAAACAGTCTATAATAGGAATAGGGAAGTTTTATTTGAGATACACTGAGGACTATAGCCTGGAAGACAACCTCTCAAAGAACACTGAGGAGCTGCTCCAGAGAAGAATTGTTTTCAACACAGTTTCAAGTCTTGTCAGATAAAAAAAAAAACACATCAAAACAAGTTAGGGATACATACCTTGAAGGTTTCACAAAAAATAGACCAGACGTACACAGTCAGTATGGCCTTGGCACCTGGTAAGGGAATCTTATCATGGAAGGAAGTCCAGCATTGCCTCCCAAGAAGTAAGGAATTTAATCTTTATTTTAACGTGGACTCTCTTTACTGCTGGTCATTGCACCCTTTTCTTTAACAATTAAAGCAGATGTACAAGGATGTTTGATAGGACACAAACAGGCTGTTTTAGTTACATAAAATTCAAGTTAGCTATATGTCTGTATTTCCTTTGCTGCCCTGCACATAGGATCATGGGTACTATCTTCCCGGATTCCATATATATGCGTTAATATACGATATTTGTTTTTCTTTCTGACTTACTTCACTCTGTATAATAGGCTTTATGTTCATCCACCTCATTAGAACTGACTCAAATGCATTCTTTTTTAGAGCTGAGTAATATTTCATTGTGTATATGTACCACAGACATAAAGAACAGACTTTTGGACACAGTGGGAGAAGGAGAGGGTGGAATGGTTTGAGAGAATAGTATGTAAAATAGAGAGCCAGTGGGAGTTTGGTGTATGACGCAAAGAACCCAGAACTGGTGTTCCATGACCACCTGGGGGGATGGGATGGGCAGGGAGGTAGGAGAGGAGTCCAGGAGGAAGGGGTCACATGTATTCCTATGGGTGATTCATGTTGATGTATGGCAGAGGCCATCACAATATTGTAAAGTAACAATCCTCCAATTAAAATAAATTTTTTTTTAATTCAAGTTAACTCATTTACAAGCCAGAACAACTTCCCCAGACCTCAGTATATCAACATTTCTTTTTATCAAGTGGCTGCCTAAGTTCTCACGGTCAGGCAGGGGGCTCTTCCTTCTCCTTCCAGCTCTAGGCCACATTCTGACACCCCAGACGGAGTGCCATGACCATCATTCTTGCTCCTGGACCTTGTTTCAAGCCCAGAACTTGGGTCTCTTGGTCCCAGTCCCTAGGTGGGTCAGGACAGCTCTGCCCTGTCCTGAGAACAGAAATGAGCCCTGGACTCCCATTCAGTATAGGAAGGATGATGCCTCCCATAGTACATTCTTATCTATTATCACATTATTTAATTTGATGCCCATGATAACCCTGGAATCTAGATGTGGCAGACAGAATCACACTGCTATATGAATTAGGTAACTAACAGATTGATTGACTTGCTGAGTGATGGTGGGAGTGTAGGACAGAGACAGGACTAGAGTTCAAGTCTCTGGGCTCCTCATCAATGGTACCTGCTGACTAATTGCACTAAGTCCTGGGGTCCTCATCAAGGCGAGGACCATCTTAAAGCAAAAGTCAGAGCATCTTGATTTGCCGTGCATTCTGCAAAAGAAAGGCTGTGAACCCAAGTCAGTGTCACAGGACTGGTCAATGTTGCCCTGGTGCTCAGCTCAGACACTCCCAGCAGGGGCCTCCCTCCTCCAGCTGCCCCCAATCCATCTGTGGTCTATGCCAAGGGGAAGACACCTGCCCCTTTTCCTTGAGAGTGATCTTTATTTTGCTTAGAGGAGGAAATGAGTTGACAGCTGGAGCTTTACTCGAGAGTCCATAGTCCAGACAGGCTGCTATGGGCTGTGTGGTAGAGCCCTGTGGCTGGTGAAGGCCTTAGACTGCAAGGATGATGAAGACTAACTGCTATACTCCATTCAGTCGCTCAGTCGTGTCTGACTCTTTGCGACCCCATGAATTGCAGCACACCAGGCCTCCCTGTCCATCACCAAATCCTGGAGTTCACTCAAATGCACATCCATTGAGTCGATGATGCCATCCAGCCATCTCATCCTCTGTCATCCCCATCTCCTCCTGCCCCCAATCCCTCTGAGCATTAGATCTTTTCCAATGAGTAAATTCTTCTCATGAGGTAGCCAAAGTACTGGAGTTTCAGCTTTAGCATCATTCCTTCCAAAGAAATCCCAGGGCTGATCTCCTTCAGAATGGCCTGGTTGGATCTCCTTGCAGTCCAAGGGACTCTCAAGAGTCTTCTCCAACACCACAGTTCAAAAGCATCAATTCTTCGGCGCTCAGCTTTCTTCACAGTCCAACACTCACATCCATACATGACCACTAGAAAAACCATAGCCTTGACTAGATGGACTTTTTTTGGTAAAGTAATGTCTCTGCTTTTGAATATGCTATCTAGGTTGGTCATAACTTCTCTTCCAAGGAGTAAGTGTTTTAATTTCATGGCTGCAGTCACGATCTGAAGTGATTTTGGAGCCCGAAAAAATAAAGTCTGACACTGTTTCCACTATTTCCGCATCTATTTCCCATGAAGTGATGGGATCAGATGCCATGATCTTCGTTTTCTGAATGTTGAGCTTTAAGCCAACTTTTTCACTCTCCTCTTTCACTTTCATCAAGAGGCTTTTGAGTTCCTCTTCACTTTCTGCCATAAGGGTGGTGTCATCTGCATATCTGAGGTTATTGATATTTCTCTTGGCAATCTTGATTCCAGCTTGTGCTTCTTCCAGCCCAGCATTTCTCATGATGTACTCTGCATATAAGTTAAATAAGCAGGGTGACAATATACAGCCTTGATGTACTCCTTTTCCTGTTTGGAACCAGTCTGTTGTTCCATGTCCAGTTCTAACTGTTGCTTCCTGACCTGCATACAGGTTTCTCAAGAGGTAGGTCAGGTGGTCTGGTATTCCCATCTCTTTCATAATTTTCCACAGTTTATTGTGATCCACAGTCAAAGGCTTTGGCATAGTCAGTAAAGCAGAAATAGATGTTTTTCTGGAACTCTCTTGCTTTTTCCATGATTCAGCAGATGTTGGCAATTTGATCTCTGGTTCCTCTGCCTTTTCTAAAACCAGCTTGAACATCTGGAAGTTCACGGTTCACATATTGCTGAAGCCTGGCTTGGAGAATTTTGAGCATTACTTTACTAGCGTGTGAGATGAGTGCAATTGTGCAGTAGTTTGAGCATTATTTGGCATTGCCTTTCTTTGGGACTTGAATGAAAACTTACCTTTTCCACTCCTGTAGCAACTGCTGAGTTTTCCAAATTTGCTGGCATATTGAGTGCAGCACTTTCACAGCATCATCTTTCAGGATTTGAAAGAGCTGAACCGGAATTGCATCACCTCCACTAGCTTTGTTCGTAATGATTCTTTCTAAGGCCCACTTGACTTCACATTCCAGGATGTCTGGCTCTAGGTGAGTGATCATACCATCATGATTATCTTGGTCATGAAGATCTTTTTTGTACAGTTCTTCTGTGTATTTGTGCCACCTCTTCTTAATATCTTCTGCTTCTGTTAGGTCCATACCATTTCTGTCCTTTAACAACAAGCCCATCTTTGCATGAAATCTTGGTATCTCTAATTTTCTTGAAGAGATCTTTAGTCTTTCCCATTTGGTTGTTTTCTTCTATTTTCTTTGCATTGATCGCTCAGGAAGGCTTTCTTATCTCTCCTTGCTATTCTTTGGAACTCTGCATTCAGATGCATATATCTTTCCTTTCCTCCTTTACTTTTCACTTCTCTTCTTTTCACAGCTGTTTGTAAGGCCTCCCCAGGCAGCTATTTTGCTTTTTTGCATTTCTTTTCCATGGGGATGGTCTTGATCCCTGTTTCCTGTACAATGTTATGAACCTCAGTCCATAGTTCATCAGGCACTCTATCTATCAGATCTAGGCCCTTAAATCTATTTCTCACTTCCACTGTATAATCACAAGGGATTTGATTTAGGTCATACCTGAATGGTCTAGTGGTTTTCCCTACTTTCTTGAATTTAAGTCTGAATTTGGCAATAAGGAGCTCATGATCTGAGCTATAGTCAGCTCCCAGTCTTGTTTCTGCTGACTGTATAGAGCTTCCCCATCTTTGGCTGCAAAGAATATAATCAATTTGATTTCGGTGTTGACCATCTGGTGATGTCCATGTGTAGAGTCTTCTCTTGCGTTGCTGGAAGAGGGTGTTTGCTATGACCAGTGTGTTCTCTTGGCAAAACTCTATTAGTCTTTGCCCTGCTTCATTCTGTATTCCAAGGCCAAATTTGCCTGTTACTTCAGGTGTTTTTCGACTTCCTGCTTTTGCATTCCAGTTGCTTATAATACTCCACTCAGGCTGTCATTAATTTAGAATTTGAAAAGGGGAGGAATCTTGTTTTTTTCCAGCTATTCAAGCCAGAAGCCACCTTGGGGCAGTGATTACTTCTCACATTTCCATCAAAACCACATCTGCATGTAGGCAGCTTCATCCCACCATGGCAGCCCTTCTCCCTGACCCATTCCCATTGTGAGAGGCATTGGAGCACAGCTGCTGTGCCAGGAGATGAGTGACGTCTTTGTGGGAGGGAGGGGCACCTGTGGTAAGAACTCCCTCTTCTCCAGGTGCTGTCTCTGTGCCATGAAGGCGAACACTCTGGTGTTTGACTCAGCTTCCTGACAGGTGGTCCTCCTGGGATGGGGCTGGGCTTCCACCAATGGGCTCAGCAGATGGACTGCCAGAGTTGTGAGTCCTGGTCACAGCACAGGGGCTGCTGCCATAACCGTTATGTCTCTGGGGGACCAGCACGGAAGGATTTCCTTCTCCTGCAGCCTCAAGGGCATGCTTGTCACCTTCTAGAACTGAGGATAATCAAAGGAGAGAATGCCCTTTTCTAGCCCATCGAATAAGACCCAGAAAACTGGTCTTCTTTCAGTGTAGTGATCATTAGTCAGACATAGGTCCGAGGTTTGTGGTTGAAAAGACAGCTCTAATACAAAAAGGATGATGATGTAAATAAACATGCTAAATTCATCCATGAGTTTGAGAAAGCTCTGGGAGATGCTGAAGGACAGGGAAGCCTGGCGTGCTGCAGTCCATGGGGTTGCAAATAGTCAGACTCGACTGAGCAACTGAACAACAACAAATCAAGTCAAACAGTGTGTCAGTTGGAGGTCTGGCCATCTGTGAGGAGTCAATAGGAGGAGGTCATGGGAAAGGAAAGTGTGGGTGCCCAGTTGGGGAGAACGTCCTCTTTGGAGAACTTTGGCACAGTAAATGTGAAGCCAGGATCACCTTGACCATCAAGGTCACCAACAAGTCCCTGGCAGTATTCCAGCCAGTGAGCCATGGGCCATTAAGACTCCTCAGCTGTTGAAGTGAGTAGTTGTGATGGAGAAGGTCCTGTCTCAGCACTCCTGCTCCCCTTGCTGGTGGCACCAAGAACCTGGCAAGAGCCCTTTCCTGGTCACTTCCAACTCCTGTCCCAGGTAGGGAGGGAGTGTGGCCCAAATGCTCTCCAAGTGTCTCTCATCCCTCCCACCCCTTCTGCCAGCCCAGTGGCCTGGCATCAGGGGTTCCCCAGAATGGACCCAGCCCCCTCCTGTTATTTTCTGAAAAGTCCAGCCAAGGAGAGGTAACAGGACCCCCTGGCCCCTTGTATGACTCCCGGCCTCTGGACTGGGCTGCCCACCCACCTGGCCACCCCACCTCAGAACCCCTTCCCCAGCGCAGCCACTCCCTGCTCCCTGTCCTGTCCTCTTCTTTTGTATTTGGAAACAACATGTTGTAGTAAACCCTGAGATGGATATTAAAAAAAAAAAAGAAAAGAAATCTCCTCAGCCAACTGAGAGGCAATCACAAAAGTCATGTGAGAGAATAACTCAAACGTCATTTGGAATCAACACTTTACTCAGAGCACACCTTTCAGCCACAGACAGATTTAGATTTAAATTTAGAAATGCTGGAGACATCCAACCCATAGGAAGACCACCTTAAGGTGGCCTGTGGTTGAGGTGATGACAGACAATTTTCCATCAATTTCTCATATTTCTTCACATTTTGTGGGCAGAAGCATGACTGCCTTTGCTCTAGACCACCTTTTCAGGGATTTTGGAAAACAGAGACAGAGTCTCCCCTCAGAGTCGAGGTCAGCCTCCTTTACTTTCAGAAGACAAGCAGGATCATTGCCTCTAGAAAAAGTTCCAGCTCCTGAGCTCAGGGCTCCTGCCCTGTAACCACCACGCGTGCTGGTGTCACCCAGGATCTTCACATCCCACTGTGGGGACTGGCACTTGGGGAACCAGTCAAGGCTGGAACTCTGCATTGTACTCCTGCTGTGAGTGCCTCTGCCCCAGGTGTCTCTCATCCTTTCCCAGCAAAACCCACCAAACCTGTGAGTTTGAAAGTAGGCTAAAATCTTAGACTCCTCACAATTCTTGAAATAAGCACTCTGTTCATATTTAGTGTTTAAGTTTTTTCAGTCCTTAACGGATGTTGGCCTATGCAAGTAAGAGACCAGTTTTGTGATTCCATAGTAAAATCAAGTGATTTATACTTATGGTCCTTAATTTGAAATTTACTATAACAGTGAACAGTGTAGGAATGTTTAAGAAGATCTAGATGAATCCTGTTTATAATCATAATTCTAATTAATAATTAAATCTAATTATTTATGAAAATTACCTAAAGACCCTGGAGAGGTTTGGCTTATCCATTAGAACAGTGTTATTGTTACTGTTCAGTCACTAAGTTTTGTCCAAATCTTTGGGACCCCATGGACCACAGCATGCCAGGCTTCCCCGTCCTTCACTTCTCCCAAAGTTTGCTCAAATTCATGTCCATTGAATCAGGGATGCACCCATCTCATCTTCTGTCACCCACCTCTCCTCTTGCTCTCAGTCTTTCCCAGCATCAGGGTCTTTTCCAATGAGTCAGCTCTTCACATCAGATGGCCAAAGTATTAGAGCTTCAGCTTCAGCATCAGTCCCTCCAATGAATATTCAGGGTTGATTTCCTTTAGGACTGGCTGGTTTGAATCTCCTTGCTGGGAGATCCAAGAGATTCTCAAGAGTCTTCTCCAGCACCACAATTTGAAAACCTCAATTCTTTGGTGCTCAGTCTTCTTTATCGTCCAACTCTTACAATCATATTAGGTCATTAAATTACCTTAAAAAGGAAATAAAATATATTACACTTGTAAATCCCAGTTTAAATGTCTGAAGGAGTTGGTGATGGACGGGGAAGCCTGGCGTGCTGCAGTCCATGAGGTCTCAGAGTCGGACAAGAATGAGCGACTGAAATGAACTCACTCCTTCTCTAACAATAAGAGTGTCAAACAAAGTAACTTTTCTTGGGCTCACCAAAGAACAAACATCACATGCCAACTAAGTAGACCTCTGCCTTCTTTAAGTCTTTGAGGTGGCATCTAGCCCAGAAAGAGACATTACTTCTGATTTTCTATCTTAGCTGGAATGCGGAAGTTTCAAGAGTTTCCACTTGGCTTTTCTTAGCACTGTGGTTCTTAATTTATGAGTGTTTTCAAGCTAAAAATAATGTCTATTCCAATTATAAACTCAGGGACCAGGAAAATGAACACCAGGTGGTATGTGATCCACTGGACCTCTAAAAGATGGATTCAGAGCCAGAATTTCCCCACATTAACAAGAGGACTGTGATGGATTTTGGATTTTGTGGCATTGGTTTCAGTTCAGATCTTGTACTCACAGATCTTTGAGGATATGCAACATTCCATCCTTCAGGAGAAGTGGTCCTAGGGCCTCTTGATCCTAGATGAAGATAATCACTACTGTGTAAACTTTCTGTGACATTGCAAGGTCATTCCCCAAGGACACCCATCTCCCCTTCAGTAGATTGGCTATCTGACAAGTGACTCAGAATGGAAACTGGGCAAAGGATCCTGATTTTCCATTGCAGCAGCTGGTGTCAGTCCCTGGCTCACCTGCTCTTGGTCTTCAGTTACTCAGCTCAAGCAGTGCTCCAATCTCACTGTTGGGAATACCATGGTCTGTGAATCACTGCTCCCTTGAAAGTGAAAGTGTTTGTTAGTCGCTCATCATGGCTGATTCTTTGCAACCCCATTGACTGTAGCCCCCCAGGCTCCTCTGTCTATGGAATTCTCCTGCAAGAATACTGCAGTGGGTAGCCATTCCCCTCTCCAGGGAATCTTCCTGACCCAGGGATTGAACCATGGTCTCCTGCATTGCAGATGGATGCCTTACTATCTGAGCCACCAGAGAAGCCCCCAGTGTTCTTAGTGTTGCAAATAAGAGTCCAGGTTGCCTTTGCAACTTTTCTACAGCTATGATAGCTGTCCACCTTGCCTCTGATGGTTAAGTGCTGCCAACTCTCCTGTACTCTTCCCCAAATCTGTCATCCCCAGACACCAGGGAGTCCAGACACAGAGCAGCACAGAAAGGCCAATTGTCAGGTCGATTTCAACCAGGCTGGCCACCCCTTGCTGGCATGTTCCTTATTTTACTAGTGAAGATCATGCCCTCTGGGCCCTCCCAGAGACTGGTTAGTTGGTAGACAATCTGACCTTATTTGTCTGCTTCTCTAACTGAATGTTCTGCCTCTGCTGCTACCCAGGCAGTTCTAGCATTCACATCTCATTTTCTCAAGGCCAGCATCATTTTTGAGCGGCAGGGGGCTATCTCAGCAGCAGATCAGAACTGGCTGTCAGTGCCCCTCCCAGGCTACAAATCCTGAGTCCTGGGGGACTGCCCGAATATCAATAACCTCTCTTTTATCCATGCTTATATCTTACCCCAAGTCCAGTCCATTCAAAATTCATTTCCAGATGTGACCTCCTGGGTCATGTCAGTATGTGTGAGTGAGGTTCTGCGACCTTTTCTTAAGCGTGACAGAGTCTGTCTCATCTTCCAGGCCAAGCTGTGGGAGGCCTTAGTATTGGCCTGGAGCAGGATTGGTACTCTATGGCCCATTGCTCAAATACAGCCCGTTTTTATAAATAAGGTTTTGCTGGAATCCAGCCACATCCATTTGTTTGCATATTATCTATGCTGCCTTTGAAAAAACAGGCTTAGAGCTGAAGCTCCAATACTTTTTGGCCACCTGATGTGAAGAGCTAGCTCATTGCAAAAGACCCTGATGCTGGGAAAGACTGAAGCCAAGAGAAGTGGGTGACAAAGGATGAGATGGTTGAATGGCACCACCAACTCAATGGACATGAATTTGCGCAAACTCCAGGAGACAGTGAAGGACAGGGAAGCCTGGCATGCTGCAGTCCATGGGGTTGCAAAGATTCAGACACAACTTAGTGATTGAACAATAACAACATGATACTTTTGGACATAGTGGAAGAACTGAGTAGTTATGACAGAGACTGTTCTGCAAAGCCTAAATATCTATCATGTGCCCCTTTATAGGAAAAGTGTGCTGACCTAGAAGCTGTGCAGGCTGGTGAGGCGATCTTGAGAAGGGTGAGTATCACCTGCAAGGCCTCTGCCTCAGCAGAGAACTCTGCATGGTCTCAAAGAAAATGATGCTGCAGCTGTCTACAGGAGGAAAGGGCCTTATCTTCAAAGCCAGAGAGTCCCAGAGACTCCAAGGATTGAGAACTATCAAGCACATCTACCTAGATGTCCCCATTCTAGGTCCCTGGGGTCCACTAAATCAGGCCCTTGACTTCAGCATACGATATTCACTAGGGTCATGGCTTCATACTTCTCTGTATTTTTATCAGCAGGGTATGCCATCTAGCTACAATACATAGTCCTTTTAGGTTCTGCCACCAAGGACTTCTAGCTTCTAATTTTGTCTTAGATGGTTGGCTTGCTTGAGCTGCCATTTCGTCCTCCAGTGCATCCATTCACCTAACAATCCCCAGCCATCTCCATAGCCCTTACAGTTACCATGGACATCACACCTCTCAAATGCTAGTGATCCTGCATCTTCTGTCACCTGCAACCCATCCTGTACCAGTCAGGCTCAGTCAGGAATCATATACCCCACCAGTGATTTCTATAGAAAGAATTTAATTTAGAAAATTTTAAACCAGGTATTGAGGAACTAGACAGATAAATGCGGGCTGTGGGGCATGCGCACACCCATCTCCCCCAGGCGCCAGGCCTGCAGAGCAGGGCTCTTTCCCCAGCGAGGCTACAGCAGCCCGCCTCCCCACTGCTGTCAGGCAGGTGGTGCTGGCTGTGCTGGGCAGGAGAAAGCACCCAGACTGTCATTGTCTTGTGAGCTTACCTTCTCTGGGTGCTTAGCAAGCCCAGGAAAAGAGCAAATCTTGTCCCCCAAAAAAGGACCCTCTTACTGGGAGTGGTTTATGGCAATGATGTCAGAACTCAGGGGAAGATTCAACTTTGCAAGACTCCTTGAGCTCTCTGATTCCCATATTCTATAGTGTCTGATGGTGATTTTCTAGGGAGCCAACAATACTTAATTCCCTTTCAGATGAGACACCTTATTTCAGTCCCTCTCTCAATGCCTGCTTACAAGTTGGCAAGGCCACTCAGTGTACAACATAGGATGAGACATCTCCAACCTGGTTGATTGAGAGAATACTTCATGATTCTTTTTTTCCTTTTTTGATGGTCTATGATGAAATCATTAAAACATACACAAAAGCAGAGAGAAACTAAACCCCAGGAGCTCAGGCCATTATCAACTAATAACCATTCTTGTTTTCCACCCACCACCACCATCCCCAGATTATTTAGCAGCTACTCCCAACATCATATCACTTTGATGCTCATATAAAACTAGTGATTCCAAAGCTACTTCCCCTGAATTTTCTGGTTTAGTAAGTCAGGAGTGGAGGTCTGAGAATCCATACGGTTTTTCAATTTCTCAGGTTTAGGAACCTATAGTATTAAAAAATATTAGCATGGGCCTTTATAGTGAGAAAGTCATGGTTTGAGTTTGGACTTTGCCCAAGCTATGTAATTTTGAGTGAAAACTTTAAATTATCTAACCCTAAACTCTTTGTCTTAAAGAATTGCCATCTCTGTGAACTTGTGGTCCACTGTGTCCCTCTGATACTTTTCACATTAAATAAATTCTATCAAATCTAGTGTCCCTCAGTCTCTCCTTGTCTTGATTTAGGGGTAGGGACAAGGGCTGGGTTACTTGTCAGCTGTCCTGCTTTACGATGGTTATGTCAACAAAATTTCTTCCCCTTGCACTCTCCACCCACCCAAGGTGTACCCCTTATCAACTTCACCACTGTGTCCCCTTCAGTCCCACTGTAACCTCCCTTACTCTGTTTACTCCAACCCTCTCTCCCAGTAAGTTAGGAACCCAAGGGATCAGACCTACCCCTGAATGGTGGTCTTTAATCCCCCAAATTCTCAGACTTAAGAGTAAAACTGCTTTTGGTTCATGTTGCTAAGCACTTTTCCCAATGAAACCTTAACTTCTCTAGTTGGCATTCAGTCACTTGATGTTTGTGAACAAGCAAACAGGCTTTGCTGAATTGCAAAAGCAAGAACTTTGCTCACTTTTGGTGAACTGAGCATTTTTCTGAATGAAGACTGCAGCTACTTATAACACATAAAGCTCTTTGGAGGGAAGGGAATAGTTATTTAATTTAATGGAATCAAAGATGGGGGGGGGAGATAAATAAGAGAAGCAAGTAGGGACCCACATTGAACCAGAATGAGGAAGGCCTGATTTCTTGAGGCGGAACACATTGTACAGTGGAGCCTGACTTCATTCTCTCCAGTGTTGCCCCTGCAAATTGTTTTCTCAGCTGTTTATCAGAGATTAATGCAAGCTTTTGCCATGACAACTAATAGTAGGGGGAGATCTGGAAAGTACAGGTCTGGGAGAGATTTATTTTCAGTGGAAGTTTGGAAAGTATCACATGTGAAAGCTAAAAAGAACTGCAACAAACTCATTACTCCTTAAAAATGGAAGCTAAAATGGCAGCATTACCTGCTTGATGCTGCAGAGCTGGTTGGTCAATGGGCACAGAACAGCAACCTGGGTTCCTGACTGGTGCTTGTTCCACTGAGATGGGTAGTTGGAAGCATGGCTGTGGGAGGCAGCTCTGCCCCTTATTGGTTGTAAGTCTGATGTCTGATAGTTGCTCATTTGTGTCTAACTCTTTGTGACCTCATGGACTGTAGCCTGCCAGGTTCCTCTGTCCATGGAATTCTCCAGGCCAGAATACTGGAGTGGGTAGCTGTTCCCTTCTCCAGGGGAATATTCCTGACCCAGGAATCGAACCAGAGTCTCCAGCATTGCAGGTAGATTCTTTACTAGCTGAGCTAGATCTTGGGCAAATTAATTAACTCTCATCGGGTCTATATCAGTCAAGGTTCCAGTAGGAAACAGATGGCACACCCAAATTAGCATTCTTGGCCTGAGGGGGGTGGGGGTGTCTACTTCCAAAGGGATTCATTCATGCAGGCCGGGTGTGGGGACGCCCAGGATTAGTGCAGGGACTCAGGGCTGGCAGTGGTGGAGCTGTGACCACCTTAGGACAGAGGTAACGAGGGCAGAGAGAGGTTACTGCAGCCCAGAAGGAAAATCGGCCTCCGGTGTCCTCAGGCTGGGAACACAGACACGCTTGGCCACTTTGCAGAGAGGAGGCCAGGGTGACACAACCCTGACCACACTCCCTCCACCGCCTCTGTTCTCTTGATGATGCTCCTCACTGGCTAAACTCAACCGCAGGCCATGGAATATGGAAGCCTATTGACATAGTCCATATAGACCTGGCTCCTAGGGCAGAAAGCATGGTGTAGGGAGTGGGACAAGTGGATCCATGGCATCAGACAGCACATATCTGTCACAGAGCCCTAGTATTCCCACCAGTAAGATGGGAGTCAAAATAAAACCAACTCACAGCTTGTTGTTAAAGTTGACAACTGAAGGGATGCAAAGTGCCTAGAATCGCAATATGTCTCATAGATAGATAGATATAGATAAATAGATAGATAAAGATAGATAGAGGATAGATACAGTTAACCCTTGAACAAAAACATGGGGGTTAGGGCCACTGACCCTCTGTCATGCAGGTGGAAATAACTTAGTTAGCCCTGGTATCTGTAGCTCCTCTGTACCCCAAATTCCAAATCCATGGAGACAACGAACCTCAGATCACATAATACTGTAGCATTTACTATTGAAAAAATCCACATATAAGTGGACATGCACAGGCCAAACCCTTCTGGAAGGGCTACCAAGAATGACTGATAATTTCTTTCACAATGTGCCTCAAGTGTGTGAAGCTCATTTTCACTGAGAACCTGGAGTCTGACCCATTGGAGGGGAGAGTATCAGGGGCTTAGGGTGGCACAGAGAAAGTCACAGCACCCAGAACCCATGGAGAGACCACTGGGATGGAGAGTAGGGCAGAAAGGCAAGAAAAGCAGAGGCCAAAGACAAATGTCTTTGACCTCAAAGTGCTGCTTAAACATGGTTCCCTTAAAGAATAGGAAAGGAAAAGCCTTCCATGGGAAGGAAAGATCATAACTCATCCATCTTGGTTCCTGCCTGGGTTCCCCCATCCTGTGCCCTCTTCCAACTGCCCCAACTCCATCCTCACCCCTGTTCGAAGCCTACTTACTATGATTCTGCTCACCTGTCTTGATGCTCTTTGGTTCCTAGAATCAGCTTCAGAATCTATCTGGTCCCTAAGTCAGTTCTCAGATGCTGACTCACCCTCCTGTCCTCATGCTTGGACTTCATTTCAACTATTTGTTTACTCTCCCACCATGAGCTTTTCTCAACTGTGGGCAGCCATAGGAGTCACAGGGCTGGTCAGCCTTCCATACTGATGGCCAGTCTGTCCAAGTCAGCAAGTGCCCTAGGCATCGATCTTCACCCCTACTCTCTTTAGTCCCTGCCCCAGGGAGTGTGGAGGGGAAGGTCCTCTTCTTGTTCTGGTTTTTCCTAAACTAGATGCCATCTGTCTCCCAGCACCAATGACTCTGGCTGGTTCTGTAAATACTTTATCCTAGTTACATTAGAACTTATTTTGCTATTAATATTATTGTGACCAGTGAAATTAACCACTGGGTGTAATATTCTTTCTTCAGGGAAATAATGCAAGTTCTAAACAACCAACTTACAGTGAACTTTGGAGAGACCACCCATGCTAAACGAACTTTTGAAAAACTCTCTCTGTA
This sequence comes from Bubalus kerabau, assembly GCF_029407905.1. Classification (NCBI taxonomy): domain Eukaryota; kingdom Metazoa; phylum Chordata; class Mammalia; order Artiodactyla; family Bovidae; genus Bubalus; species Bubalus kerabau. Next base: position 124,953,194 of record NC_073624.1, on the reverse strand, counting down.
CATATTACAAGGAGATTGGGAGTATGTAGATATCACTCAATGGGCCTCGGTGCTATTTCTGTCCCCATGTAGAGTACAATTAGCATTCAGGCCACACACTAACTTCATCCAAGACCAGAAGCTGAAATATAAATACCACTCAAGTGAGGTTATTCAGATCCTCAATCAGATCGACCTGATTCAAGCCAATTATTTTTCCAGCAGAGTTAATTAGAATATGTCTAAAGTGAGTGAGATGTGAAAGGCAACTTTCCATTACCTATTCTTTAACAGTTGCCTTATAGCTGGATTTTTATCCTTAATTTCACATCACAAGGACCTTCTAGAGAGAAGCTGAGCTATGTGTATCCTTGAAACACAAGAATCAAAGCATGTTCCCAACTGTTTCAGCTGAAATATTAAATTGGGTAGAAGGTTAATCACAGGGATATAGGAAGAATTAGAAAAGAGAAACAGAAATCCCAGGGAGGAGGTGAGGGTGAAGAGCAGAAATCAACCTGTACAGATCTCCACTTCTTCACTTAAAGCCTGAAGTCTTTGAGTGGATTCAGCAGAAGTGGAGAATCTTCTGTCCCTCAGTTTTCCATCCTGCATCTGGTTTATGGTTTGATTTCAAGATACATCACCCAACAAGAGCATGTTACTCATCATAGTCCTCAGACTTGCCACCCATGAAATGGGAATATGCCTGAAAAGTTGTTGCTGAGTCGGGAAAGATGCTGGGATTCTTGGCCTCCAGAGGAGAGAAATTCAATCTGGCGCCAGTGAAGAGGCTTGATAACTCAGAGCTTTTGTGTGATAAAGTTTGATTAAAGTATAAAAGAGATAGAGAAAGCTTCTGACATAGACATCAGAAGGGGGCAGAAAGAGTGCCCCCCTGCTAGCCTTTAGCAGTATGTTATGTACCTATCAAAATATTGTTAATTAGAGAAAGAAAATGTCTCAAAACTCAGAGTGGCACCAGGCCCCTCACCCACATGTATTTTGAGATAACATTGGCACAAGGTGAGTCTTCCTGGGCCATAATATGATTGACATGAATCTTTAAGAAAGGCAGATTTCCAAGTAAATATATCATTTCATTAACATAGATTAGGAGCACAATATATGAGTAAAACAACATATTTGGTTTGTTAAGCCCTTATCCCTTCTGAGTCTTAAGTAGAACTGGCTTGAAGAAAGACAGAGTCTAGGGTAAACAGGCAGTTCATTAATATAGCTTAAGAGAAACATTTCCATTTGAAAAACGCATTGGTTAGCTTAAGATTTGAGAAAAGTTAAGTTCAGGTAGAACCAAGTGTCCTAATGGCAACACAGAATTTTAAGATAAACCTCCTTTTACTTTTGTATAGAGAAGGGGAAAAATCTGGCACTTGTTTGTTTCCTCTTGCCACTTAAGAGAGTTAAAAAAATGTCTGATGCTTGCAGCCTATTTCCTCCATCTGGAGACCCCTGGCCTCCCTGCCCGTTACCCTTTCATGCCTTCTTGTGCAGACTGGAGTTGATGGTTCGCATTGTTCCAATCTCAGAACACTTTTGACAAATACAAACATGAGAAATTGCTTTCAGGGTAACAGCTCACTGTGGTGACCCAAGGATGAAAGAGCAGATGAAACCAAGGAGGGTCTTGGAATGAAGGAACAGAAAAACCAGACCCTTGTTGTCCTTCCTTCCCATGCCCAATGTTGTAACTATTAATGAATTTCAGGTCCTCCTGACCAGTATAAACTGTCTCCCCTCCTTCTCCACATAGGGAGAAGGTATTTACCTTACTCTTTCCTCCCACCCAATATATCTACCTTATCCAATCAGCAAATGACCCATAAGACCCATATCCTGCTCCTTACACCCAGGGTATAAAAATGAATCAAGAACCCCTGTTCACTGTCGGCTTTCCCTGACTGTCAGGAAGCTGGCCTGAGGCAGAGACTCTCCCCTCCCCACTCTAACAAACTTTATTCTTCTTTCACTCTGCCTCATGTCTGGAAATTCTTTTCCAACCCACGCACGACACTCATCATTTATTAAGAAGAAAAAAAAAATAAAAGAGAAGGAAGCAAAAAGCAAGATAAATAGCTTTTCTGATTTTGAGCCAGAAAGATACAAGCATATGCCACAAGCAAAGACACAAGGCTTTCTCAGGCGTCCCCTGACTCTGTTGCAGGGATCAGAAAAGGAGAAGAGCAAGATAGCCAGGAAGTCACCCTCCCCACCCAGAGAAGACCTCAAGCCCAGCCCCTTTCCCTCTGGCCCTTGAAGGTTTTTCTTGTGGAAACAAGGTTCTAATTGCTGATTTCTGTTTTAAAGTCCAAGACACACTTTAAACATCTGTGTGTAGTGTGGGCAGAAGGGGTGTGTGTGTGAGTATGTGTGTGTGGGGGTGTTCATGTGTGCATGCAAGAGGAAAGTGATGGAGTCAGGGTGGGATTATCTTCAGGAGGTGAAAGAAAATAGCAAAGCAGCAAGCACTTCTCAGTACCCCAGGCCCTTCTGTCTGGGCTCTGTGTGCAGAAATGACTTGAGCGGCTGCAGGACAAGGGGCAGGCTGGGCCACACAGGCTCTGTGGCCCTGCGGTGCGTGGGCCCCTGACACACAGCCAGCCCGTCCTCAGGGCCTCCTAGACAAGAACCAGCAGCAGACCTAGAAAACAGAAGGCCAAGCTTCTGACAAAGCTCTGTGGCTTTCAAGAATATAAAGGTTTCCTTTTTTAAATAAAAAAACATTTATTATATTTTTAAAGTTATCAAAAATACACAAATTATGACTATACATCTCAATGCACTTTTACAAAATGAATCACCATGTAACCATCATCAAGATGAAGAAACAGAACATTACAAGCACCCCAGCACCTCCCTTCACTGTCAGAGTCAATACCTCCGCCTGGAGGAACCGTCTGTCTGGCTTCTGTCACCACCGGTTTCTTTTGGCTGTTTTTCATCTATGTTTAAATTAAATAATATGGTATGTACTGTTTGTGTCTGGTTTCTTTAGCTCAACCTTGTAATTTGTGGGTTATAATCTGTGTTGTTGAGAGTAGCAATAATTAGTTCCTTCTCAATATAAGAATGTATCATATTCTTTATCTGTTCTATCTATTTCTTTATCTATTTTACTTCTTTACCTATTTATCTATTTCTTTATCTATTTTACTGCTGATGGAAGTCTGGATTCCTTCCACTTTAGTGATTTTACAAATACTGATACTTTTTGATATTTCTTGATGTATCTACACACACATTTCTCTCGATTATGTCTCTAGGAGAGGAATTCCTGGGTCATAGGGTTATACGAAGATTTCTGAAAAAAATCTACCAAAATACCGCTGACAGACCACATGAAATCAGACAGATCCGAACTGGGGTCCCACCTCCCCTCTCGCTGGCTTGAGATCTTAGTCCATACGCCTGTCTGTGAAGTCTTTCCTCACTGACAAGTAGATTTTTCAGGGTGCTCCTGCGAAGGAACCCGTCTTAACCCATTTTCCCCCTTCCTTTCCCTGCAGAGCTACTTCAAGACGGTGTCAACACACTCCATCCCCTAAGTCTCTCCTTCCACTCTGTCTCCAACTCTCCCACCAGGCCTCTTCAGCCACTCCCCAGCCACTCTCCTCCTGAGTGCTTAGCAGCAGGAGCAGAAGGGGGCCTCCCTGTTGACACAGGCTTCCCTGGTGTCATGGGCCTGCAGGCCTCTGGCCCTTCCTTCTCAAACTCTTTTGCGGGTTCAGTCTCCTCTCTCTAAACCCCATGTGTTGCCAAGCCCATGACTGGGACCTTGGACTTGCTCTTGGCTGTGGAGTGTCACTCACTAGATGACCTCATGCAGGACTGTGGTTTCCATCTCTCTGCTACTGACTCTCAAGTATTTTTGTTATTCAGTCACTCAGTCATGTCCAGCTCTTTGTGACCCCATGGACTGCAGCACGCCAGGCTTTCCTGTTCTTCACCATCTCCTGGAGCTTGCTCAAACTCATGTCCATTGAGTCGATGATACCATCCAACCATCTCATTCTCTGTCACCCCCTTCTCCTGCCATCAATTTTTCCCAGCATCACGGTCTTTTCTAAAGAGTCAGATCTTTGCATCAGGTGGCCAAAGTATTGGAGCTTCAACTTCAGCATCATTCCTTCCAATGAACATTCAGGGTTGATTTCCTTTAAGATTGACTGGTTTGATCTCCTTGACTGGTTTGAGTCCAAGGAATGCTCAAGAGTCTTCTCCAGCACCACAGTTCAAAAGCATCAATTCTTCAGTGCTCTGCCTTCTTTATAGTCCAACGCTCATATCCATACATGATTACTTGAAAAACCATAGGCTTGACTATACAGACCTTGGTCAGCAAAATGACCCAAGCATTTATCTCCCACCAGACCTCCAGTCTGACTCACTGATCAAGCTGCCCACTCTACCTCTGCCTTTGGATGGCTCTAGGCCTTCTCATACTCCACGCAACCTGAACTGACATCCTGCTCTTCCCTCCCCGACAGCCCTTCCTCTCTCAATGAAGGTCAACACAATGTCCCAGCTGCTCAGGAAAGAATCTCTGAAAACATTCTTGACCCTTATCTTCCTGTCAGTCCTCACATCTGGTCCAGCTGCAAATGCTGCTGGCTCCACCTTGAAGATGGAGCTGGCCATTTCCTTGGAGGTCCAGTGGTTAGGAGTCTGCCTGCCAATGCAGGGGACATGGATTTGATCCCTGGTCTGGGAACTAAGATCCCACATGCCACGGGGCAACTAAGCCCATGTACTACAACTACTGAGCTCATGCACAACATCTCCTGAAGCCTGTGTGCTCTAGATCCCATCCTCTGCAACAAGAGAAGCCGCCACAATGAGAAGCCCAGGCACAACAACTAGGGAGTGGCCCCTGCTTGTCCCAGCTTGCCCTTGCTCACTTCAACCAGAGAAAGCCCACGTGCAGCAATGGAGACTCAGCGCAGCCAAAAAAAAGAAGGATTCGGCATTGGACCCCTCCTGCCAGCCCCGTGACCATTATCTGGAAGGCTGGTTACCCCTCCCCTGCTAGACAGGCTCGCTTTTCTTGCCCTGGCCCATGCCCTCCCCCATGGGATCAACACCTGGCCAACACCTGGGAAGACAGCATTCCGGGAACTCTTGCCTCCTGCAGACTGAGCCTACACTCTAACAATGGACACCTCCTCTCCCCGTCAACCCTTGAACCCTGGCCCCTCCTTCTCCACTCCTGTGTCAGCTTTCTGGAAGAGCACATGTTCCTCAGGCCCTTTGCACCTCCTCCTGCTCCCACAGCCTGTGCCACTCTCCCTCCATCACCAGAGACCCCAGAGCATTCTCTCTCTCATAGCTTTCCATCCTTTCTCAAAATTTACCTCCTGGCCACCCCACCTAAAAGGTTCCATGCCCCACATTTCCCACTGCATTTCCTTGCTTGGTCTTTCTCCTGACACTTACCATCACATACTGAAAGTTTTCCTTGTTTCTTGTGTACTCTTTGTCCCTCTCTTCTCAAAGTCCAGTGAGAGTGGGGAGCTGTGTTCATTCAGCATCATCTGCAGGTGATACCTGCCTGCAGGAAATGGGCTTCGGACACAGACTCGACGTTTCAGGCACAGAAGGAGCAGATGGAACACCTACAATCGTGTTTCACACACAGTAACCACTCCATAAAAATGTATTTGGTGAACACATCAGTTCATGAAGTAACAAGTAGAAGACCACATCAGTGAACTCATGACCACGAGGAGATAATGTTCAGGAAACAGCCCAACCCACCATGAGTGCTCCGAGCAATGGGTATTCCTTCAGCATTTCCCTTGGTCACCTAAGCTTGACCTTGAGTGTGCTTGACCTTGACCTGAGCCAGGACTGCTGTTTGCACTGGGGCCGCTGCAGGAGCCATTGTGGGCACTGCCGCCAGTAGCACCAACAGCTTCCTGGCTATTGCTTTCAGAGTCTGGATACTCTCAGCAGTCCCTCAGGAGGTGACCATTTCAGGGGTAATTGCTAGCACACTGGCACATGTTCCTCAACCCTGCACTCAGAATGGGTTTGGAGGGAGAGGCGTGTGGAGACTGACACTCTCTGGACACCACTGGGAAGAATGCATGAGGCAGGTTCCAGGCATCACTTGACATTGGTCCCTTCTTTCTTGAACCTAGCCCTCCACTCACCCAGGGGCAGGGCTTCCATCAAGTCCATGTCCTCCCAAGGTGACATGTGCCTTTTCTCCCTCTACCAAAGCATCTCTGCTGCCAACCCATGAGGGTGCTGAGCTCCACCTTCCCAGGGTGGGGGATGGCCCCTTCTGTGCGCACCAGCCAGCCGGCCCTCCTCCGCACCGGCGGTCACCACCTCCAGGTTTCACCTGTCCTGTGACATCACCTACTCACCCAGTGTTCTGCTCAGCAGACTGAGTTCTGAGAGCAGATCATGCTGATTCATGCCCCACATCTTGCCTAGGGAATAAGGGAAGGGGAAATAAAATTCATTCTTTTAGAGCAATGAGAGCATTAGTTATGTGTCTGCTAAAGTGATGTGGTAGCAGGAGGAAGGGATGTAGAAGTACCTTATGGGCTCCTTAGAGGAAACCATCCACTCCTTCAGTAATACAGTAGACCTGTTTGGTATGGCTGTGTGTGAGCATTTCACTCTTCTCTGCATGTGAAGACTCAGAAGCCCAGGGACCTGAGGCACTAGGTCAGGCTCCAGCCTCCTTGCCCGGGAAGGAATGGAGGCCCAGGGCCATCCCGGGTGTCAGTGGAGGACACAGGCAATTAGAGAAGTGAGGTTGGAAATGCACTGTTATTCATTTGGTCCCCTACACAAACCTGTGAGTGACCCAACAGGGGGAATTGTGTATGCATGCATGCATGTGTGTACGTGTGTGTTATGTGGGTATGTGTTGCATAATGTGCCCCCACACATACCCATGCATGTTTTGAGAATAGAAAGAAAAGCAAAGCAGAATTCTCTTGAGGAAGTCGGTGTCACTCACAGGAGAGGGACATCACTGCCATGCGAGGAGCAGGCTCTGTTTGCCAGGCTCACCAGCTTTCTGGGTGACCCACCAGGGATGCCTCTTTATGTCCCGCCCACAAAAAGGGAGGTAACGTGTCTTCTTTAGGTTTAGGCTTCCCTTCAGCCCTAGTTCAGTTTTCTTTGATTGTTATTTTTCACTGGTTTCAATGCCAAAAATAAGGTGGGGGTGCAGACACACCTTTTTTCCAAGAAGCCTTGAGCAGGACCACAAAAATAGAAGACCCCTCTATTGGTTGAGGGTGGTTGGTTGGTCGGTCTGGAAATGACGTAGCTCTTGGAGGTGTTAGAGAATACCAAAGCACATCACTAGAGTACAAGCTCATATGAATCCATTTTGAATAAAGAAAATGGAAATGGAATATTTGGGGAAGGACAAAATAATTACAAGTAACATTTGTTTGTACTGTTTATAATGGTGATGCACCATTTTGCCATTTAATTAAAACCTTGTAAGTTTGGTGCAATGGCTGCCTGAGGAAACTGCCTACCCTTCACACCCTGCATGGCCTCCTCCAGCCCCCTCTGGCATTATCTGAATTGGGAGATCCTGCCATAGTGGCTGCTAGGCTATGAAGCCACCAACCTCCTCTGCTGGCTGAGGGGCTCTAGCCTCACTGCCAGATTAAGGACATGTTCTGTAGGTGACAACCTGGGTGGTAGGGCTGAGCAGAAGTCCTGAGAAGACCCAACATGCCCTGCCCTGGCCCAGGTGACTCTCTGCTCTCAGCTGAGGAGTGGGACAGAGCAGGGGGCTTCTAGAATCTACTGGCACCCATACACAGCCTCAGACGCACTGACTTAACTGGCAGCCAGGCCTGCACTCCCACACCTCAGGACGTGAGCTTCCCTCCTTCTGAGCCTTCTTGAGTGGTGCAGTTCTGCAGAGAGAAGCTCCATTTGTTCTCCTCAGAGCTGGGCTGGGGGACGGTGGGCCTGGCCAGGACATTTCTTTCCTCTGCCTCTGGTCCCCCAGCCTCTCTGTCCCCAAGGCCTGTGCTATGCCTGGTCTCTGAGCCCTTCCATCACCTCAGGGCTCCCCTTGGGGCCAACCTTACATGCAGACCTTTCATTTTGTCTCCCAGAAATGATCCTCCCACCTCCAGGCCCCTCAGATCCTGCCAGGGGACTTGGGCTGAAATTGCCTTCTCTGTTATGCTTTGAACTCTATTCCTCCTAAATTCCTATGTTGAAGCTTTCACCCAGTACCTCAGAATGTGACCTTATTTGGTGTCTTAGTCCGTTTCAGCTGCTATCACAAAATGCCACAGATTGGCTGGTTTATAAACGACAGAAATTTATTTCTCACTGCTCTAGAGGCTGGGAGTCTGTGATCAGGCTCCGAAACAGTGACGTTCTGGTGCGGGCCTCCTCCTGGGTCACAGCCAGCACCTTCCCGCTGCGTCCTCACACAGTAGGGGTGTCTGTGAGGTCTCTTTTATAACAGCAGCAGTCCCGTCAAGGGGGTGGGGCTCTCATTGTCTAAGCACCTCCTAACAGCCCTGCTCCTATAACCATACCTTAAGGGGTTAGGATTTCAACGTATGAGTTTGGGCAGACACAAACATCCAGGCCATAGCATGTGAAGACGGGGTCTTTACAGAGGCAACCAAATTAAAAACAGGGTCATTAGGGGCAGTCCTACTGCAACATGTCTGGGAAATTTGGGGACAGACACACACAGGCAGGATTCCACGTGAGGATGAAGACAGCCATCTACAAGCCAAGAAGAGGCCTGGGACAGCTGCTCCCATACAGCCTTGGAGTGACAACCTGGCTGACACCTTGATCTTGAACTTGCAACCTCCAGATCTGGGAGCAGATCTCTGCTGTTTGAGCTGCCTGATCTGTGGTGCTCAGATGGCCCTTGAGGACTAACACTGCTCCCATGAGGCTGGGTCCATGGTACCCAGCACAGAAAGTGGATGCAGTGACGGCTGCTGGATGTGGGATCTTCTGGGGGTCCCCTCCCTCCTTGTTGTCAGTACAAAAGGTACCGGTTGGTTCCCCCTGACTTGGTTCCCCAGCCTCATGATCACTGCCACCACTGTGCTCCCTCCTATTGCTGAACTGCTGCTGCCTCAAGAGCCCCTTTCTGCTGTATGGACTGTAGATTGGATGTTAGCTTGTTCACCAGCAAAGAGGCAGGGGTTACGAAAATGAAGGTCTTGTCCCTGGCCATCTGGAAGCTCACTAGGGACCCATCAGGGTGCTCTGTATACCAGGCTGGTGCTGTGAGAGCTCAGGGCCATGGGAGTACAAAGAAGCAAAGTCTAGCCAAAGCTGGGGCTTCTGAATACTTGGAAGTTTGTTAAGCGGTAGCCTGATGTTCAAGATCGGAGAGGTCATCTAAAGACACCCGCTGGACTGGGACTACAAGCTGGCTACAGCATCACAGGTAAGAGAAGTCAGAACTGGGACCAGACCAGGGTCCCAGCCTCAAGCCCCGCGTGCACCCTGGAAGCCCACACCGAGTGGTCGAGACCAGCATCCCCCTCTAGTGCTCAGCCCAGTGGCTCCAGGTGCACAGAGCTCAGCCTCCTCCCCATCCTCACACCACTCACACCGACCAGAAGTGTTCACAAACACAGAGCCAGGGCAGGTTTTCCTGGTGGCTCAGCAGTAGAGAATCAGCCTGCAATGAAGAAGAGGCAGGAGACGTGGGTTCAGTCCCTGGATGGGGAACATCCCCTGGAGGAGGGTATGGCAACCCTCTCCAGAATTGTTGCCTGGAGAATCCCGTGGACAGAGGAGCCTGGCAGGCTGCAGTCCACGGGGTCACAAAGAGCTGGACACAACTGAAACAACGGAGCACACATGCATAGCCAGGGCGTCACAAACTTGTCCTCCCTGTGGGCAAAGGAAGACATACAACCAGAGCCTTTGAGAGGCTCTGGGTCAGAAACAGTCTCTAGCAGCTGTGAGCCACCCACAGTCCTGAAGCTGAGTCATGATGCCTCCTGCAAGGTTCTGCAGACCCCCAGAGCTCCTGCGGGGAAAATGACGACACCTGCCCTAACAGCAGAGACTGAGAACCTCCCTCCCATCTGGACGCAGCAGACAGCCCCAGGATGCTTCAGACACATCCCCTGCCTCTGCCTCTTCTACTCCTCCTAGGGCCTCACAAGGATGATGCCTGATGACAAGTGGGCACTCGGAGGGTAGAGACATGATGTCCGGTGATGTCTTCTTTCCTTTGTGCACAGGATCAAAAAGCTGTCATTAATCCCCAACAGTCCAAGGTCATTGTAACTGAAAAGCACCCTGAACCTGAACTGTAGCTGCAAAGTAAACCCACCTGCTAGCTTCCTCCTTGAAACAAATTTGTCAGCCTAGACTCTGATGTTAGTAAACTATGAGCCATTTTCCTGTTTTCCTAAGTGCCTGAAGAAGCCCTTAAACTGGACTGATCAAAAGGAAAAAAGGAGACAGAGGCAGTCAGGCCCTGCCAGGCTCTGCAACCCCAGGCCTCCCTATTGCCTACGACTGTCTAGAGCTTCCCATGTGGAGACTTAGGGACCAGGAGTTTTCCTGCCTGGGGAGCTAGCCCACACCCATAGAGGGTCAGTGCTGCCTCTACCCTGGGCCCTGGAACCCTCCTCTGCTCCTACACTCTCACTCCCCTTGATGTTTACATGTGTCTGTCCAGCTTCACCACAGGACCACAAGCTCATTGAGGACAGACTGTGTCTTGTTTGGATTAATCTACCAAAGAGAGTGCTCAGCCAGGCTTGCTGAGGTGCACAGACACTCCTGCATTGCCCACAAAGCCTGGCACCATTTAGTACAAACTCACCCTTCAGCCTGTCTCTCATTCCCTTCCCCTGCACAAACCCTCCAGCCTGCCAAGCTGAGCAACTTTGGAACTTGGTTCTCCTTGAGCAGCCCCTCAAAGTTTCCCCTCTGCCCTTATTCACTCCTGTTTCTGCTCCCTGGGGCTCAGAGCCAAGCTTGCATAGCACCCCGGGCATCCATCACCAGGCCCTGTGTCCCCCAGGTGTGGGATGTGGTGTGAGTGGCAGGGTCTCTGAGACACCCTCCCATTTGCCTGGCACTCGGGGTCATTCGCTCCCTTTCTATGTAGTCATTGTTTTCCCAGCTGGGGGCCAGGTCTTTTCTGCCCACCGCCCATTACCACCATATCCTTTGTAACCTAATCCCTTCATCCATGTGCCACAAATTTCAGGCTGCCTAAGATGGTCCAGGGAGCATGGGAGAAACAAGTTCTGTGTCAGCGATTCCAGGCAGGGCCCAGGAATCCGAACTCCTTCTGGTATTTCTTCTCCTGCAAATAGCCCAATGCCTTGCTTTGAAAAATAGCTCACCAGTATTCAATACATATTTGCAATATACAGATTTGCAGAACCACACCCTGTGATTCCCTTCCTGGTGTGGCATGCCTGCCCCAGTGCCTTTTCTCCACTTTTCAGTCTGGTCCTTGGGTTCTGTTTCCAGGAAGATGTAGTGAAAGCAGATAAGAAGCAGGTGCCCACAGAGCCTCCTAAGCCAGTGAGGAGGAGCACAGGCTGGGTCACAGCCCCCTAATTACAGCCGTCTCCATGCTGAGCGGGCAGGCCCATAGCTGGAGGGCTCCCCTCAAGCTCCATCCTTGGCATAACTGTTCAGCATCTTCCCCTGGGCTCCCTGTTCTCTTTCTCTGCCTTTTCACAGGCTCCTGCTGTTTAGCCTCCAAATATGCTCACATTACTCCAGCCTTTGCCTTCAACTCCCACCCACCAAATCACTGGTTCTCACTGTTCCCTCATCCCCAGTTGGTGGACTCCGAAGATACATTCTCAGAGCTTGGGCAGGTGGGCTCTGAGCAGGTATAGAAGCACCCAGGCTAAGGACAGTGGTTATATCAGATCAGATCAGATCAGTCACTCAGTCATGTCCGACTCTTTGCGACCCCATGAATCGCAGCACGCCAGGCCTCCCCGTCCATCACCAACTCCCGGAGTTCACTGAGACTAATGTCCATCGAGTCAGTGATGCCATCCACCCATCTCATCCTCTGTCGTCCCCTTCTCCTCCTGCCGCCAATCCCTTCCACCATCAGAGTCTTTTCCAATGAGTCAACTCTTCCCATGAGGTGGCCAAAGTACTGGAGTTTCGGCTTTAGCATCATTCCTTCCAAAGAAAACCCAGGGCTGATCTCCTTCAGAATGGATTGGTTGGATCTCTTTGCAGTCCAAGGGACTCTCAAGAGTCTTCTCCAACACCACAGTTCAAAAGCATCAATTCTTCGGCGCTCAGCCTTCTTCACAGTCCAACTCTCACATCCATACATGACCACAGGAAAAACCATAGCCTTAACTAGATGAACCTTTGTTGGCAAAGTAATGTCTCTGCTTTTGAATATGCTATCTAGGTTGGTCATAACTTTTCTTCCAAGGAGTAAGAGTCTTTTAATTTCATGGCTGCAGTCACCATCTGTAGTGATTTTGGAGCCCAGAAAAATAAAGTCTGACACTGTTTCCACTGTTTCCCCATCTATTTTCTATGCAGTGATGGGACTGGATGCCATGATCTTCATTTTTTGAATGTTGAGCTTTAAGCCAACATTTTCACTCTCCACTTTCACTTTCATCAAGAGGCTTTTGAGTTCCTCTTCACTTTCTGCCATAAGGGTGGTGTCATCTGCATATCTGAGGTTATTGATATTTCTCCCGGCAATCTTGATTCCAGCTTGTGTTTTTTCCAGTCCAGAGTTTCTCATGATGTACTCTGCATATAAGTTAAATAAACAGGGTGACAATATACAGCCTTGATGTACTCCTTTTCCTGTTTGGAACCAGTCTGTTGTTCCATGTCCAGTTCTAACTGTTACATGGTGGTTACATGGTGGCCCTCAAAGGGGAACATGAGGCCGATGAAAGGGAGATATCAATGCTGCTGCTGCTGCTAAGTCACTTCAGTCATGTCCGACTCTGTGCAACCCCATAGACGGCAGCCCACCAGGCTTCCCCGTCCCTGGGATTCTCCAGGCAAGAACACTGGAGTGGGTTGCCATTTCCTTCTCCAATGCATGAAAGTGAAAAGTGAAAGTGAAGTCACTCAGTCGTGTCCAACTCTTTGAGACCCCATGGACTGCAGCCCTCCAATCTCTTCTGTCCATGGGATTTTCCAGGCAAGAGTACTGGAGTGGGGTGCCATTGCCTTCTCTGGGAGATGTCACACATTAGGACAATTTCCTACAAGTGGCAATGTCTCTTTATAGTTTGCATGTTGACATTATAAGGGCACTAGTTATTCATGAGTTGCAGGCCAGGAGATCCACTGTCCTGTCCTCTGTCCTCACCCTGGGGGGTCATCACCAGGGCTTACCCTCCTAGAAGCTCCCCACTTCCTTCAGCGTCACCTCCTCCTGAACTTATGGGTTAAGAATGTCCTAGTCCCACACTGACAACTTCCCCACCCAACAATTTCCCCACCCTTCTAGTTTCTTTCCTTTTGCTCCATCAGTGTCAGTGATGCTCAGGGCCTGACCTCAACCTTCCTCTGCTCTCTCCAGGCACATGGTGTCTGGGTCATTTCATCCCACCCTGTGGCTTCCCATGGGTCCATGTATCTGAAATGCAGCCCTGCTCTCATTAAGTAAAACCATCACTCCTTGCATTTATAAAGGTGAGAGTTACTATGAAAATCTCAGAAAATAATTTTAGAAACATGGAATATCAGAGTTGGAATCCACCTAGAGATGATCTGGTGAGAGGCACTGCTATTAAAGATAATAACAAAGACAACAATAATGTTCAAGCACAGAACATTCTGTGCATAGACTTCAGCCCCCAGGTATGTAAAATCATTTAATCTTCACATCAATCCTCTTAAGGTAGAGTATTATTACCCTATTTTACAGATAAAGACACTGAGGCCTAGAGACATTTAAAGGATAAGCCCAGGTCTCTCAAACACTGCAGAGCAGAGCCAGGGGAGAGCAAAGGCTTGCTTTGGATTGTAAGAGGTCCAAGGTCAGACTCTAAGTGACCACTCAGCCTGAGCAAGACTCCTGGCCTTGGGTCACAGGTCCCTTCTCAGTCCACCCTCCCCCCACCCCTTTAGCCCTACTTGCCTCTCCAGGCTGCATCCATCTTCACTCTTCACTTCTGCCACCTGTGGCTTCTATAAGCTTTCCACATATCCATGTCTCTCCTGACCACAGGGCTTTTCACATGCCATTCTCTACCTGGAACATTCTTCCCCACCCTCTTTCCTCCAGGATCATTCCTCCTTCTGGGCTCTGCTGAGTATCCTGTGCAAGGGAGCCTCCCTGTTCCCCACTCCCTCCCCAGCCTGAGCAACTGTCCCTCATATGCCCTTACATTAGCAGCTACAGTGTCATATCTGTATGACAATTCAGCTTCTCCCTCTACAGTGAGTGGCAGGAAGAGCGAGGGTGGTCTGCTTACCACTGACCCTCCAGGGGCAAGCACCCACTGGGTTCCATAGATATATATTGAATATATGACTAAATGGCAGAATGAACAGCTCTCCTGAATCCCAAACAGCTTCCCTGGAATTCTACACTCCGCCCCACCCCCATTATAACTCAGGAAAATAGTCCCAGTGAAGGCAAAATAAGATCTTGGTATTATGTGCACTGGGTTCAGAAGAAACATCTAATGCCCTTCTTGCTGGTTTAAATTTCTTTTTATTTTCCCTGTAAATCTAGAAAAGTATTCACATTTCATTCAATTTTTTAGATTGCATCTAAAAGAGGGTAAATTATAATTTTGTGAATGCTATCATGCTGTAATTTTTGTATCTAAAGAAAACAATAACAAACAGTTGAAAATGAGGCGATGGGCAAGATTTCATCTGGTAGTTTCCACCCTCCACATTTGCTCCAGATAAGATTTGCCACAGAAAGTATCTGTGTGCTTCCTCAACTTGTGCTTAATTGTGTCCTGGTGTTTCTACAGATACATTCTAGACATTTATGATTCATGTGCCTTGGGTGGAAAAGGGGACGGGGAGACAGGGGGATCTGGTGCTCCCTGGAGGCCCCAACTATCTTTCTGGAAACCCTGGTGGGGAGTGAGGCAGAGCAGGGCGTCCTCTGGGATCGGCAGAGGCTCCCCTCCCCAGGACATCACTGTGACAGTAAGTGGAGCCCATCTGGTTTCCTCTGGGGCAGTCACTCTGGGCAGCTGTTTCCTGGCACTAAGATACCAGCCCCTGGGATGATATTAAATCTCCCTATGGGGTACAAAGTCTCCTGTTAAAAAGTGATCAAAATCAGCCTTGGGAAGAGGTGGATGATAAATTAATGAACACAATTTTTCCTTCAAATTGTGCTGGGGCAGAAATTAATTACTGGGCAAATGAGGGACAAAGAGGGCTCCCACCTCCTGCAGCCTCTGAGCCCTGTGCTAGTTTGTTCTTCTGAAATCTAATCTCCATGAAACACTTCAGGGTAGCATACATCGGGAGCATAAGAGTTTCTTAGCAGGCATGCTAATATGAACGCCATCATTCCATGGTAAAGAGCATGCTGTCTCTAAAAACCTGCGACTGACAAGGACGATATCTCAGAGGGGCCCATGGCTGGTTCCCAGACCCTGTTAATAACCACCGTACAGAATGGGTGCTGACTGAGCTAGGGAGACTGCTGACTGTAAATTGTGTTTATAGGCACATCCACAGATAGATATGTACAAATGCATAAAATCTTTATTTTCAATAGCATAAATTCTAGTCCTGCCTAGAATGTAAATGAACTTCCCTGGTGATTCAGTGTCCTTTGCAGAGAGTTTCCAAGGCAGAGCTCTCTGCAATGTCATCTCTGAAGCTATTTATAGGGCTCTGGCATGTGGCTTGTGCTGACTGATGGGGCAGGCCCAGTGACACTAGGAGTGTGGCTGCTGGCCTCCTAAATCACTCCTTTCATAAGTCCCTTCTTATTCCTGGCCTGGACCACAGAGGACAGAACAACTGCTTCTCACTGGTGTGGGGCAGACCTGCCAGGCTGCTCAGGCCCTGGGAGGGGGAGATGCTCAGGCCCTTGGAGTGGAGAGATGCTCAGGCCCTGGGATGGGAGAGACGCTCAGGCCCTGGGAGCACTCCTGGGTGAGGAGGGATGCTCACTGTCCTGGCTTCTAGCCGGCCTGTGCTAGGAGAAACACCATGAGTCCTTTGAACACCCATGGACTTGGTAATTGCCATCTTGTCTTAAATATTAAGAAAACAATATCAGAGGTCATACTTCTCTCAAGACAGACAGTTAGTAAGTGGCTGACAGAGCCAGGTGCCCCCTCAATAGCCCTGCTTTCCCAATGCTTTTTTACTGCTGAGTCACTGCCTCCTGGGTTTCTTTATTCCACTTCACTCTCAGGAGCCAGCTAGCGATGACTCTGATCTCAGAAAGGGAGTAGGATGTGGCCCAGGCCTGGGGGCTGCAGAAGGGCATACTCTCCAGGCTGCAAGGCCTGCTGGGACTCCTCTCAGCCTCCCTTTCTGCCACCCTGTCAGCGAAGTGAGGATACTGCTCTGCAGAGCCCAAGGTTAGACACTGCAGCGCACAGGAAGCGTCCCCTTGCCAGGCCTGCCAGGGTGGTTGCAGGGCTAGGTCCTGCTCCTACCGCTGCTGTTCACCAGCCTTTTCATCTTAGAAACACCTTCTCATGTGTCTGAGCATCAGTCTCCTCACCAGTGAGCTGGGAATCACATCTTCCCACCTACTTCACATGCAATGTAGTGAAAACTGTAGGTAATTTGTGTGTAATTTGAAAATCACAGATTGTCCTACAAAGCTAAGTTTGTACCACACTAGAAGGTCACCAGGATCTCAAAAATTATAAGATACAAACTTACACCTATTAGGATGGCCATTATTTTAAAAAACAAAAAGCCAACAACAGAATAAATAACAAGCATTGGCAAAGATGTGGATAAATTGAAACCTTTATACACTGTTGGCAGGAATGTAAATTGGTGCAGCTACTGTGGAAAACAGTAAGGAGGTGCCTAAAAAAAATTAAATATAGCACTATCATATGACCCAGAAATTACACTTCTGGTAATACACCCAAAATAATTGAACACAGGGACTTGAACAGATTTTATACATTAATGTTTTATTGTTCTTGTTCAATCACTCAGTCATGTTCAACTCTTTGCAGCTCCATGGACTGCAGCACACCAGGCTTCCTTATCCTTCACCATGTCCCGGAGCTTGCTCAAACTCATGTCCATTGAGTCGGTGATGCCATCCAACCATCTCATCCTCTGTCGTCCCGTTATCCTCCTGCCTTCAATTTTTCCCAGCATTAGGGTCTTTTCCAATGAGTCAGTTCTTCACATCAGCTGGCCAAAATATTGAAGTTTCAGCTTTAGCATCAGTCCCTCCAATGAATATTCAGGACTGATTTCCTTTAGGATGGACTGGTTGGATCTCCTTGCAGTGCAAGGGACTGTCAAGAATCTTCTCCAACACCACAGTTCAAAAGTATCAATTCGATGGTGCTCAGCTTTATTTATAGTCCAACTCTCAGATTCATACATGACTACTGGAAAAACCACAGCTTTCACTAGATGGACCTCTGTCGGCAAAGTAATGTCTCTGCTTTTTAATATGCTGTCTAGGTTGATCCAACCAGTCCATTCTAAAGGAGATCTGTCCTGGGTGTTCTTTGGAAGGAATGATGCTAAAGTTGAAACTCCAATACTTTGGGCAACTCATGCAAAGTGTTGACTCATTGGAAAAGACTCTGATGCTGGGAGGGATTGGGGGCAGGAGGAGAAGGGGACAAGAGAGGATGAGATGGCTGGATGGCATCACCAACTCGATGGACATGAGTTTGAGTGAACTTCCGGAGTTGGTGATGGACAAGGAGGCCTGGCGTGCTGCAATTCATGGGGTCACAAAGAGCTGGACATGGCTGAGCGACTGAACTAACTAACTAGGTTGTAGGTTGGTCATAGCATTTTTTCTGAACAAGCATCTTTTAATTTAATGGCTGCAGTCATCATCTGCTGTGATTTTGGAGCCAAAGAAAATAAAGTCTGTCACTGTTTCCATCGTTTCCCCATCTATTTGCCATGAAGTGATGGCACTGGATGCTGTAATCTTTGTTTTCTGAATGTTGAGCCTTAACCCAACTCTTTCACTCTCCTTTTTCACTTTCATCAAGAGGCTTTTCAGTTCTTCTTCTCTTTCTGCCATAAGGGTGGCATCATCTGCATATCTGAGGTTATTGATATTTCTCCCGGCAATCTTGATTCCAGCTTGTGCTTCCTCCAGCCCAGCGTTTCTCATGATATACTCTGCATATAAGTTAAATAAGCAGGGTGACAATATATAATCTTGACGTACTCCTTTCCCAATTTGGAACCAGTCTGTTGTTCCATGTCCAGTTCCAACTGTTGCTTCTTTACCTACATACAGATTTCTCAGGAAGCAGGTAAGGTGGTCTGGTATTCCCATCTCTTGAAGAATTTTCCAGTTTGTTGAGATCCACACAGTCAAGGGCTTTGGCACAGTCAATAAAGCAGAAGTAGATGTTTTTCTGGAATTCTCTTGCTTTTTCTATGATCCAGTGGATGTTTGCAATTTGATCTCTTGTTCCTCTGCCTTTTCTAAATCCAGCTGGAACATCTGGAAGTTCTCGCTTCACCTACTGTTGAAGACTAGCTTGAAGAATTTTGAGCATTACTTTACTAGCAGCGTGTGAGATGAGTATAATTTTTTTAATAAAATTTATTTATTTTAATTGGAGGCTAATTACTTTACAATATTGTAGTGGTTTTGCCATACATCAACATGAATCTGCCACAGGTGTACACGTGTTCCCCATCCTGAACCCCCCTCCCACCTCCCTCCCCATACCATCCCTCTGGGTCATCCCAGTGCACCAGCCCTGAGCATCCTGTATCATGCATCGAACCTGGACTGGTGATTCGTTTCACATGATATTATACATGTTTCAATACCATTGTCCCAAACCATCCCACCCTCACCCTCTCCCACAGAGTCCAAAAGACTGTTCTATACATCTGTGTCTCTTTTGCCGTCTCTCATACAGGGTTATTGTTACCATCTTTCTAAATTCCATATATATGCGTTAGGAGATGAGTACAATTGTGTGATAGTTTGAACATTCTTTAGCATTGCCCTTCTTTGGGATTTGAATGAAAATTGACCTTTTCCAGTCCTGTGGCCACTGCTGAGTTTTCCAAATTTGCTGGCCTATTGAATACAACACTTTAACAGCATTATCTTTTAGGATTTGAAATAGCTCAGCTTGAGTTCCATCACCTCCACTACTTTATTCGTAGAGATGCTTCCTTAGGCCCACTTGACTTTGGATGTCTGACTCTAGGTAAGTGATCACACCTTTGTGGTTATCTGGATCATTAAGATATTTTTTATGTAGTTTTTCCATGTATTCTTGCCACCTCTTCTTAATATCTTCTGCTTCTGTTAGGTCCATACCATTTCTGTCCTTTATTGAGCCCATCTTTGCATGAAATATTCCCTTGGTGTCTCTAATTTTCTTGAAGAGATCTCTAGTCTTTCCCATTCTGTTTTTTCCCTCTATTTCTTTGCATGGATCACTGAGGAAGGCTTTCTTATCTCTTCTTGCTATTCTTTGGAACTCTGCATTCAGATGAGCATATCTTTCCTTTTCTCCTTTGCCTTTAGCTTCTCGTCTTTTCTCAGCTATTTGTAAGGCCTCCTCAGGCAGCCATTTTTCCTTTTTGCATTTCTTTTTCTTGGGGGTGATCTTGATCACTGCCTCCTGTACAATGTCATGAACCTCTGTCTATAGTTCTTCAGGCACTCTGTCTATCAGATCTAACCCCTTGAATCTATTTGTCACTTTCACTGTATAAGCAAAAGGGATTTGACTTAGGCATACCCAAATGATCTAATGGTTTTCCCTACTTTCTTCAATTTAAGCCTGAATTTTGCAGTAAAGAGTTCATTATCTGAACCACAGTCTGCTCCTGGTCTTGTTTTTGCTGACTGTATAGAGCTTCTCCATCTTCAGTTGCAAAGAATATAATCAATCTGATTTTGGTATTGACCATCTGGTGCTATCTGTGTAGAGTCATCTCTTGTGTTGTGGAAGAGGGTGTTTGCTATGACCGGTGCGTTCTCTTTGCAAAACTCTGCTAGCCTTTGCCCTGCTTCATTATGTACTCCAAGGCCAAATTTGCCCGTTACTCCAGGTATCTCTTGACTTCCTACTTTTGCATTCCAGTCCCCTATGATGAAAAGGACATCTTTTTTTGGTGTTAACTCTAGAAGGTCTTGACATCCTCATGGAACCATCCAACTTCAGCTTCTTTGGCATTACTAGTTGGGGCATAGCCTTGGATTACTGTGATTTTTAATGGTTTGCCTTCATCATTCTGTCTGTTGTTTTTGAGATTGCACCCAAGTACTGCATTTCGAACTCTTTTGTTGACTATGATGGCTACTGCATTACTTCTACAGGTTTCTTGCCCACAGTAGTTAATATAATGGTAATCTGAATTAAATACATCCCAGAGCTTTGTGCTCTGCTCCAATCTTCTGGGCCCCACCCCCCCTCCTCCAGCCACTTGTCCTCAGGCTGGCAAGTCCCCTCTTATCAGTTTGCCCAGGAGTGGAGTGGTCCAGGGAATCCCCTCAATTCACTTAAAGTACAAAGTGGGCAGTGTGCGAGGCAGCCCTGCAGGGTCACAGCATAAGCACCAGTTGGAGGTACATCCTGAGGTGGCCGTACCTCCTGCTAGGTCATGCTCCCTCCCCGATCACCTCCAGGGATCACCCAGAGCCTGTCTCAGGCTCTGCTCTCAGGTGCCCAGGTGGACACATGGGAATGGGGGGTGAAGGAGCCCCCTCCCCGCCCCCCGCCCCTGTGGAGTTCCGTGGCTCTTGCTAGACTCAGAAGGGCTGTCCCCTGATATTCAGAGACAACCCAGAGGTCTCTGGTAACTTACTTCATGCCTGGTGGCACTGGGGAGCTTCCATCATCCCTGAGTCTCCTGGTGAAATGTCACAAGGAGGCACCAGCACAAAAGAGAGGTTACAGGCAGACAGCCAGGGGCAGAATCCTGTACCGCTGTGGGCTAGTTTATAACCTCAGGCAGATTACTAACCCTCAGCACAACTGGAAAATAGAAATGATGTTCTTTTTCATCTGATACAATGAAGTAATTTTGTGAAGCATTTAGCCTGATACCCAGTAACTGCTTAGCTAGCTCCTGTTACTATGATCCTCTCTTTGACTTTGGCTTGTCTGTTATGGAGACTTGAATGGGCTTTAGATGCTGACTCTTCCTTTGTTCTAGAAAACAACCTGAGTGAAGAAGACTCCAGTCCATGTTCCTGGAGAAAGTTGTAAAGGCACCATTGACCTAAACACAGACACCTCGGACTCTACAACTGAACAAGCTCTTTTGTTTGCTTGTGTAACATAAATTGTTGGACATGAGGAGGGCAGGGCTTTTTCTCTGCAGATTTTGGCCGTGGGCCTGAGTGCTGAAGGGGGAAGCCCAGGGGAGATCAGAGGAGCAGATGAGCCAGAAGAAAGATCTCAAAACACAAGTATAGCCCAAAGAAGGCAGAGACAGGGCACCAACTGACAAGGAGCTAAGGACCATGGGGATACTCTGAATGGAGAAAACTTGAAGGAGAACACAGGCCATGTTATTTGTATGAAATTTGGGCATCGTGTACGTGTGACACCATTGTTTGCACCAACAGCAGTTACGGAGTCTGGGAGTCTAATTCAGCCAATGCAGCCAGAGGCAGGCAAAGAGCTGGGTAACTGGACACACCCAGGTTGGCATTGTAAATATTATGCAGATTGGCCCTGCCTCTGCCCAGCACACACAGGCAAAAGAGCCACCAGACACTGAGGGAGGACCTGCTGCAGGCAAAATTCCAAAACCAAGTGTGCTTTAGAGATTCAAGCCTTTAAAACAAATGCCTTTCACCTAGAGTGTTTGTTTCCATTGTAAATTGAAAATGTGCTCCGGTTAGAGACAGAAGAAAGTAGATGAAAAAGATCCCTGGCATCCTTACCACCTATTGATAGATACAGTTGCTAAGCAGGTCTTTTTCATTCAGGTTTTCATGCACATTTAAGCGCTCTTTAGGAGTCTGGAATCATCAGAGAGAGGTAGATGACAGCTAGATTTTTCTGATGGGCTTTTTTTATGGGAGTATTTTCCTTTTTATGAAAAAAATTTCTTTTTTATTTTAATGGCTATATTTCTCTACACTTATGGCTCTGTATTCTTTATTTAACTAGTTCCCTGTTGTTGACTGTTTAGGCTTGACCCAATTTTGTAACTCCAATGGCTGTCTTTACACAACATTCTTTGTCTTCTCCTTCACAGAGCTTCTTAGGAGTAGAGTTTACTGGCACAAGTGCCCAGAACATGGTCAAGCCCCTTGGCCCACATTACCAAACTGCCGTCATCAACTTTTATTCCTATCATTTCTGCTATTGCTTGTGTTGCATGCATGCTAAGTCACTTCAGTTGTGTCTGACTCTTTGAGATCCCTTGGACTGTAGCCCACCAGGTTCCTCTTGTGGCAAAATCACTGTATAAGCCATTTGATAGAGATATGGTGCATTCAGAATCCTCTATCTGGGTGCTTGTCCTGGGCTTTGGATCTCCTGGGTGAGATTCCATTAATAACTAGGCTTAATGATCTTGAAATACCCATCCTGGTTTATTTACTGGTGCACCTTTCAACCACCCAAGAACCAGGGTGGATGGAAATGTGGGTGCCGAGTGATGCTTCCCCTGCATCCTGGCAACAAGCCCCCCGGGTCACCAGGGTGGGACTGCTGAGGTTGCAGAACAAAGGAGCAGCCCAGCTTGACCTAGACAGCCTGGTCCCGCGTCCTTGTCCCCGGGTGATGATCAGTGTGAAGATCAGCTTCTGAGAGAGGCCAGGAGCTGGGGTCGTGGGAGGGTGCTGAGGGCTCAGTCCAGGTGGGCCAGAGCACCTTTCAGGGCCCCTCTCCTCCCCTCAGCTGGGACCCTGTCCTGCACTCACCTCGGGAGGGCACTGGGTGGAGGGGAAAGGGCTGGGTCAGTGCTGTCCTGGAAAAATATTAAAGGAAGTTGAAAACATGGCTCTCAAGCAAAACAGAATGAATACATGCCCAAGATTTTATTAAGCTCATCAATTAAGCAGTGAGCCAGGAAGTTGGTAATGCTGGTCCAAATGGCATTTCAAGTACTAGAATTTATGTAGTCCCTTGGGAAAGACTCACTAAAACAGATCTTTAACGTTTGAGGCAAATCTGGTTAATGTCCTACAGGGCAATAAATCAGTAGTTCTCTCTCTTCAGTGGACAGGGAATCATTTCATGTCTATTTGACAAATACCTACAATAGAGCATGGAACTTCACAGAATCTGAGCCCTTAACTAATACTAACTGGAGGAGTCAAGCAATCCTCCTAAAAATGTGGCTAAACTTTGGGTAGGCCTGTAAAAAAAAGCCTCCAGGCAACCCCAGAAGCACACGCAGGCCTCTTGGCCTTATGTCCAGAGTTTGGATGCTTTCTGTTAACACATGAGCTTATGACCACTCCTATAAAAACAACTCAGACTCTGCTTTGCCAACTTCGCAAACACACACCTCCATACACGAAAACATCCTGAGAACTTGGAAGAAAGAAGCTACCAGCCTCGCCAGCGGGGATTCTGCCCTGAATCTCTATCTTAAATGAGATGCATGTGGTCCTTAACATCCTTTTTTTTTATACATTTATGGGTCTTTTACCTCCAACCATGGTAAACTTTTATGGTAGAGCCCATAACTTATATTCGTAGACTTTTAGAAATAGAGCTACTTTAAGATTTTTAAGTCCAAGGCTCGTGTTATCAGATGGCCTGTGCTCCAGTTTTATTAAGGGACTTTCCTAAAGCTAGCTTGCTGAGGGGTGCAGAACCAGGAGAAACACCCTAGCCCCTGCCCTAGGTCCTGCCTATTCTTCCTTCACCCCCAGCACAGCTTTGGATACACAGTATATATGAATGAGATGGAAGCATAGATAGATGGATACGTGGATGAAAATGTGGGTGGGTAGATGGATGGATGGGTGGGTGGGTGAATGGATGGATAGACTGATGTAAATATAATATTGTTTTTCCTTTTAGAGAAGAAAATGACTTGTGAACACAGTTATTCCCTTTTATGGGAGGAGAAGAAAACACTGGTTCTAACTGTGCACATTTCTTCACCAGTGTCCTACTCTTACATGTACTCTGTTTTACAGGCCTACCCAGGGCTTAGCCACATTTTTTGGAGGAAGGACCATTGCTTGACTCTTCCAGTTACTATCAGTTAAGAACAATCAGCCTCATAGGGGGATGGAGGAGGTTGTTAGGCCTTCTTCTTTTGCACAGTTCTCAACACCAGCCTGCACATAGAAATGTCCTGTTATTGGGTCTCCTCCTCAGGCCAATTAAATCAGAATCCCCACAAATGGGGCACCAGCACCACCTTTGTATCACAGCCCCTCCAGATAATAATCACTGACAATTGCAGAGAGAGTTTGACAAGTAAATCTGGGGACCAAGAGCCAACTGGGCTGCACTCTGTATGGGAGGAGCCACTGTGCCAGGGAGTCACTGTGACTTGAATGCTGTATTCTGCTCCTTGGGCTCAAAACTAACCAATCCAATATAAGTGCCCCTCAGCAGGCCACTGCAGAGGAGCCAGGGCAGCCAGACTGTGGTTAGGCTGAGGGAGGAGACCCCTCTCCAGGGAAGGATGAGGGGCAGACCATCCAATGACTCTCATGGAGTCAGCCTCTAGAGAGATAAAAGCTAATTGCCCTTGAAGGAAAATCCGGCTTTAGGAGAAAACTCCAGATGGAGCCCAGCAGAGCCTTTCAGTGTTGGAGGGGGCTCAGAGGACACACTCTGCATAAAGTATTTCTGCCTGCTTATCTGTTAATTTGTGCTTATGTCCTTCTAAGAAAAGCTTAACCTTTCATCAAGATTTGCTATAAGTTGACGTATAACAGTGTCTGAATCCTTTGTGATACCACTGTGTTCATTATGTTATTCAGTCACTTAAAAGGAGTCTTAACGCATCCCCATTAGAATGAATGACAGGAAAATGTTTCTTTGAACAAATGGGGCAATCCTTTAATCAGACAATTAGAACCATTTTTGCTTTCACATCAAGATGAACACCACTTTTACTACTAAATTACATGCATCTTGCAAGCCCAGGCCTCTTGGAAAACCGTTTTAGTTCCCCTGTGCTCTGCATCTGACCCTCAACTGCCTTGTTCTTGATCTCTGTCTTTTTCATTTTTCTACGTTAGTATTTAATGTGTATCTATGGGATGCAAGCCACTTTACATATGTTTTTTCCATTGAAACCAGGCCACAGAGCATCCTGTGAAGTGGGGACTCTCCAGGGAGCACACACCTGCCATCTTCACCACCTCCCATACTCCTCTTGTCAAGACAGCTGCTGACTCAGGGAAGAAAGCTTGGGAACCGCTGCCCCATACCCTCCCTAGGAGTGGGGCCTCGAGAGGCAGAGAGCACCCACTCAGCACCTGCTTCTTCTCAGTGCCCCGCAGAGACAGGGCTGTGCCAGGCTCCCTGGGACACACACCACGGCCCTATATCCAGGTGTACCCTGGTCTAAGAGGCACTGGTCATAGAGCTGGGCATGAGCTGCACCAGGGCAGAGGGCGGGTGGGGCTGCAGAAGCAGTGTCTCACACAGCACCTCAGAGGCTGGCCCAGGGCACAGTGCAGTCAGGGCCATGCGTGTTGTCGGTTGTTGTCCAGCCAGTGTTACTGGTCTGGGTGTAGCTCTCAGTCTAGACAGGATAGACCCAGTGAGTGTCCACGTGTGTGTGTATGCTATGTCTCTTCAGTCGTGTCCAACTCTTTGAAATCCCATGGACTGTAGCCTGCCAGACCCCTCTGTCCATGCGGATTCTCCAGGCAAGAATACTGGGGTGAGTTGCCATGCCGTCCTCAGGGGTTCTTCCCAAGCCAGGGATTGAACCCGAGTCTCTTAAGTCTCCTGCATTGGCAGGTGGGTTCTTTACCACTGGAGCCACCTGGGTGTCCACTGATATCAATTAGGACACTTGGCAACATTTTTAAATTTAAACAAAAATTAGTCAACATTTTAAGCACATAATTCATGTATTACATAATTCATGTATACACTTTAATCCACTTAAAGTGTATAATTAGATGGAATTTAACGTCACTGTCACCAAAGACACAGATGGCACCATATCACTCCAGAACATTCCCTCATGCCCTGCCACTGTCCATCCCCTCTCCACACTGACCTCAGGTGACCACAAACCTGCTTCTGTCTAGTTTCATTTGAGTTTTCTAGAATTTTATAGAAGTAGACTAATACAATGTACCCTCTTGTGTCTGGCTTCTCTCACTCAGGTTGATCATCCTGAGATTTACTGGTGTTGTTTCGAATGTCAGAAGTCTGTTCCTTTTCACTGCTGAGTAATGTTCCACCATGTTGATAGTCCTCATTTGCTTATTGGCCCAGTGAGCTCTCACCATGTGAGTGCAGCAGGTGTCCTGGGATGGTGAGTGGCAGGTGCACCCTGCCTTTGCCAGGGTGACTGACAAGGTCACAGGAAGTCACGTGGCACCCAGCATATGGCTGGATATCCACCACTGGGAGGGTGGCAAGGAGAAGAGCAGGGCCTGAGATAAGGGGCCACCTCAGGGGCCAGAGTGGAGGGTGTTTGTGCCAAGATAATAAGGAAGTCAGAGCGATATCTGAGGGAGAGGCCATCCTGCTGAAGACTAAGAGGGGAGGGAGGCAGGCTGGTGGGGAAGCAGGGCTGGGCTGTGCCTGGCTTGGGAGAGTGTTGGAATTGGGCTTGGCGGCAGAAGGCTTCAAACAGAGGAGTATTGTGGTTAGATTTGCTGATCAGCCCATGAGACCTTGGTCGGAAAAACAGGTTCTTAGGATCGACGTGAACATGGGAGACCAGTGAGGGGCTACTGCTGGTCATCCAGGCCAAAGTCAGGATGTGAGCAGAGCAATGGGGGATGTGTGGGCCATTTAGGACACAGACTATACTTGACTTCAGGATGTCAAAGCCAATGGTGAGGGGATCCTGACACGGGGAGGAGGCCGGAAGCACTCCCTAGGTTCCCCGAGTCTGGATGGTGGGCTTCCATTTGCCGCCCCTCCCACCACCACTTTGGTCAGCTCAGGCTGCCATAGCAAATACCACAGGGGCTTAAACAGTTTGGGGGCTAGAAGTCCAAGATCAAGGTGCCAGCAGATCTGGTTTCTGGTGAGGCCTCTTCCTGGTATGTAGATGGCCACGTTCTCCCTGTGTCATTACATAGCAGAGAGAAAGGAAACAGCTCTCTCAAGTCATCTTATAAGGACACTAATACCATCATGGGGGCTCCATCACCTCCTTAAGACCCCACCTCCTATGTTAGGGAGTTTTGCTTCAACATATAAATTTGGAAGACATTCAGTCAATAACACTCCTTGGCCTCCCGCCCTGGATAACCTAGCTGCTCCTTCTAGAAGCACAACTTCCCTGGGACTACCGACCCACTCTCACTCCAGTCATCATTCATGGTCCGGTGCCCTGCCCAGCCCACAGACCCCTCCTGTAGGACGCTGGCTCCTGCACCCCAGGTCCCCCCAGGCATGGGCTCAGTGAAGCTGGCTGGGAACCTGAGGGCTCACCCAGACTGCTTATCTGTACCCCCGGCTATGGCAGAAGCAGCTCATTGTCCCCAAGGACTTCCCCTCCACCCAGACCTGAAGCTGCAGGCTGTCATAGAAGCTCCATCCCAGACTTTGCTCCAGACCACAAGCAGTCTCACCAGGGCCTAACATTCATTCTGATCCCCTGGGTTCTCTCACTCCTATACTGTTGCTTCCACTCTGGCCTTTGCCTCTAAGCCCAGACCCTTCCCTCTGCTGAGTTTGTCTATTGACTCATCTTCCAGCTTTTCCACTAGGCCCAGCTCTTGGGACATTTTTGGATCCAAGCTCAATACCTTGCCAGACAAGTCTTGTTCACTTTCCTAGCTCCACATGGTCACTACAGCTCAACACAGCCTGGGGGGAGGAAGGAAGGACAATGGCCTCTCATTGCCACACACCGCCCATTGCAGGGCACCTTGGCACCAAGCTTGCCTGGATTGGTATTGACGGGTTGGCCTTGCCCTCTGACCCCAGCCTTGCTCTGGGCACCTGTGTCCAGAAGTTCCTCCAGCCCTTTATCCTCTTCCTCCTGGCCCTCTCATGTGCTCCACTGCTCCTCTTTCTCGAAGACCCCAGACTCCCATTGTAACCAAGGGCACATACTTAGCTGATTCAATCAGAAATCCATACCTGTGAAGAACACATGAGTTCAAGGTCATGCAGAAACTTTGGCATATTGGCACACAAAGGCCACATGTGAGCCAAAAGTTAATGAAAGACTATTTACACAGTCTCCTTTTGCCAGTAATTCTGCATAATACCTGGCTTTATAATGTACTTTGAAAGGAATTTCACTTGAAAAGCTCAAAATTATATACTTAACTACTTGCAGCTTCATTTGCCATGATTAATGGCTCAGTCCTGCCAGGACAACACCTGGCAACAGTCGTTTACATGAGTGGCTACATGAGAAGGCCAAATGTGTTCACATCTTCTGATCAAAGATGCAAAACACTGATTTAAGCTGAGTATTATCTTAGCTTATCTTAGACAAGCCAAAGCCTTAGGCCAAGGAAGCCACTTTTCACTGGATGTGCACAAGCCAGGTGATATTTAAGATCCCTTGAAGCTGTACCACAACTGGCTGTTGTTTTTGCTTTGGCTCCATCTTTTCATTGTTTCTGGAGTTATTTTTCCACTGATCTCCAGTAGCATATTGGGCACCTATCGACCTGGGGAGTTCATCTTTCAGTGTCCTATCTTTTGCCTTTTCATATTTTTCATGGGGTTCTCAAGGCAAGAATACTGAAGTGGTTTGCCATTCCTTTCTCCAGTGAATCATGTTTTGTCAGAACTCTCCACCATGACCCATCCATCTTGGGTGGCCCTACACGGCATGGCTCATAGTTTCATTGAGTTAGACAAGGCTGTGGTCCATGTGATTAGATTGCTTAGTTTTCTGTGATGGTGGTTTTCAGTCTGTCTGCCCTCTGATGGAGAAGGATAAGAGGCTTATGAAAGCTTCCTGATGGGAGAGACTGACTGAGGGGGAAACTGGGTCTTGTTCTGATGGGTGGGGCCATGCTCTGCTGCTGCTGCTAAGTCACTTCAGTTGTGTCCGACTCTGGGCGACCCCATAGATGGTGGCCCACCAGGCTCTCCTGTCCCTGGGATTCTCCAGGCAAGACTACTGCAGTGGGTTGCCATTTCCTTCTCCCAGGCCATGCTCAGTAAATCTTTAATCCAATTTTCTGTTCATGGGCGGAGCTGTGTTCCCTTCCTGCTATTTCAGTTCAGTTCAGTCGCTCAGTCGTGTCCGACTCTTTGCAACCCCATGAAACGCAGCACGCCAGGCCTCCCTGGCCATCACCAACTCCTGGAGTTCACTCAGACTCACGATCATTGAGTCAATGATACCATCCACCCATCTCATCCTCTGTCGTCCCCTTCTCCTCCTGCCCACAATCCCTCCAAGCATCAGAGTCTTTTCCAATGAGTCAACTCTTTGCATGAGTGGCCAAAGTACTGGAGTTTCAGCTTTAGCATCCATCCTTCCAAAGAAACCCCAGGGCTGATCTCCTTCAGAATGGACTGGTTGGATCTCCTTGCAGTCAAAGGGACTCTCAAGAGTCTTCTCCAACACCACAGTTCAAAAGCATCAATTCTTCGATGCTCAGCTTTCTTCACAGTCCAACTCTCACATTCATACATGACCACTGGGAAAACCATAGCCTTGACTAGCCGGACCTTTGTTGGCAAAGTAATGTCTCTGCTTTTGAATATGCTATCTAGGTTGGTCATAACTTTTCTTCCAAGGAGTAAGAGTCTTTTAATTTCATGGCTACAATCACCATCTGCAGTGATTTTGGAGCCCCAAAAAAGTAAATTCTGACACTGTTTCCACTCTTTCCCCATCTATTTCCCATGAAGTAATGGGACCAGATGCCATGATCTTTGTTTTCTGAATGTTGAGCTTTAAGCCAACTTTTTCACTCTCCACTTTCACTTTCATCAAGAGGCTTTTGAGTTCCTCTTCACTTTCTGCCATAAGGGTGGTGTCATCTGCATATCTGAGGTTATTGATATTTCTCCCAGCAATCTTGATTCCAGCTTATGCTTCTTCCAGTCCAGCATTTCTCATGATGTACTCTGCATATAAGTTAAATAAGCACAGTGACAATAGACAGCCTTGACCTACTCCTTTTCCTATTTGGAACCAGTCTGTTGTTCCATGTCTAGTTCTAACTGTTGCTTCCTGACCTGCATACAGGTTTCTCAAGAGGCAGGTCAGGTGGTCTGGTATTCGCATCTCCTTCAGAATTTTCCACAGTTTATTGTGATCCACAGAGTCAAAGGCTTTGGCATAGTCAATAAAGCAGAAATAGATGTTTTTCTGGAGCTCTCTTGCTTTTCTGATGATCCAGCGGATGTCGGCAATTTGATCTCTGGTTCCTCTGCCTTTTCTAAAACCAGCTTGAACATCTGGAAGTTCATGGTTCACGTATTGCTGAAGCCTGGCTTGGAGAATTTTGAGCATTACTTTACTAGCATGTGAGATGAGTGCAATTGTGTGGTAGTTTGAGTGCTCTTTTGCATTGCATTTCTTTGGGATTGGAATGAAAACTGACCTTCTCCAGTCCTGTGGCCACCGCTGAGTTTTCCCAAACCATGGTGGAGGTAATGAAGACAATGGTGACCTCCCTCAAAAGATCCCATGCGTGCACTGCCACACCCAGTGCCTCCCACCCTGTAGCAGGCCACCACTGACCCACTCCTTCACTGGAGACTGCTGGACACCCACAGGCAAGTCTCCTGTGGGGCCACTGTTCCTTTCTCCTGGGTCCTGGTGCACAAGGTTCTGTTTGTGCCCTCCAAGAGTCTACTTTTCCAGTCCTATATAAGTTCTGACAGCTCTATAGTGGGGTTAATGGCAACCTCCTCCAAGAGGACTTATGCCATACCCACACCCAGAGCCCCTGTCCCTGCGGCAGACCACTGCCGACCCGTAGCTGCACAGGAGATGCTCAAACACAGTTCTGTCTCAATCTCTGTGGGTCCTTGGGTCTGGTGCGCACAAGCTTTATTTGAGCCCTCTGAGCATCTCTGGCAGGAACAGGGTTTGATTCTAAATGTGAATTCGCCCCTCCTCCAGTCTTGCTGAGGCTTCTCCTTTACCCTTGGATTAGGGGTATCTCCTCACAACCACTCCAGTGCCTACCATCTTACTGGAGATTTTCTGGCCTTGGACATGGGGTATTTCCCCACAGCCAGTCCAGCAAAGCGCAGCCGCTGCTCCTGGCCTTGGACATGGGGTATCTCCTCTTAGCCCCTCGCCACTCCAGCACCGTGCTCAAACTACCGCACAATTGAACTCATCTCACATGCTAGCAAAGTAATGCTCAAAATTCTCCAAGCCAGGCTTCACAATATATGAACCATGAACTTCTAGATGTTCAAGCTGGTTTTAGATAAGGCAGAGGAACCAGAGATCAAATTGCCAACATCCATTGGATCACAGAAAAAGCAAGAGAGTTCCAGAAAAACATCTGTTTCTGCTTTATTGACTATGCCAAAGCCTTTGACTGTGTGGATAACAATCAACTGTGGAAAATTCTGAAGGAGATGGGAATACCAGACCACCCGACCTGCCTCTTGAGAAATCTGTATACAGGTCAGGAAGCAACAGTTAGAACTGGACATGGAACAACACTGTTTCCAAATAGGAAAAGGAGTAGGTCAAGGCTGTATATTGTCACTGTGCTTATTTAACTTATATGCAGAGCACATCATGAGGAATGCTGGACTGGATGAAGCACAAACTGGAATCAAGATTGCTGGGAGAAATATTAATAACCTCAGATATGCAGATGACACCACCCTTATGGCAAAAAGTGAAGAAGAACTAAAAAGTCTCTTGATGAAAGTAAAGAGGAGAGTGAAAAAGTTGGCTTAAAGCTCAACATTCAGAAAACGAAGATCATGGCATCTCGTCCCATCACTTCATGGCAAATAGATGGAGAAACAATGGCAGACTTTATTTTGGGTGGCTCCAAATTCACTGCAGATGGTGACTGTAGCCATGAAATTAAAAGACACTTACTCCTTGGAAGGAAAGTTATGCCCAACCTAGACTTCATGTTAAAAAGCAGAGACATTACTTTGCCAACAAAGGTCTATCTAGTCAAGGCTATGGTTTTTCCAGTAGTCATGTATGAATGTGAGAGTTGGACTATAAAGAAAGCTGAGTGCTGAAGAATTGATGCTTTTGAGCTGTGGTGTTGGAGAAGACTCTTGAGAGTCCCTTGGACTGCAAGGAGATCCAACCAGTCCATCCTAAAGGAAATCAGGCCTGAATGTTCATTGGAAGAACTGATGTTGAAGCTGAAACGCCAATACTTCAGCCACCTGATGCAAAGAGCTGACTCATTTGAAAAGCCCCTGATGTTGGGAAAGATTGAAGGCAGGAGAAGGAGACGACATAGGATGAGACGGTTGGATGGCATCACCGACTCAATGGACATGAATTTGAGTAAACTCCGGGAGTTGGTGATGGCAGGAAGGCCTGGCGTGCTGCAGTTCATGGGGTTGCAAAGAGTTGGACACAACTGAGCGACTGAACTGAACTGAAGCTGTGCCACACCACAGTCCCTCTTCAGCCATAAACGTGATTCTGTGTCCTCTGAATGGCAGAACATCTGACCAGGTGCCCTGCTTTCTGCCAGCATGATTTTAATGCATGTCTACTTAATTATACTTAATGCCCCTGGTTAAACTGACTCCTTTGAAGAGGGAAAGACTAATTTGCATTTGAATGCAAACAGAACAAACAGAAGAGATGCAGGGGGAAGGAAGGAAGTGTTTTTTATGGGTTATCAAAATAGCAACACAGATGCCTCATCTACACAGTAGTCTACTCATGTTGGCATTAAATGTTTATAAAGCACCAAACACATGCATGATCTCATCATATCATGAGCACCTCAGTGGTGGGTCTCCCACTCCTGTGCTCAGAGAAAGGATTTCAGATGGGACTTCAGAGCCACTCACACTGCCCGTGCCCCCAAGATCAACCCAGTTCAGACCTGGTGAGTCTTCTCCACTCTGTATCTTCAGGACAGACACTTGGCCCTCACTCCTGCTTCCCACGGGGCCAAAGGCTGGTAAAAATGAATCATTTGCTTGATGCTTTTTGGAGGAAGGGGATCAGAACCCAGGCAGGTGTATGCTCATACATGATGTGAGGCTTTGGCTGTGTCCCTAGACACTGACGTGGGGATTACCAGAACTGAGGCTTTAAAAATAGGATGAGAGGGGCTTCCCTAGTGGTCCAGTGGTTAAGACTCCCTGCTCCCATGTTCCCACAAGGGTCCAGAGTCTGTCCCCAGTTGGGGAACTAGACCCCACAATCACGGGCAACTAAGAGTTCACATGCCACAACAAAGGAGACTTCACTCCTCCACTAAGACCTGGTGCAGCCAAATATATAAACATTTTTTAAAAAATTAGGAGGAGGGTATTATTTTTCCCAATCACCATTTACAACCAACTAAAGCCATTGGACGACAGGATGAGATGGCTGGATGGCATCACAGACTCGATGGACGTGAGTCTGAGTGAACTCTGGGAGATGGTGATGGACAGGGAGGCCTGGCATGCTGCGATTCATGGGGTCGCAAAGAGTCAGACATGACTGAGCGACTGAACTGAACTGAACTGAAAGCCATTTTTCATGAACATCACTAAATTGCTATAACTGGGCTAAAAACAAATAGAAAATGTTTGCCTCTGATGGAAGATTTATCCCCAAATTAAAAGAATGCAACCAAGTGCTGCACAGAGTAGAGAGGCCAGGACACTCAAGCTACAGACAACTGATGGGGATGCCTTGCCAGATGCTCTCATGCTAGAGATGAGCAGACAGAAGGCCACACAGGGAAGGACCGGCAGCCTGGGCAATGCCTGTGGTGTGTGGCAGAGCCAGAGCTAGACTCTCAGGCCTGCTCTTCCCACCAACATGTATGGGGCACACACTCCCGGGAGGCAGAAGGTGGTGAACCTGGGCCTGGCAGAGCCACCAGCCATATCTGCCACACCTTCTAGAGCGTCAATTCTACCCACTGAGATTTAGAGAGAAAACAATATAATTTTAGCAAAACACAAGGGTCTGTTGAAGAGAATGAAATGCTCCCTTGAATTTTAACATTATATTAATTATACACATAAACTTTGGTCATGTGGTAGGTCAAAGTAGGCCAGACTTCCAGGTCCTGCTGGGGTGGAGACTCCTGGTTAGGGAACTCAGGTGAGAACTCAACCACCCCACCTCCAGCATGACCCCAGACCTCCTGGGAATAGAAGGACAGCCATCATTTATCTGAGCCTTCCCTGTGGGTCAAGCACACTTAAGGAAAGTAGAGAAGAAAGTGACTGATCAGCTCCCTAAAGCATCACCAGAGCAGAGTTGCTGCTTCTTTCTGCTGCCAAAGCAGTGTCCAGTTGAGCCAAGGGTGCTCTAAAACGAGTGTCCAGCCAGGGCTTCCCCAAAGAAGAGAGAAGGGCCACCCTGGGGAGGCTGCCCCATTGGTGCATTGTGGACTCAGCCCAGAGGCCCAGGACATTCTTCACAGATTCTATCTGGTCACCTGGCTGCTCCCAAGCCTGGGTCCTGCAGCAGAAACCTTCCCCCATCCTCACCATCCTTACGTGAGCTCTTGAGAGGTGTCAGGGCTCCTGTGATGGGGGAGTGAAAAAAGGGAAGGGCAAAGCAGTTAGTTGCTCCCTTTGGAGAAATGTCTAAGGAAGACCAGCCTGTTCTGTGCAAGGTGGCAAGGCTGTGTTTTGAACATGAACTCTGCATGTTCATCACCAGCCAGAGTGAAGCCATATCATATTTGCAATGGATTTGTTTATTGAAACAAACACAAGGCTCTGACTAACACAGTGGAAGAAACTACAGAAGGAAAGAGAATCTGTATGTGAGGAGGAAGGCAAAGCAGGAGCTAAGCATCTGTCCCCATACTGGGGACAGAGACATACCACGTGCACAGAGGTCTCCCTGCTGGGAGCCCAGGCAGAGATGAGCCAGAACACGTGAATGTGGCTGCTCTGTGTTTTCCTGACCCCTAGGATGTTTTTGCCCAGAAAAGTCTTCCTCTGTCCCCAAGAAGAGGGGTTTTCAGGCAGTAGCTGCTGTGACTCCCCCTCTCCACACACCTGCCCCTACCTTCAAAGGTGTTTGCTCAGGTGATATTCTTTGCCCGACCTCCTATAGCCAAATTTGCCCTGGCATACTTCTGTTCCCTGTTCCTGCTTTGTTTTCCTCTTGAGTGCCAATCACTGTTTTTTACTCTATCTTTACTTACAGTTTTAATGTTTGCCTTTCAGGTATATATGGTACATTAATAAACTTTGATCACATACATCAAGAAACATCATGAACAAACTTCAAAGAATCATCATGCAAACCACAGTTCCCCAATCACAATGCAATTACCTTAGATATCAGAGTTCAGATGAAGAATGTGTGATGTTCAACCAAGGAAGTTGCACCATGGATGACAAAAGGAGACAGGGAAATATAGATGTTTCCACTGTCAGCAAAAAAGGCATTGAGGGCATTAGTGTTTCTAGGCCAGGTGACCATTGGTTGGCAAAGCCATTAATCAAGAGACAGGGGGAACTGGAAGGAAGGTTTGGGGCACAACGTAAAGCACTGTCAGCTACTTCAAGGAGGTTAATGGGACAGAGACTTGGAAAGCAGGACCCAGTACCAACTCCAGGAGAGCACACGGTCAGTGGGCTACACTGAGGAGCAAACAGGAGGCAAGGAAGTACTATAAGTGTGGACTTCTCTTCCAAGAAATTTAATAAGGAAAGAAAAGGGAATGTCAGGGAAAGAAAGATTTGTCTGATTTTGTCTATTACTATCAATGGGAAGGACATGAGTGAGATGAAAGTGAAATGGCTGGAAGCAAGCCCCTAATGGCCCCAGGGGATCATCCCCACCTCTTTCCTCCACCCCTAATCCTGGCTGCACTGCCCGCTGTCCACTTTGCCTGTTAACACTTAAGTGCTTGTGGGGCCGGAGGGGTGCAGCTCTCCATCATCACCACGATTCCATTGCCAGCCCCTAACCATCGACAAATCTTTGCCATTTCCGGGTCCCATCTGCTGTAGTCAAAACTCCCAAGGGGGAAAAAAACCCCAAATTACTGCTTTTGAATTTTTAAATCATGCCAAGAAAATCATGGCATGGATCTGTGCCATCCTGGGTTTATTATAGTCATTTACTGAGTATTTAGATTGGGGTAAAGGGTTTGTACTGGCTTGTACTATGCATTTTTATTAATAAATACATAGTAGTCAATAATAGTAAAAAAGAAAAAATGCTAGTGACAACAGCCCCCCAAGTCTCAGGTACTGATAGGCTCAGTTGCAAGGAAAAGAAAAGCTGAAGGGTGAGATGGGGTATGGGGTTTACAGAGCACAAGGGTGGTGGAGAACATATTGATCATTTTGGTCCCAACTGATCAGTCGTTTTCTAAACTACTCTAAGATTGAATGGATTGCAGTGGGATGGGGCAATGAAATTCACATTCTAATGTATGCAGGCAATCTGAAAATGGAATTGTGTTAGAGCCAAGTATAAAATATAGCTGAAATTAAGGATGCATCTATTCGATTTCCTCTTTTGTAGTAGCAGGATGTTAGGAACAAGCACAATAAGTTGGAGGAT
Organism: Bubalus kerabau; assembly: GCF_029407905.1. NCBI lineage: Eukaryota > Metazoa > Chordata > Mammalia > Artiodactyla > Bovidae > Bubalus > Bubalus kerabau. The sequence goes on along the minus strand of NC_073624.1, from coordinate 124,916,294 downwards.
AATGAAATGACAGTGTGCAGACGAACCTAAAATTGTTATAATTATCCTTGTAATTGTTAGTCAACCTCCTAAATGCAAGAACACAATGGAGCCAAATTATGTTACCTTAAATTGGTGATCTGATTTTTTTCACATGTCTTTGTTCCATTGTCTCCTTCCCCTGCTCCATCTCTGTTTCCTACCCCAACCCCAGGTGCCCTGAACTTGCCTGAGGCTCTCTGCCCTGCCAAATACATACCCTCCCCTTCTGAACTCCTTGTGGCCTTGCCTTTGTCAGGACTTGCCAAAGCCTGCTTGGATAATTTTTTTGTTATTAAAATTTAATATATGTACATTGTACACATTTTAGAAAATATGCTCATTGTAAAGAAAAGCAAAAGGAAGAAAATAAGAGTCATCTGTTATCCTCACCACCCAGAGGTATCCACTGAAGGTTATTTTCATATATAAAATTCTCTTATTTCTTATATCTACTGTATAGAGAGATGTATATTAAACTTCATTAACCAGCTGGCACCAAAATTTCTCTCAGGGAAATAACTGGCTTTGAGAGATAAGATATAAACTTGAAGTAGATGAAAGCTGAGAGATCCCATCCCACCTCAAACACCACCACCCCACCCAGAGCCAAGAGGAGATTGCTTTATGTAAATATCTCAGGACAGGGAAGGGACTGCCCCCAGAGGGGTCAGGGAGGGAGAGGAGAAACAGAGCAAGAGAAGAGCAACCAGTATATGGTATCCACTCCCTGGGTGACATCTTCATGATCCCCAAGTCCTTGTAAAACTTGAATTCCAAAAACCTGGTGTGGGGGACTTCCACGGTGTAAGTAAAAGTAGGGGCCAGGTCCATGTCAGTAAAAGAGGCTGGGCCACCATTGAGAAAGATGGAGCTGCAGAAGCAAAGAAGATTCAGAAGATGCAAAACCCTGGTCCAGTCTGAACCCCAGGAATGAACAGAAATCTCCAGAGAGGATTAAGGGGATCATGGTAATTTTGAAACAAAATTGGTATTTGGGACATTTTGCTGAAAGGCTTATAGATAAACAAACATCTCCTTTAGCAACAAAATAAAAAGAACTATCAGTTCAGCTCAGTTGCTCAGTCATGTCCGATTCTTTGCGACCCCATGGACTGCAGCATGCCAGGCTTCCCTGTCCATCACCAACTTCCAGAGCTTGCTCAAACTCATGTTCATTGAGTCGGTGATGCCATCCAACCATCTCATCCTCTGTCATCCCCTTATCCTCCTGCCCTCAGTCTTTCCCAGCATCAGGGTCTTTTCCAATAAGTCAGTTCTTCATATCATGTGGCCAAAGTATTGGAGCTTCAGCTTCAGCATCAGTCCTTCCAATGAATATTCAGGACTGATTTCCTTTAAGATTGACTGGTTTGATCTCCTTGTAGTCCAAGGGACTCTCAAGAGCCTTCTCTGACACCACAGTTCAAAAGCATCAATTCTTCAGCACTCAGTCTTCTTTATGGTCCAACTCTCACATCCATACATGACTACTGGAAAAACCATAGCTTTGACTAGGCAGACTTTGTTAGCAAAGTAATGTCTCTGCATTTTAATATGCTGTCTAGGTTGGTCATAACTTTTCTTCCAAGGAGCAGTGTCTTTTAATTTCATGGCTGCACTCACCAGCTGCAGTGATTTTGGAGCCCAAGAAAATAAAGTCTGACACTGTTTCCACTCTTTTTCCATCTATTTGCCATGAAGAGATGGGACTGGAGGCCATGATCTTAGTTTTTTGAATGTTGAGTATTAAGCCAGCTCTTTCACTCTCTTTTTTCACTTTCATCAAGAGGCTCTTCAGTTTCTCTTCACTTTAGGGTGGTGTCACCTGCATATCTGAACTTATTGATATTTCTCCCAGCAATCTTGATCCCAGGTTGTGCTTCATCCAGCCTGGCATTTCACATGATGTACTCTGCATAGAAGTTAAATAAGCACGGTGACAATATACAGCCTTGAGGTACTCTTTTCCCAATTTGGAAATAATCCATTGTTCCATGTCCAGTTCTAACTGTTGCTTCTTGACCTGCATACAGATTTCTCAGGAGGAAGGTAAGGTGGTCTGGTATTCTCATCTCTTGAAGAATTTTCCATAGTTTGTTGTGACCCACACAGTCAAAGGCTTTGGTGTAGTCAATAAAGCAGAAGTAGATGTTTTTCTGGAATTCTCTTGCTTTATTTGTTGATCCAACGGATGTTGGCAATTTCATCTCTGGTTCCTCTGCCTTTTCTAAAACCAGCTTGAACATCTGGAAGTTCATGGTTCACGTACTGTTGAAGCCTAACCTGGAGATTTTGAGCATTACTTTACTAGCGTGTGAGATGAGTGCAATTGTGTGGTAGTTTGAACATTCTTTGGCATTGACCTTCTTTGGGATTGGAATGAAAACTGACCTTTTCCAATCCTGTGGCCACTGCTGCGTTTTCCAATTTGCTGGCCTATTGAGTACAGCACTTTAACCGTAGCATCTTTTAGGATTTGAAATAGTTCATCTGGAATTCCATCACCTCCACTACTTTGTTCATAGTGATGCTTCCTAAGGCTCACTTGACTTCAGACTCCAGAATGTCTGGCTTTAGGTGAGTGATCACACAACTTCATGGTCATCTGGATCATTAAGATCTTTTTTATATAGTTCTTCCGTGTATTCTTGCCACCTTTTCTCAATATCTTTTGCTTAGTTTAGGTCCATACCATTTCTGTCCTTTATCGAGCCCATCTTTGCATGAAATGTTCCCTTGGTATCTCTAATATTCTTGAAGAGATCTTTAGTCTTTCCCATTCTATTATTTTCCTCTATTTCTTTGCATTGATCACTGAGGAAGGCTTTCTTATCTCTCCTTGCTATTCTTCGCAACTCTACATTCAGATGGGTTTATCTTTCTGTCTCTTTTGCCTTTAGCTTCTATAAGAAGCTAAGAAACTATAAGGGACTAAAAATAATTGCACACATGTACAGTTGCCCCTTCATGGATCACAACCTAATGATGAAGGGGCTTGCCTAAGTCAGTAAAGCTACGAGCCATGCTGTGCAGAGTCACCCAAGATGGACAGGTCACAGTGAAGGGTTCTAACAAAATATGTTCCTCTGTAGTAGGAAATGGCAACCCACTACAATATTATTGCCTGGAGAACCCCATGGACAGTGTGAAAGGGCAAAGAGATATGATACCAGAAGATGAGCCCCCCCCCCCCCCGGTCTGAAGGAGTCTGACATGCTACTGGGGAAGAATGAAGGGCAATTATGAACACCTCCAGAAAGAGTGAAGCAGTGGGCCAAAGTAGAAATTGATGCTCAGTTGTGGATATGTCTGGTGGTGAAAGTAAAGTCCAGTGTTGTAAAGAACAATATTGCATAGGAACCTGGAATGTTAGGTCCATGAATCAAGGTAAATTGGTTGTGGTCAAGCAGGAGATGACAAGATTGACACCAACATCTTATAAATCCATGATCTGGAGTGGGCAAATTTAATTCAAATGACCATTATATTTATTACTGTGGGCAAGAATCCCTTAGGAGAAATGGAGTCTCCCTCATACTTAACAAAAGAGTCAGAAATATGGTGCTTGGGTCAAGTCTTAAAAATGACAGAATGATCTCGGTTGATTTCCAAGACAAACCATTCAACATCACAATAATTCAAGTCTATACCCCAGCCACTAATGCCCAAGAAGCTGAAGTTAACTGGCTCTTTCTATAAAGATCTACAATACCTTCCAGAACTAGCATCAAAAAGATATCCTTTTCATCATAGGGGATTGGAATGCAAAAGTAGGAAGTCAAGAGATACCCAAAATAACAGGCAAATTTGACCTTAAAATAAAATGAAGTAAAATCAAGCAGGGCAAAGTCTAACAGAATTTTTTCAAGAGAACATGTTGGTCATAGCCAACATTCATTGAATCATGGACAGAGCAAGTGAATTCCAGAAAAACTTCTGCTTCATTCACTACACTAGAGCTGTTCACTGTGTGGATCAAAACAAACTGGAAAATCCCTAAAGAGTTGGGAGTGCCAAACCACCTTACTTGTCTCCTGAGAAACTGTGCAGCTAAAGAAGCAATGGTTAGCATTTGACATGGAACAATTGATGGGTTCCAAATTGGGAAAGGACTATAACAAGGCTTTTAACTTATATGCAGAGTACATCATGCAAAATACCAGGCTGGATGAATCACAAGCTGGAATCAAGATTGTTGGGAGAAGTATCAACAGCTTCATATAAGCAGATGATACCATTCTAATGGCAGAAAATGAAGAGGAACTAAAGAGCTTCTTGATGAATGTGAAAGAGGAGAGTGAAAAGCTGACTTGAAACTCAACATTGAAAAAACTAAGATCATGGCATCTGGCCACATCACTTTATGGCAAAGAGAAGGAGGAAAAGTGGAAGCAGTGTCAGACTTTTCTTGGGCTCCAAAATCACATCAGATAGTAGCTACAGCCATGCAATTAAAGATGCTTGTTTCTTGGAAGAGAAGCTATGATAAACCTATCAGATCAGATCAGATCAGATCAGTCGCTCAGTCGTGTCTGACTTTCTGCAACCCCATGAATCGCAGCACGCCAGGCCTCCCTGTCCATCACCAACCCCTGGAGTTCACTGAGACTCACGTCCATCGAGTCAGTGATGCCATCCAGACATCTCATCCTCTGTCGTCCCCTTCTCCTCCTGCCCACAATCCCTCCCAACATCAGAGTCTTTTCCAATGAGTCAACTCTTCTCATGAGGTGGCCAAAGTACTGGAGTTTCAGCTTTAGCATCATTCCTTGCAAAGAAACCCCAGGGCTGATCTCCTTCAGAATGGACTGGTTGGATCTTCTTGCAGTCCAAGGGACTCTCAAGAGTCTTCTCCAACACCACACTTCAAAAGCATCAATTCTTCACACTCAGCCTTCTTCACAGTCCAACTCTCACATCCATACATGACCACAGGAAAAAACATAGCCTTGACTAGACGAACCTTTGATGGCAAAGTAATGTCTCTGCTTTTGAATATGCTATCTAGGTTGGTCATAACTTTCCTTCCAAGGAGTAAGCATCTTTTAATTTCATGGCTGCAATCACCATCTGCGGTGATTTTGGAGCCCCCCAAAATAAAGTCTGACACGGTTTCCACTGTTTCCCCATCTATTTGCCATGAAGTGATGGGACCGGATGCCATGATATTCGTTTTCTGAATGTTGAGCTTTAAGCCAACGTTTTCACTCTCCGCTTTCACTTTCATCAAGAGGCTTTTTAGTTCCTCTTCACTTTCTGCCATAAGGCTGGTGACATCTGCATATCTGAGATTATTGATATTTCTCCTGGCATACTTGATTCTAGCTTGTGTTTCTTCCAGTCCAGTGTTTCTCATGATGTACTCTACATATAAGTTAAATAAACAGGGTGACAATATACAACCTTGACTAACTCCTTTTCCTATTTGGAACCAGTCTGCTGTTCCATGTCCAGTTCTAACTGTTGCTTCCTGACCTGCATACAAATTTCTCAAGAGGAAGATCAGGTGGTCTGGTATTTCCATCTCTCAAAATTTTCTACAGTTTATTGTGATCCACACAGTCAAAGGCTTTGGCATAGTCAATAAAGCAGAAATAGATGTTTTTCTGGAACTCTCTTACTTTTTCCATGATCCAGCAGATGTTGGCAATTTGATCTCTAGCTCCTCTGCCTTTTCTAAAACAAGCTTGAACATCAGGAAGTTCACGGTTCACGTATTGCTGAAGCCTGGCTTGGAGAATTTTGAGCATTATTTGACTCGAGCGTGAGATGAGTGCAATTGTGCGGTAGTTTGAGCATTCTTTGGCATTGCCTTTCTTTGGGACTTGAATGAAAACTGATCTTTTCCAGTCCTGTGGCCACTGCTGAGTTTTCCAAATTTGCTGGCATGTTGAGTGCAGCACTTTCACAGCATCATCTTTCAGGATTTGGAATAGCTCAACTGGAATTCTATCACCTCCACTAGCTTTGTTCGTAGTGATACTTTCTAAGGCCCACTTGACTTCACATTCCAGGATGTCTGGCTCTAGGTCAGTGATCACACCATCGTGATTATCTGGGTCGTGAAGATCTTTTTTGTACAGTCCTTCTGTGTATTCTTGCCATCTCTTCTTAATATCTTCTGCTTCTGTTAGGTCCATACCATTTCTGTCCTTTATCGAGCCCATCTTTGCATGAAATGTTCCTTTGGTATCTCTGATTTTCTTGAAGAGATCTCTAGTCTTTCCCATTCTGTTGTTTTCCTCTATTTCTTTGCACTGATCACTAAGGAAGGCTTTCTTATCTCTTCTTGCTGTTCTTTGGAACTCTGCATTCAGATGCTTGTATCTTTCCTTTTCTCCTTTGCTTTTCACTTCTTTTCTTTTCACAGCTATTTGTAAGGCCTCCCCAGACAGCCATTTTGCTTTTTGGCATTTCTTTTCCATGGGGATGGTCTTGATCCCTGTCTCCTGTACAGTGTCACGAACCTCCATCCATAGTTCATCAGGCACTATATCTATCAGATCTAGTCCCTTAAATCTATTTGTCACTTCCACTGTATAATCATAAGGGATTTGATTTAGGTCATACCTGAATGGTCTAGTGGTTTTCCCTACTTTCTTCAATTTAAGTCTGATTTTGGCAATAAGGAGTTCATGATCTGAGCCACAGTCAACTCCCGGTCTTGTTTTTTGTTGACTGTATAGAGCTTCTCCATCTTTGGCTGCAAAGAATATAATCAATCTGATTTTGGTGTTGACCATCTGGTGATGTCCATGTGTAGAGTCTTCTCTTGTGTTGTTGGAAGGGGGTGTTTGTTATGGCCAGTGCATTTTCTTGGCAAAACTCTGTTAGTCTTTGCCCTGCTTCATTCTGTATTCCAAGGCCAAATTTGCCTGTTACTCCAGGTGTTTCTTGACTTCCTACTTTTGCATTCCAGTCCCCTATAATGAAAAGGACATCTTTTTTGGGTGTTAGTTCTAAAAGGTCTTATAGGTCTTCATAGAACCGTTCAACTTCAGCTTCTTCAGTGTTACTGGGTGGGGCATAGGCTTGGATTACTGTGATATTGAATGGTTTGCCTTGGAAACGAACAGAGATCATTCTGTCATTTTTGAGATTGCATGCAAGTACTGCATTTCAGACTCTTTTGTTGACCATGATGGCTACTCCATTTCTTCTGAGGGATTCCTGCCCGCAGTAGTAGATATAATGGTCATCTGAGTTCAATTCACCCATTTCAGTCCATTTCAGTTCGCTGATTCCTAGAATGTCGACATTCACTCTTGTCATCTCTTGTTTGACCACTTCCAATTTGCCTTGATTCCTGGACCTGACATTCCAGGTTCCTATGCAATATTGCTCTTTACAGCATCGGACCTTGCTTCTATCACCAGTCACATCCACAGCTGGGTATTCTTTTTGCTTTGGCTCCATCCCTTCATTCTTTCTACAGTTATTTCTCCACTGATCTCCAGTAGCATATTGGGCAGCTACTGACCTGGGGAGTTCCTCTTTCAGTATCCTATAATTTTGCCTTTTCATACTGTTCATGGGGTTCTCAAGGCAAGAATACTGAAGTGGTTTGCCATTCCCTTCTCCAGTGGACCACATTCTGTCAGATCTCTCCACCATGACCCGCCCATCTTGGGTTGCCCCACGGGCATGGCTTAGTTTCATTGAGTTAGACAAGGCTGTGGTCCTAGTGTGATTAGATTGACTAGTTTTCTGTGAGTATGGTTTCAGTGTGTCTGCCCTCTGATGCCCTCTTGCAACACCTACCATCTTACTTGGGTTTCTCTTACGTTGGGCGTGGGGTATCTCTTCACGGCTGCTCCAGCAAAACGCAGCCATTGCTCCTTGCCTTGGACGAGGGGTATCTCCTCACCGCCGCCCTTCCTGACCTTCAACGTGGGATACCTCCTCTATGCCCTCCTGCGCCGGTGCAGCCACGGCTCCTTGGACATGGGGTTGGTCCTCCCGGCCACCGCTCCTGGCCTTGGGCTTACGGGCATGGGGTAGCTCCTCCTGCCTGCCACCCCTGGCCTTGGGCTATAGCCTATTAAAAAGTAGAGACTGCTGTTTCACTCTTTTGACAAAGGTCTATACAGTCAAAGCTATGGTTTTTACAGTAGTCATGTGTGGATGTGAGAGTTGGACCACAAGGAAGGCTGGATCCCATACAATTGATGGTTTTGAACTGTGGTGCTGGTGAAGACTCTTGAGAGTCCCTTGAACAGCAAGGAGATCAAAGCAGTCAACCCTAAAGGAAATCAATGCTGAATTCTCATTGGAAGCTCTGTTCTTGAAGCTTCAATACTTGGACCACCTGATGTGAAGTGCTGACTCATTGGAAAAGACCCTGATGCTGGGAAAGATTTAAGGTGAAAGAAGAAGGGGGAAGCCGAAGATGAGATCACCAACTCAATGGACATGAATTTAAGCAAACTCCGGGAGACAGTGGAGGACAGGAGAGCCTGACATGCTGTAGTCCATGGGGTCTCAAAGAGTCGGATATAGAGACTGAAAAACAACAACAGAAATAAATGTGCAGTTGAGGCAAATTATGGACAACAAGGTATGAAAAGACTAAATACCCAACTGCCACTTCTAAAGAACCAGGAGCATCAATAGGGTTTTGATAGCAAAAGCAGTGTATTGTGCATGCCACTTGCACAAAACACTACCAAAGGGGTGGGCAAATCACTTGAGCCACCCCTCTGGCATGTCCCCTGGACACACCCCTACCCTCACCCCATAGAAAGAGCCAGCTCAAGCCCCTTTCAGTGAACAAGCTAGCAAGAGAATGTGTTCCTTTTTCTTGCTCCCCAACTGCTGAAGGAGGGGCCCCAATACAAAGCCTTGCTTGGATTTCTTGTCTGGTTTCTGATGAATTTCTATTGATTAAGGAGGCCAAGAACCCTGGTCAGTAACAATATTTTCCTCCAGCACTCAACAAATGGGGAGGCCATTGACCAACTTCCCAATCTCTCTCTCTCTCTTTCTTTCACACACACACACATACACACACACACAGATATTTTTTCTGCAAAAAAAAAAAAAAAAAAGGATCATATTACTACAAATTTACAAACAATTACAATTGTAATGATTAGCTTTGCTTCACCTATGGCATTCCCTAACCTCTGATCTCAGTATATTCAGCAGTCTTCACTTTTCAGAGTAAGGATGGATGGGGGAAAAAACCATGTAGTCAGAAGAAACCGTTCAAATGAACTTAATAATCATTGAGAAAATTATGATCATTAAGAAACTTCTAAAAATTTCCATCCAAACATTAAAAGTTCTTTTGTTTTAGCTCAGTTCAGTTACTCAGTCATGTCCAACTCTTTGTGACTCCGTGGATTGCAGCACGCCATGATTCCCTGTCCATCACCAACCTCCAGAGCTTGTTCAAATTCATGTCCAATGAGTGAGTAATGCCATCCAACCATCTCATCCTCTGTCGTCCCCTTCTCCTCCTGCCCTCAGTCTTTCCCAGCATCAGGGGCTTTTCCAATAAGTCATTTCTTCACATCAGGTAGCCAAAGTATTGGAGTGTCAGCTTCAGCATCAGTCCTTCCAATGAATATTCAGGACTGATTTCCTTTAGGATTGACTGGTTTGATCTCCTTGCAGTCCAGGGGACTCTCAAGAGTTTTCTCTAACACCACAGTTATTTTGTTCAGGGGTTATAAATATTTATGGAAATGAAAAACTAGTAAACCAATATTATTTACCACATTAATTTAAAACATTAAAAACATTGACAGGGTGTTGTACTTCTTTTTTAAAAATTAGTAAGAGGCATTGAAACAGTGGTTATCTTGTTGTATGACTTACTACACTGAGTGAGCAGCTTTTCTGTGCCTTGACAAAGTGTCATAGTTCTAAGTTTGGATTAGTTTCCAATAGGTTATCCTTTAATCCTTTCAATGTCACAAGCTACCTCTCAGAGTTCCATTGAGTGAGTGAGTGAGTGAAGTCACTCAGTCATGTCCGACTCTTTGTGACCCTGTGGACTGTAGCCCACCAGGCTCCTCCATCCATGGGATTCTCCAGGCAGGAATACTGGAGTGGGTTGCCATTAAAGTTTTTTTGCTTGTATCACTCTCTTGTTCATAGTGAGGCAGGAGATAGATGGGTCCCAGGCTGTGCAGCTGGAAACTTTTCCCTGTGGACAGATACTCCAAGACAAAAATGATGGCAAGAGCAAGGAGGAGCTGAGTCCTGCTTGGGTAAGAGATAAGAGAACACACATTTCTCATTCTTGAGGTCAAAGAGCTCTTCCTGACTACACATGCACAGAAACACCCTTGAGGGGTAAAAGGGATAGGACACCAACCAATAACGTATATTGTCAATCTTCCCATAGGTCTCTGGGCTGGAATCCATCTTGGCAAAATGATGCACATGCATGTCGGGGAGTGTCCTAGGACAGGTCAGGTGTGGAAAGAGAAGTGAGATAATTGGACAAAAGTGAACAAAAACCTGGAAGATCTACGCTATATAAATTTAACTGCCTCTTTACTGCACTTCAACATCTGTTGCATCATCGAAAAAACAAGAGAATTTCAGAAGAACATCTATTTCTGCTTTATTGACTATGCCAAAGCCTTTGACTGTGTGGGTCACAACAAACTGTGGAAAATTCTTCAAGAGATGGGAATACCAGACAACCTTACCTTCCTCCTGAGAAATCTGTATGCAGGTCAAGAAGCAACAGTTAGAACTGGACATGGAACAACGGGCTGGTTCCAAATTGGGAAAGGAATACATCAAGGCTGTATATTGTCACTGTGCTTATTTAACTTCTTTTTTTTTAATTTAAAAAAAAATTTTTTAACTTTACAATATTGTATTGGTTTTGTCATATATCAACATGAATCCGCCACAGGTATACACGTGTTCTCCAACCTGAACCCTCCTCCCTCCCGCCTCCCCATACCATCCCTCTGAGTCGTCCCAGTGCACCAAGCATCCAGTATCGTTCATCGAACCTGGACAGGCGACTCGTTTCATATATGATTATTATTCATGTTTAAATGCCATTATCCCAAATCATCACACCCTCTCCCTCTCCCACAGAGTCCACAAGACTGTTCTATACATCAGTATCTCTTTTGCTGTCTCGTATACAGGCTTATTGTTACCTACTTTCTAAATTCCATATATATGCGTTAGTATACTGTATTGGTGTTTTGCTTTCTGGCTACTTCACTGCCGAGTACATCACATGAAATGCCGGGCTGGATGAAGCCCAAGCTGGAATCAAGATTGCTGGGAGAAATATCAATAACCTCAGATATGCAAATGACACCACCCTAATTGAAGAGAAACTGAAGAGCCTCTTGATGAAAGTGAAAAAGGAGAGTGAAAAAGTTGGCTTAAAACTCCACATTGAGAAAATGAATCATAGCATCCAACCAACCCTATCACTTCATGGCAAATAGATGGGGAAACAATGGAAACAGTAACAGACTTTATCTTCTTGGGCTCCAAAAATCACTGCAGATAGTGACTGCAGCCATGAAATTAAAAAAAAACTTGCTCCTCGAAAGAAAAGCTATCACCAATCTAGACAGCATATTTAAAAGCAGAAACATTACTTTGCCAACAAAGGTCCATTTAGTCAAGGCTATGGTTTTTCCAGTAGTCATGGATGGATGTGAGAGTTGGACTGTGAAGAAAGCTGAGCACTGAAGAATTAAAGCTTTTGAACTATGGTTTGGAGAAGACTCTTGAGAGTCCCTTGAACTCCAAGGAGATCAAACAAGTCAATTCTAAAGGAAATCAGCCCTGAATATTCATTGGCTATTCATTCATTCTGAATGAATGCCACATCCTGAATAGTCATTCATTCATTCATGCTGAAGCTAACACTCCAATACTTTGGCCACCTGATGTGAAGAACTGACTCACTGGAAAAGACCCTGATGCTGGGAAAGATTGAAGGCAGGAGGAGAAGGGGATGACAGAGGACAAGATGGTTGGATGGCATCATTGACTCGATGGACATGAGTTTGAGTAAGCTCTGGGAGTTAGTGATGGACAGGGAAGCCTGGCCTGCTGCAGTTCACGGGGTCACAAAGAGTCAGACATGACTGAGCAACTGAACTGAACTGAACTGAACATTGATGGGCTCTTTCCAGGAATCATTGCTGTGTTTCTATTTGCAAATAAGGACACAAAAGAGTGCCACTCATCACTCACAGGGAAGCAAATACAAAGAGGGGACCCCAGAGTGACACAGAGAGCCTGAGAGATCTAGAGGAATAGGCAACATACAGCAGGGGATGGATAAGGCAAACACCAACCTGAATCCTCTCCAGGGGAGAGGAGCAAGCAAGGAGGCGAGGACAGGCCACCCTGTGCTGTAAACTCATGGTGCAGTCACCCTCAACACCGAGTCCTCTGGGTGGTTTCCTCCAACATCTGTTCCATAGAGAAAGGACTCCTGGTTTCACCCAAACAGGTGGTAGAAGCCTGGGTTGTTCCATTTTTTTAGGGCAGGGGTGCTGCACTGTTATTTTTTATAAAATGAAAAAATTAGCCCCAGCTGAAACCCTCTCTCAGATAAGGGCCAGTTAGCAATCTTAAAGGCACTTGGGAGAAAACAAGTCATTTGATTTATAGAGCACAAGCTAAGTAGGTGAGGAGAGGCAGCCAAATGTGTCCCTCTGAAGCCCCATCAGTCTCATAAACTTCCGACATGCACTGAAGCAGAAAGACACAAGCAGAAGGTGTTTGTTTTGCTCTGATAATAGGCTTCCTGGCAAACTGCTTGGTGCTTGCTTCAGGGAGCTGGTGGAGCAGAAGCAGAGCCTGAAGAACCTGGGAGGAATTCAAGGAGATCTGAAGAGAAAAACAAAAGTTCCTCACCCATGTAACCCCAACAGCAATATGATCTGGGCTCCTTGTAATTCTGCCTTCATTGCTTCCAATGATCTTCCTGACTGTCCAGAGTTGTGTACATAGAGTCATTCTAAATGCAGAGCCAACAGATAGAAGGCTTTATGCCACTTGCAACAGATACAGCCCCCCCACCCCCACCCCAAAGCACTCTGCTTAATAACTACTCTCCTCTTTTCTTATAGGAAATTGTATAGATGGTTACTGCATGGATATGTAGGTGAGTGTGTGGAAATATATCTTCTCACTTGCTGAGGTCATGGTTCTCAAACTGTGGGCCATCACCATTAGTGGTGAATCTTATTAAAAATTCAGAATCTTGAACCTTGCTCCTGGAAATCTTAAATCAGAGAATACACAGAAATTGCACCCAGGAATCTTCACTGTAACAAGTCCCCATCCTGTTATGCTCACTAAACTCTGCTCTAGGTGTTCTCTTTGAGGTCCACCACAACGGCCAGTGCTAGGAACACTGTCATGTTTCCCTGGTGACTCAAACAGTAAAAAATTCACCTGCAATGTAGGAGGCCTGGATTTGACCCCTCAGTCAGGAAGATCCCCTGGAGAAGGGACTGGTGACCTACTCCAGTATTCTTGCTTGGAGAATTCTATGGACAGAGGAGCCTGGTGGGCTACAGTCCATGGGGTCACAAATGAGTCAGACATGACTGAGCGACTAAGCCCACATGCAGGAACACTGTCAGGAAACCCACTCCTCAGACCAGGACCAGATTCATGACTGAACTTCTCTGCTTTTAGCGGCATCTTCCTTGTGTACAAAGTTGTAATGACAGCCTTTGGACCTTGGATCTGTTTTATAGATATTTGTCACTCAAATGTGCTTTGGTTAAAACAGTGAGCTCCACTCAAGTGCCTGGAAGCCTATGGCTTCTTCTGTGGAGGGAATGAACATATGCCATTGAGACTGGGCCATTGTCTCCAAGACCCAGTCTCATGCTCAACCTGGATTGTTAGGAGGCTCTTGTTCTGGTGGTAGGGAGACCAGTAGTCCCAGTTTTCTCAGGGTTGAGGAAGGTTCCAAGAAAGAGGACTTTCAGTTTTAAAACCAGGAAAGTTCCAGGAAAACTGGAATTTGGTCACCTTACAGGATAGCATTATTATACTCTAGCAAATCATCAGAGACAGGGAAACCACCATCCAATTTATTTAATTGTCAAACATGTGTTGGTTAGTCAACTCAATCAATCCACCATGGAAAAGTCTATTTGGTAAACCAAACTGCTATCAAAAGTTTGATGAGAGAGAACAGAATCAGAGCAAAGAAGAGGGATGATCTTAAGTGAGAGGCTGGATGACTGTGCAATGCTGGCAACAACCAGTCCTCAGCTCCAGCTGCATGTCCTACAACAGGGGTACCCAGCCTCTGGGCTGTAGACTATGACTGGTCTGTGGCTGGTTAGGAGCTGGGCCTCATAGCAGGAGGTGAGCATCACACAAATGAGCGAAGCTTCATCTGCATTTACAGCCCTCCCCATCACTTGTGTTACTACCTGCACTCCACCTCCGGTCTGATCAGTGGTGCAATAAATGTAAAGCACTTGAATCATCCTGAAGCCATCTCTCACTCACCCCAGTTGGTGGAAACATTTTCTTCCATGAAACTGGTCCCTGGTGCCAGAAAGCTTGGGGACTACCGTTCTACAAGTCAATTCAGTCCTGACACCATCCACTTGGGATCAGCACTGACTCCACAGTCAAAGGCCCAATCTCACAAGACTGCTTCCAAATCAGGTATGAGTTGCAAATCTTGGGGGCCATCCACCCATCTGACCAACGGGCTATAAATTTAGAGAATTCCCACAACCTCCCTGCAATTTAATAATTCACTAGAATGACTTCTATAACTCAGGAAAATGCTGCCATCATGGTTTTATTTAAAGGGTACATTTCAGGAATGGCCACATGGAAGAGATATAATACATGGATGAGTATGGGGGGGATGGGCACAGGCATAGAGTTTCCACACCCTCTCCCTTGGGATTGGGCATGCCACCTTCCCAGAACATTATGGTCTTAACCAACCAGGAAGTTCTCTTACCCTCATTGTTTTGGTGTATTTATTAAAGTTTTATTATGTGGGCATTATTGATAATTGGGCTTCCCTTGTAGCTCCCTGGTGCTTCCTTGACTTCCCTGGTGGCTCAGACGGTAAAGCGTCTGTCTACAATGCAGGAGACCTGGGTTCGAGCCCTGGGTTGGGAAGATCCCCTGGAGAAGGAAATGGTAATCCACTTCAGTACTATTGCCTGGAAAATCCCATGGACAGAGGAGCCTGGTAGGCTACAGTCTATGGGGTCGCAAAGAGTCGGCGACTGAGCGATTTCACTTTCACTTTCACTTGTAGCTCAGCTGGCAAAGAATCCACCTACAATGCAGGAGACCTGAGTTCAATCCCTGGGTTGGGAAGAGCCCCTGGAGAAGGAAACGGCTACCCACTCCAGTATTCTGGCCTGGAGAATACCATGGACAGCATAGTCCATGGGGTCACAAAGAGTCGGACATGACTGAGTGACTTACTTTCTTTACTTTCTATTGATTAAATTATTGGCCAAATAAATGAGCTCAACCTCCAGCCCCTCTCCCAGGACTCAAGGGGTCTGAACTCTAAACCGCTAATCAAAGAGTTGGTTTTCCTAGTGGTCAGCCCCCACCCAGAGGCTCTCTAGTGTCTCCCTCCACACCTAGGGCCAAGATTCATTCCATTCATGTAAGCTCAGGTGTGATCTGAAGAAGCTCATTGGAAATTACCCAAGATACTCCTATCAGGAAACTCCAAGGGCTTGGGGAGCTCTGTGCCATGAACTACAGACAAAAAACAAATAGCCTTTTTATTATGCTGCATTCCTGTAACACTGTTATACCTGCAACATTACAAGGGCACAGGAGCACTCCTGTCTACCAATGAGGGCATCCTTGCCAGCAGGGCACCAGGACAGGACCTAACTGCACTCTGACTCAGTCAACAGAGTGCACATACTCATGTTGGGATGTAGCAAATCCCCATCATGGCAGCTGGGAAACAAGGCCTTTGTCACACACCTCCTGGGAGCCCAGCTGCACCCAGAAAACTGGAACCCTGCCCCCTGTGCCCCACTGAGGCCCCCATAGGAGAAGCTCAATCTCACAGCAGCACCCCGAGGACATCGCTGAGGGTGGGTAATCATTGAAAGTCCAATCTCACTCATTTCCCTTAGGTCCTGACTGCTACAGGCACATCCCATTTAAAGCTACTGCCTCTCTGACCTCAGACAGAACTTTCTTGACACAGAAGCTTTCCAAATTGTAGTATGATTTATAATTGAGACAAACTGGGAACAAGGACTGTGATGAAATACCAAATAGATTATTTTGCAGCCACTGAAGTGATGTTTAACTTTTACTGACATGGGAAATTGTTCAAAACACAGTGTGAAGTCATATGTGTACACAAAAGGCTACAAAGGAACATCTGCTATCAGTGGGGTGATGAAACAAATGTGGAGTCTTATTTTCTTCTGTCTTTTCCTTTTTTTCCTTACAATGATCTTCCATAATTTTATAGCCAAAATATGTAAATCTGTATCTATATCTATATAGATATGTGCTGTGCTTAGTGGCTCCCATCATGTCCTACTCTTTAAGACCCCATGGACTGTAGCCTGCTAGGCTCCTCTGTCTGTGGGAATTCTCCAGACAAGAATCCTGGAGTGGGTTGCCATGCTCTCCTCCAGAGGATCTTCCCAACTGGGGAACTGAACTTGGGTCTACTGCATTGCCAGCGGATTCTTTACTGTCTGAGCCACCAGGGAAATCCATATATATAAACAGATATAAAATTTCCTTATAAAGAGGGAATATAATTAGAAACATTCCTGGTTTGTCCCTTGCCTGGGCCAGCTCACTTGACTTTCCCTCTGGTCTCTGGTTGCTTCTCAAGTATCTTCCAGAACCATCTCCTGTGAGTGCCCATCACCAAGGCCCCCTCTGCCCTCCTAGCCTCAGAGAAAGCCTAACAGTGACTGTGCTCCCTCCCATCCCTGTTCCCATCCCTATGACCAAGCTGGAAAACTTTCCTCAGAATCTGTTTCTACTAACTTCTACCACAGCTAGGAGCATCATCACAATGAGGTCAGACATTGAAGGAGATAAATAAGTTAGTCAACAATAAGTCCACTGCATTTCATTATAGATCCATAAGTGTGTATATGACTGGAATATCACATGTCACCTGCTGATAAGTGATACATTAGCATCCCTGAGATCCACAGCAGACCCATTTCCAAGATGACCTTATTTTCACAGGCAATTGTCCCCCTTAATCAATTCAAGATCAAGTTCAACAAGCAATGTGAGCATGTATTGTGTGTTGGGCCCTGGGCATGGAAAGAAATGCCAAGGCATGTAAATCGTTTCAGTCATGTCTGACCCTTTGCAATCCTATGGACTGTAGCCTTGCTCTTCCAGGCAAGAATATTGGAGTGTGTTGCTGCACTCTCCTCCAGGAGATCTTCCCAACCCAGGGATTGAACCCATGTTGCCTGCAGCTCCCACATTGTAGGCAGATTCTTTACCACTGAGCCACTGGGGAAGCCCATGGAAAGAAATAATTCCATTCAATTTAATGACAGACACAGTGTGTACTAAGTAAATGTGTGTTGAATAAAAAAGTAAGGAAACCTGAGTCTGTCCAAATAGCCAAAGGAAAGACTACAACTTGAATATTCTCTTTATCTGATAACCCAAACCTCACACAGAATGTTCAACATGTGACTCAGAGGTACCAACCTTCCCTCTTCCTTCCAGGGAATTCTTCCTCCCAGCTTCTCTCCTTCTAGTTAACTACACATATCACAGTTCAGAAGATCCAGCTCTTCTGAGCCCAAGTGACTGCTCAGGGTCCTTATCAAGATCACACATCCTGAAACTTTTTAAAGTATTTAATGGTAGTGTGCCCTCCTGAAACTTCATTTCTCTAAGTCAGTACTTCTCACACAGGGGCGACAGTGAGGGGTTATCTCCCAGGGGACACATAGCAACGTCCAGAGATATTGTTTGTCATCACAGCTGGGGGAGAACAAGCTGTGACAGCTGGTGGGTGGAGGAAAGGAAAGGGTACCAGTAAACACCCCATAGTGCACAGGACAGTCCCCAAGAAACAGCAATCAGGCCCCAGGTGTCAAAGCACAACTGCTGAGAAATCTGGTCTAGTTGGAACACCCCGAGATGCCTGTGTGGTCATGCAGTGAACTTAGTTTGTGTATTCCTTCCCCAAACCCTATTCAGTTCAGTTCAGTTCAGTTCAGTTCAGTTGCTCAGTCGTCTCCGACTGTTTGCGACCCCATGAATCGCAGCACACCAGGCCTCCCTGTCTATCACCAACTCCCAGAGTTCACTCAGACTCACGTCCATTGAGTCAGTGATGCCATCCAGCCATCTCATCCTCTATCATCCCCTTCTCCTCCTGCCCCCAGTCCCTCCCAACATCAGAGTCTTTTCCAATGAGTCAACTCTTCGCATGAGGTGGCCAAAGTACTGGAGTTTCAACCTCAGCATCATTCCTTCCAAAGAAATCCCAGGGCTGATCTCCTTCAGAATGGACTGGCTGGATCTCCTTGCAGTCCAAGGGACTCTCAAGAGTCTTCTCCAATACCACAGTTCAAAAGCATCAATTCTTTGGCACTCAGCTTTCTTCACAGTCCAACTCTCACATCCATACATGACCACTGGAAAAACCATAGCCTTGACTAGATGGACCTTTGTTGGCAAAGTAATGTCTCTGCTTTTCAATATGCTATCTAGGTTGGTCATAACTTTCCTTCCAAGGAGTAAGCATCTTTTAATTTCATGGCTCCAGTTACCATCTGCAATGATTTTGGAAACCCCCCCCCCCCCAAATAAAGTCTGACACTGTTTCCACTGTTTCCCCATCTATTTCCCATGAAGTGATGGGACCGAATGCCATGATCTTTGTTTTCTGAATGTTGAGCTTTAAGCCAACTTTTCCCACTCTCCTCTTTCACTTTCATCAAGAGGCTTTTGAGTTCCTCTTCACATTCTGCCAAAAGGGTGGTGTCATCTGCATATCTGAGGTTATTGATATTTCCCCCGGCAATCTTGATTCCAG
This sequence comes from Bubalus kerabau, assembly GCF_029407905.1. Lineage (NCBI taxonomy): Eukaryota > Metazoa > Chordata > Mammalia > Artiodactyla > Bovidae > Bubalus > Bubalus kerabau. The sequence continues at coordinate 124,897,258 of NC_073624.1, read as the reverse complement.
CTTGTGCTTCTTCCAGCCCAGAGTTTCCCATGCTGTACTCTGCATATGAGTTCAATAAGCAGGGTGACAATATACAGCCTTGACGTACTCCTTTTCCTATTTGGAACCAGTCTGTTGTTCCATGTCCAGTTCGAACTGTTGCTTCCTGACCTGCACACGAATTTCTCAAGAGGCAGGTCAGGTGGTCTGGTATTCCCATCTCTTTCAGAATTTTCCACAGTTTTTATTGTGATCCATACAGTCAAAGGCTTTGGCATAGTCAATAAAGCAGAAATAGATGTTTTTCTGGAACTCTGTTCCTTTTTCAATGATCGAGAGGATTTTGGCAGTTTGATCTCTGGTTCCTGTCTTTTCTAAAACCAGCTTGAACAGCTGGAAGTTCATGGTTCACATATTGCTGAAGCCTGGCTTAGAGAATTTTAAGCATTACTTTACTAGCGTGTGAGATGAGTGCAATTGTGTGGTAGTTTGAGCATTCTTTGGCATTGCCTTTCTTTGGGATTGGAATGAAAACTGGCCTTTTCCAGTCCTGTGGCTGCACAGGTGCAGGAGGGCCTAGAGGAGCTATTCCACATTGAAGGTCAGGAGAGGCGGCGGTGAGGAGATACCCCTCGTCCAAGGTAAGGAGCAGCAGCTGCACTTTGCTGGAGCAGCCATGAAGAGATACCCCACACCCAAGGTAACAGAAACCCAAGTAAGATGGTAGGTGTTGCAAGAGGGTATCAGAGGGCAGACACACTGAAACCATACTCACAAAAAACTAGTCAATTTAATCACACTAGGACCACAGCTTTGTCTAACTCAACGAAACTAAGCCATGCCCGTGGGGCAACCCAAGATGGGCGGGTCACGGTGAAGAGATCTGACAGAATGTGGTCCACTGGAGAAGGGAATGGCAAACCACTTCAGTATTCTTGCCTTGAGAACCCCATGAACAGTATGAAAAGGCAAAATTATAGGATACTGAAAGAGGAACTCCCCAGGTCAGTAGGTGCCCAATATGCTGCTGGAGATCAGTGGAGAAATAACTGTAGAAAGAATGAAGGGATGGAGCCAAAGCAAAAACAACACCCAGCTGTGGATGTGACTGGTGATAGAAGCAAGGTCCGATGCTGTAAAGAGCAATATTGCATAGGAACCTGGAATGTCAGGTCCATGAATCAAGGCAAATTGGAAGTGGTCAAACAAGAGATGACAAGAGTGAATATCGACATTCTAGGAATCAGCGAACTAAAATGGACTGGAATGGGTGAATTTAACTCTGCTGCTGCTGCTAAGTTGCTTCAGTCGTTTCCGACTCTGTGCGACCCCATAGACGGCAGCCCACCAGGCTCCTCTGTCCATGGGATTCTCCAGGCAAGAACACTGGAGTGGGTTGACATTTCCTCCTCCAATTCATGAAAGTGAAAAGTCAAAGTGAAGTCGCTCAGTCATGTCCAACTCTTAGCGACCCCATGGACTGCAGCCTACCAGGCTCCTCCGTCCATGGGATTTTCCAGGCAAGAGTACTGGAGTGGGGTACCATTGCCTTCTCCAGAATTTAACTCAGATGACCATTATATCTACTACTGTGGGCTGGAATCCCTCAGAAGAATGGAGTAGCCATCATGGTCAACAAAAGAGTCTGAAATGCAGTACTTGGATGCAATCTCAAAAATGACAGAATGATCTCTGTTCATTCCCAAGGCAAACCATTCAATATCACAGTAATCCAAGTCTATGCCCCAACTAGTAACGCTGAAGAAGCTGAAGTTGAATGGTTCTATGAAGACCTACAAGACCTTTTAGATCTAACACCCAAAAAAGATATCCTTTCATTATAGGGGACTGGAATGCAAAAGTAGGAAGTCAAGAAACACCTGAAGTAACAGGCAAATTTGGCCTTGGAATATGGAATGAAGCAGGGCAAAGACTAACAGAGTTTTGCCAAGAAATGCACTGATCATAACAAACACCCTCTTCCAACAACACAAGAGAAGACTCTACACGTGGACATCACCAGAGGGTCAACCGAAATCAGATTGATTATATTCTTTGCAGCCAAAGATGGAGAAGCTCTATACAGTCAGCAAAAACAAGACCAGGAGCTGACTGTGGCTCAGATCATGAACTCCTTATTGCCAAATTCAGACTTAAATTGAAGAAAGTAGGGAAAACCACTAGACCATTCAGGTATGACCTAAATCAAATCCCTTATGACTATACAGTGGAAGTGACAAATAGATTTAAGGGACTAGATCTGGTAGATAGAGTGCCTTATGAACTATGGAATGAGGTTCATGACATTGTACAGGAGACAGGGATCAAGACCATCCCCATGGAAAAGAAATGCAAAAAAGCAAAATGGCTGTCTGGGGAGGCCTTACAAATAGCTGTCAAAAGAAGAGAAGCGAAAAGCAAAGGAGAAAAGGAAAGATATAAGCATCTGAATGCAGAGTTCCAAAGAATAGCAAGAAGAGATAAGAAAGCCTTCTTCAACAATCAATGAAAAGAAATAGAGGAAAACAAGAGAATGGGAAAGACTAGAGATCTCTTCAAGAAAATTAGAGATATCAAGGGACCATTTCATGCAAAGATGGGCTCGACAAAGAGCAGAAATGGTATGGACCTAACAGAAGCAGAAGATATTAAGAAGAGATGGCAAAAATACACAGAAGAACTGTACAAAAAAGATCTTCATGACCCAAATAATCACGATGTTGTGACCACTGATCTAGAGCCAGACATCCTGGAATGTGAAGTCAGGTGGGCCTTGGAAAGCATCACTACAAACAAAGCTAGTGGAGGTAATGGAATTCCAGTTGAGCTATTTCAAATCCTGAAAGATGATGCTGTGAAAGTGCTGCACTCAATATGCCAGCAAATTTGGAAAACTCAGCAGTGGCCACAGGATTGGAAAAGGTCATTTTTCATTCCAATCCCAAAGAAAGGCAATGCCAAAGAATGATGTCTGGATGGCATCACTGACTCGATGGACGTGAGTCTCAGTGAACTCCAGGAGTTGGTGATGGACAGGGAGGCCTGGCGTGCTGCGATTCATGGGGTCGCAAAAAGTCAGACACAACTGAGCGACTGAACTGACTGACTGATTGATCCCTCCAATTAACAGCTGTAACAAGGAAAACATCCCATGGCTGCTTCTCAGGGACAAGTGCTCCCAGTTTTTCTGACTTTTGGAGGGATCCATTGGACTATAGTTAAAGCTAAGTGAGAACTAGAACAGTTGGTATCAAAGGCAGCCTGAGTCCCAAGCTTTCTATGTTAGAAAACTGAGACAGCAGGCTGACTTCAAACATGAATTGGAGACTTAGCATGCGATGGGAGTAGGTCTGCCTTGCATAGCTGCCATGACTGTGTTGGGACAGGAGAGCATGCAGAGCCAAGCTCAGGAAAGCCTGAGCTATGTTCAGTTCAGTCACTCTTTGTGACCCCATGAACTGCAGCACACCAGGCCTCCCTATCCATCACCAACTCCTGAAGCCTACCCAATCCCATGTCCATTGAGTCGGTGATGCCATCCCACCATCTCATCCTCTCTGTTGTCTCCTTCTCCTCCTGCCCTCAATCTTTCCCTCCATCAGGGTCTTTTCAAATGAGTCAGCTCTTTGCATCAGGTGGCCAAAGTAGTGGAGTTTCAGCTTCAACATCAGTCCTTCCAATGAATATCCAGGGCTGATTTCCTATAGGATGGACTGGTTGGATCTCCTTGTAGTCCAGGGTACTCTCAAGAGTCTTCTTTGAACATCACAGTTCAAAAGCATCAATTCTTCTGTGCTCAGCTTTCCTTATAGTCCAATTCTCACATCCATACATGACCACTGGAAAAACCATAGCCTTGTCTAGATGGAACTTTGTTGGCAAAGTAATGTCTCTGCTTTTTAATATGCTGTCTAGGTTGGTCATAACTTTCCTTCCAAGGAGTAAGTGTCTTTTAATTTCATAGCTGAAATCACCATCTGCAGTGATTTTGGAGCCCCCCAAAATAAAGTCAGCCACTGTTTCAATTGTTTCCCCATCTATTTGCCATTAAATGATGAGACTGGATGCCATGATCTTATATTTTTGAATGTTGAGCTTTACGCCAACTTTTCCCACTCTCCTCTTTCATTTTCATCAAGAAGCTCTTTAATTCTTCTTCACTTTCTGCCCTAAGGGTGGTGTCATCTGCATATTTGAGGTTATTGATATTTCTCCCCACAATCTTGACTCCAGCTTATGCTTCTTGCAGCCCAGCGTTTCTCATGATGTATTCTGCATAGAAGTTAAATAAGCACGGTGACAATATACAGCCTTGATGTACTCCTTTTCCTATTTGGAACCAGTCTGTTGTTCCATGTCCAGTTCTAACTGTTGCTTCCTGACCTGCATACAGATTTCTCAAAAGGCAGGTCAGGTCGTCTGGTATTCCCATGTCCTTCAGAATTTTCCACAGTTTATTGTGGTCCACACAGTCAAAGGCTTTGGCATAGTCAATAAAGCAGAAATAGGTGTTTTTCTGGAAAAATCTCTCTTGCTTTTTCAATGATCCAGCGGATGTTGGCAACTTGATCTCTGGTTCCTCTGCCTTTTCTAAAACCAGCTTGAACATCTGGAAGTTCGTGGTTCACATATTGCTGAAGCCTGGCTTGGAGAATTTTGAGCATTACTTTACTAGCATGTGAGATGAGTGCAATTGTGTTGTAGTTTGAGCATTCTTTGGCATTGCCTTTCTTTGGGATTGGAATGAAAACTGACCTTTTCCAGTCCTATGGCCACTACTGAGTCTTTCAAATTTGCTGGCATATTGAGTGCAGCACTTTCACAGCATCACCTTTTAGGATTTGAAATAGCTCAGGTGGAATTCCATCACCTCCACTAGCTTTGTTCATTTTAGTTTACTGATTCCTAAAATGTCAATGTTCACTCTCACCATCTCCTGTTTGACCACTTCCAATTTACCTTGATTCATGGACCTAACATTCCAGGTTCCTATGCAATATTGTTATTTATAGCATCAGACTTTGCTTCCATCACCAGTCACGTCAACTGCGCATTGTTTTCACTTTGGCTCCATCTCTTCATTATCTTTGGAGTTATTTCTCCACCAATCTCCAGTAGCATATTGGGCACCTACCAACCTGGGGAGTTCATCTTTCAGTGTCATATGTTTTTGCTTTTTCATACTGTTCATGGGACAAAAAAATACTGACGTAGTTTGCCATTCCCAATGGACCACGTTTTGTCAGAACTCTCCACCATGCTTTGGGTGGCCCTACATGGCACGGCTTATACTTTCACTGAGTTAGACAAGGTTGTGGTCCATGTGATCAGTTTGATTAGTTTTCTGTGATTGTGGTTTTCATTCTGTCTGCCCTCTAATAAGGATAAGAGGCTTATGGAAGCTTCCTGATGGGAGAGACTGGCTGGGGAAAACTGGGTCTTTTCCTGATGGGCAGGACCATGCTCAGTAAATATTTAATCCAATTTTCTCTTGATGGGCGGGGCTGTGTTCCCTCCTTATTGTTTGACCTGAGATCAAGTTATGGTGGAGATAATGAAGATAATGGCGATTTCCTTCAAAAGGTCCCATGCTAACACTGCCAAACTCAGTGCCCCCGACCCTGCAGCAGGTTACCACTGACCCAGGCCTCTACCAGAGACTCCTGGACCCTCACAGGTAAATCTGGGTCAGTCTCTTGTGGGGTCAGCTCCTTTCTCCTGGGTCCTGGTGCACACAAGGTTTTTTTTGTGCCCTCCAAGTGTCTGTTTCCCCAGTCTTGTGGAAGTTTTGTAATCAAACCCCAATGGCCTCCAAAGTCAAGTTCCCTGGAAGTTCTCAGTCCTTTTGCCAGATCCTCAGGTTGAGAACGGAGAAGGCAATGGCACCCCACTCCAGTACTCTTGCCTGGAAAATCCCATGGACAGAAGAGCCTGGAAGGCTGAAGTCCATGGGGTCGCTGAGGGTCAGACACGACTGAGCAACTTCCCTTTCACTTTTCACTTTCATGCATTGGAGAAGGAAATGGCAACCCACTCCAGTGTTCTTGCCTGGAGAACCCCAGGGACGGGGGAGCCTGGTGGGCTTCCGTCTATGGAGTCGCACAGAGTCGGACACGACTGAAGCGACTTAGCAGCAGCAGCAGCAGGTTGAGAAATCTGTTGTGGGTTATAGAACTTTCTAAACAGTGTGAGAATTTCTTTGGTATAATTGTTCTGCAGTTTAGGGTCATCTGCTCAGTGGCTCTGTGGTGGAGTTAATGGTGACCTCCTCCAAGAAGGCTTATGCCACACACTGCATGACCCAGGCTACTGCAGCCAGAGCCTCTACCCTGCGGCAGGCCACTGCTGACCTGTACCTCTACAGGAGAGTCAAACACAGGTCTGGCTCAGTCTCTGTGGGGTCTCTGGATCCTGGTGCACACAAGGTTTTGTTTGAGCCCTCCAGGCATCTCTGGTGGGTATGGGGTTTGATTGTAAACATGGTTACACCCCTCCTACCATCTTTCTGGGGCTTCTCCTTTGCCCTTGGACATGGGATATCTTTTTTCGGTCCAACATTCTCCTGCCGATGTTTGTTCAGCAGCAAGTTAATGAGCACATGTCCTTCTACTCCACCATCTTCCCAGGGAACAGCAGAGGCAAAGGGAATAAGTCAGAAGGAGGGAGGGAAAGGGGCAAAGAGCCAACAGAGCCCATGGGTGGGGGCAGGGATGCCTGTAAGAAAGAGAAGACACTTCCTCCAATGCCCCCATCTGTAGGCTGCCTAGGCGGGGGTGCTGAGGAAGGTCAGGGAGAGTGGAGAGGGTTTGTTTGAGCCACCATCACCACCTCTTTCTCACACTAAAATGCTGGTCCACTGCAGGACTCAGTTGGAGAAAGGAAATAGCTGACAATTTTGATTGAAGTTGTAATTTTTATTAGTACATATATTCTAGACTGGTATTATATTCTGGCTTCTCTGGTAGCTCAGCTGCTAAAGAATCTGTCTGCAACGTGGGAAACCTGGGTTCTATTCCTGGGTTGGGAAGATCCAATGGAGGAGGGCATGGCAACTCACTCCAGTATTCTTGCCTGGAGAATCCCCATGGACAGAGGATACTGCCAGGCTGCAGTCCATGGGGTCACAAAGAATCAGACATGACTGAGCTTGCATATTCTAGACTAGATAGTCTAATTTCTGAATTAAGACTGTGTTTGTGACTTAAAGTGACCACAAGACTTTTTATTATTCAAGTGTTAGCATAAAATTAATGCACCATCCCAAGTTTTCACCCAGAACTTCCACTGATGATACATTTTAAAAGAAAAGTAGAATACAATATAAAGATGCTTTTCAGTTTTATTACATAAGAGCTTCTTACTCAGTTGTATTATTATGCCATTAGAGGAGAGTTTATTTTCCTATTATTTGGGTTCATACCACATATGGCTGGAAGGTAGGGGCTCTAGGAGGTAATACAGAGATTTCATTTTTCATTGAATCCTGCAGGAACGCCTAGCTGTGCCTCATTAAAAAAAAAACAAAAAACAAAAAAAAAACACTTTGAGAAAACAACCTCTTAGGGGTAATCTAGGCTTTCTCAGACTCTAACAGGTAGGGTTATTCCCATTCAATAGAGAGATGCCTGACCCCACAGGTGACCATCTCAAGAAGTCAGTCCCACCTTAAGGAAGCCACTATGGAGAAAGGGAGTAAAAACCATCCAGGCCCGCCCCCCTCAGGTGTCAGTCCCCTATCACAGGCACTAACAGGGTGGCAGAGAGGCAGTCAGGCAGCCTGCACAAAGCAACTCCTGGAGAAATGGCAGTTCTGGAGAGCCCCAGGTCAGCTCAGGCCTGCTGAGCCCAGATTCCCCAGAGCCCAGGAAACTGGACGTTTCGTGGGCCGCTAAGACCTTTTCTAGTCCCTGCTGCCGGCCTGCACTGCCCGTTGGCCGTCAGAGCAGTCTCAGTGTGAGGTCAGCCCAAGTGCACAGGGTCCTGGCCTCCAGTTCTTTAGTTCAGCAGGGCCACTTCCTGCAATAACTCTCTCTGTGTTGAGGCTCCAGAAACACAAAGGCTTCCCGAGAGACAGTTATTTCAGACCTCGTCTCCACAGGGCTCTTCGCCAAATGCAGCCGAAGAGGAGCCGGCAATCTATCGTGATCTGTCAGCCAGGCGCCTTCTCCTCAATAAAGCACAGCCCAGTGGGCTTGACGCTGTAGACGAGTTTGCCACAGGAACCATGGAGCTTGGAACAGGACTCCCCACAGAGATGTGCAGAATGCAGAACAGAGATTTTTAGAGTCACAGGGGGCTCGCAGCAGGGGTGGCCAGCGGAGGGGAGGGTACAGTTCTTTACAAACCCTGATATAAAAAGTTTACAAAGTGGTACATGAAAGAGGGAGCCAAGTTCAGTATTGTGCTATCACAGACATGAGACCCAAAGTCAATTATCACTCTCTCTGTCTCCCTCCCTCTCTCACCTCTCTCTTAATAAATGTACATGGTTTTAAAAGTCAAATGTTACTGAAGGCTAATAATAAAAATAATCAGTGCCCTGCCTGCCTTCATCCTCTCCCAGGCATCTCCTCAGAAGCAAGCCCTCTCAAGTAGCCTAGCTTTGCCCCTTGCTTTAACTTCTACATTTCTAAATAAGTTGTGTCTGACTCTTTGCAACCCCATGGACTATAGCCTACCAGGCTCCTCTGTCCATGGAATTTTCCAGGCAAGAATACTGCAATGGGTTGCCATTTCCAACTCCAGGGGATCTTCCCAACCGAAGGATTGAACACATGTCTCTTGTGTCTCCTGTATTGATAGGCAGTTTCTTTTCCACTGTACCACCTGGGAAGCAGTGCTGAATCCTAAATTCATAGACACTGTCCACCAACAGTCTACAGTGTGAGCTGAGGACTTAGCTCTCCTGTAGTGTCTCACTCCACCTTCCACTCCTCTCCCAAAATGGTTATGGCACCATCTTTGAGTAAGTAAATACACAGGGTTTATGTGACTACAACTGTAAAATATAATTCCCTTGTAGACTAAAAAAGATGTACAACTTGAGAGTTGTGAGTTCAGTTTTATTTGGGGCAAAATGAAGACTTCGGCCCGAGAGGCAACATCTCAGATAGCTCTGAGAGACTGCTCCAAAACGGCAGTAGGAGTAGGTCAATATATAAGGTTTTGGTGAAGGGGGAGTTCAGTACCATGAAGCACTCATTTTACAAAAGGGTTTTTGTTAGTCATGAGGATCTGATGTCACTATGAAGGGATTTAGTGCTTCTCTGGATTTGAGGAGATGCAAGGACTGAGATCATAAAATGTGTCCCTAAAAACATGCAACTATCTAAAGACCTGTCCCACCAGACTCCCTGGAGCACAGAGAGCCTCACTCCATCCTGAACTCCCTCAGGGGTTGTTGAAGGTCCACAGGTATAGCAGCATGGGGTTCAATCTCTGTAGAGGCAGATGGCAAACACCTTTGTTGTTCAGTAGTTGGCAATGCTCTTGTTAAGTGCCAATTTGTAGTTGACACAGCCCGCTTGTGGTCATAAATCTGACCATACTTTGGGGGGCATTTCATGACCATTTTGTTCCGTGTTGCTGGGAAGGGTCATTCCCAGTTCTGAAGAAGGTTTTTGTTGATAAGACACTCAATGTGCTATTACTGGGCTAGGTCTTAATAGTCAAAGATCTCTGGACAACTGTATTCTAGTTATGGTCCAGGAAAGTATTCCCTCTCATTGCATCTTTCCATACCTAGTGTTACACTATTACAGTAATTGATGACATATCAAGCTATACATTTAACCAACTGCTTCAAGTCTAGTCATCATTTCCGTTGGAGGCTCAGTCATATACTTGGTAATACAACAAATAATAATCTTATGAAACAAGCAAAATACAAGTGGTATAGTTAATAACATTAGTGGAATTAAAAGTAAATATTTAGCCATGAGCCTCCACACCATTTTTTTTTTTTAAGATTGCCAAGACTAGGGAATGAATCTCTTAAAGCATAAATCCGATTTTTCATGGTTCAAATGTATCACATTAAAGGATTTATCAGGTATGAAAACACAGCATTCAGTTTGAATTGTAGCACAGATATCTCTCTGAGATGCTGTAAGGTGTCAAGGGCCTTGCAGTTGCATAGTACTGCCTTTCTTATCGTAGAGACAGAATTCAATAAGCTAATAGCCCGGTTACTATCATTTAAAGCTTATGAAAGTTGTTAAGGCTTAGATATGGTCAATTACATCCTCCAACCCCATTGAAGGCACACACACACACACACAGACACACAAGCTGCTACTGACCACTCATCTAAAATAAATTTCCTAAGAGTTATCCAATCAGAGCCCTAGAGAACAGAAATCTACCTAGAGAACAGGTAACCCAGAAGTACTAGGCATAGGTAATTGGCCACAACCCAACAATTGGATTGAGTTTAAACTAGCATAGAATCATGTGCATAATAGAAAACATGTGACTGATAGGTATAGGTCCAAGGAATCAAGAAAACATTATAAATGATCATAAAATTCAGATCAGCATCTTGGGCAAGCTGTCTACTTCTGATGTCATCTTCTTCTCATCCTAGTGTAGTGTAGTTTCCTCAGTTTGAGCACTGTTTTAAGGTGAGTTTGAGGTCAGCAGACCTCTCTATAGACCAGTCCTGCTTAGGAGCCTTTGGAAGTGGAAGTTAACCCAAGAGTCAACTTCCCTTCAATTTCACTGGGCATGAGCTAGTTTAGAGTACCTGATAGGAAGGTCCTTTCACCCAGGTTGGAGACAGTTCCTTAAATTATATCTTATTCCAGTCTTGATTGCAGGTCATGTGTGAGGCATCTGATCTTCATCCAAAGACAGATTATTAAGATAAGCTTCAGAAACAACCCTAGAGTGTCCTTTAATAATGCAATTAAGTTTTGCCCTAACAACAAAGAACTATCCAGGAAATGAGTCTTAGTAGATACAGACCTCCATTAACAAACTGGGATTTAACATTCATTGAAACATCTTTTTCTCCCTAAAATCACCGTCATTTTCACCAAACATAACCAAATTAAGACTTGTTTGTAATATAGGTCTGTTCTCAATAAGCTTGGCCTGATGATTTATATAACAATAGTTGATCATAAACTTTTTTGCTTTGCTGAGACTAGAAAAGTCTCAGACTGAACTTTTAAAATAAAACATTTTAGGGCTAGGAAAGTCATGCCAAAGGGTTATCACAGATTTTGCCTAACAGATCTAAGTGAATTCTTCCCTTCTCAAGGTCTCAGATTCCTTCAAGTTCCTTCAGATTTCTGTACCTGTTAGTGAGATAACCTTCCTAACTTATCTGATAAAGTTACTGGAAACTAAGAGTTTCTCTGGAGGATTCAAATAGAGAGAAAAGATAAATGTTTCAATTTTTTTTTATAAAATATAATGTTACCAAATTACTGTCATAATTTGAGGGGAAGTTTTTCTTACACCTGGAAAACACAGATTCAAATCAGTAATTTTTCAGATAGAAACCATAAAAGTTATAAGCATATTCACCAATTCATTCAGTCCTTTTGTTAACCTTTGTGAAGTCATCAGGTTTTTCATTAGAATCTTTACCCAGTTCAGAAACTGATATTTATTCAAAAGTGCTTTTTATAAATCTTGAACAGGGAGCATTTTTTCAGAACTTGGTTAGTGTTATGACAATATTTTGAGATAGTAACTAGAATTATGCCTGATAACATTTTACCCAAACATATCAAAATTTTAGGAACTTCATACAGTTTCTAGGATATCTATATTAGTAACATATTATGATACAATATAACCTGAGACTTATTACTCACTTCACAATACTTCCCATGTAATTCTGTATACAAAATGAACCTAATTAGTGTAATATCTCTCTTTGGGATGTTTCAGGGGCCCTCTGAAACATCCCAAAGTTAGCTAGAAATCTTCTTCATTAGAATGATTTAGAAGCTTTGTCAACAAATATCAAAAAGGTTTAGAACACTCAGTCAGATAGGACTATAGGTCATTGTGAAACAATACTGTTCACTTTTTGTACCAAAAACACACTTTCTACTTCCCTTAAGCAATCAAGAACTGACTTTTGTATTAACATTTTATAGATAAATAAATAAATACCAGTGATAATTTCTAAGACTTTTGTTTTCTTAGAGAACATTTTAGAATGGCACCAAACATCATTTATTTTTAATCCCAAATCTCTTTAGCTTCTCTGTAAGAGGTAGTGTTTAGTAGTAAATGTTTCAAATTCTTATTTTATTTGGAAATGATTTAGCTATTCAATAGACTTCCAACACTTAGTTTAGCACAATCCTTAGAAGTTCAAGTTACCCCAATCTGGATAGACTATTTTAGACAGACATTCCTAAAGCATAATTATTCTTAATAGAGATTATCTAAAGGCTCATATCTCATTTACATTTTTTAGAAGTTTCTTCACTTCTAATTTCCTTACTGACAAACTTGTAACAGATATAATAATATTTAACTTATATTAAATGTAGGTACAATGAAAATATTCTGCTTAATGTTAATTACTCTTAGATATGCCTACATTATTTAGATCAACAAACAAACATTAATATCAGGTATTTAATACTGAATATTTCCCAGTTCACGTGAACCTGAAGTTCGTTTAGGTTACTTTCTCTTGTATTTAGAATTATTTGATTTGTAAGTGCTTACTTTTTTTTTTTTTTAAGGCCAATTAGATTAGAGCTCATTTACAAACTGATCTCAGCAATCAGCAATATTATTTAAAAAAAAAAAAAGCAAAGACACACACTGAGACAGACATACATCCAAATAGTCACAAGAGATCCTATAGCTTTGTTTTCCAAACTTAGTTATGAATAAAAAAAAAAAAATGGTTGGAACAAGATTTTAAAAGGCTTTGTTCCCCTTTTTGTTACTTTTGGTTTCAGGACTTAGATATGGTCTAGATAAATGATCCAGAGAACTCTGGTCTAAAGCTATAGGAGGAGTTATTTCCTTAGGGCAAGAATTCTTAAAGAGATAATTTTTCCTTCCTCGGGAGTCTAAAGAATATTGTGACCACATTGTCAAAATTTGTATTTTTGTGTGTGTGTGACCTTAGTTTTATAGCCAAAATTTAGACCAATTAGACCCAAATTTAGTACTCAACTTGGCCCTGATAACAAGGGCAGATTGGTCCCAGCAGGGATTGCCCATCTGAGGAAGTAGGGGTCTTAGTTTGATCAGCCCCAGGCTGTTGATTACAGCAGGAAGTCCTGGACATAAGGGCACTTGAGTTCATTTTCCTATCCTATGTCAATAAAGATCTAATATTTTTAGGGCACTTTTCTTGTCATTGGATCATAGCTATAGATTGACCAGTCATTTAAAAATTTTTCCCAAGGGGTTCCCAGGTGGGGTGTGGAAACTTAGAGTGATTAATTCACATATTGCTTAGTTCAAACAGTTTGTACCAGATGTCTGTGCACTTAAACCAAACCAACAAACCAAACCAAACCAGAACTTCACCAGCCAGGAGTCACGCTCCAAATGAAACAAAAAGCAAAGAGATGCCCAGAAATCAAAAGCCAAGTGACAAGAGTGCCCCCAAAAGATGGTAAAGTGATGCCCCAAAATCAAAAGCCAAATGGCATAAATGCCAAATGTGACTTCCCAGTTCCACTAGACCTGCGACCTGGCAAAGTCAGTGCCAGCAGCTTTTTTAGTTCTGATAGTTTCAAGCAATTTCTTGTTGATTTTCTCCAAAGAAGTTACTCTATGATTTCCTGTCTTAGAAGCTTCTAGATACCAATCAAAGCACGGCCAGTCTTTTCTAATTGTGCACGCAAAAATATCAATTTTAGAATATCAAAAGAACACCAGTTTGGCCATTTTAAGTTGAGATCTCTTTTAGTATAATTTCTCCAATTAACTAGGTACTTGCAAGTATGAGCTCCCTATGTATTGTACATGAATCTGGCTAGAGTAACACTTTAGTCAGAGGCTGGCTTTCTGACACCCCTTTGTTTCTGTTTTTGAGAGATTCTGTTTCCCATTTTAAGCTGAATTTGTCAGGGATAAAAATCACTAGTGAACTTGTGTAGTGGGCCCATGTGCTGCTTGTGAGCTCAACTCTTCCAGGAGTCACCCCAGAGTCGTTTCAGCTCATCTTACATGTCTTGGATTCTGCCTCCAGCAATCTAAGACCATCGTGGCTGCTCAGGTCACTAAATGGCCAGTCCTTATGTGCGACCCCCGGATGAGCAAGTGTGTTAATTAATGAGTGGGTTTCCCTATGGGACCACTGCATGGTATGAGGACTAGGCCTCCACCACTCCTGTAAACTTCTCAGTCACCTGAGAAAACCGAAACTGGCCAGGAGGAGTCTTGTCCCTTTTTTTCAGAGCAAAGCTGTCATGTATTTTCCTCACTTTTATCCTGACAAATGGCAGTCAAATTTAGTGTCAGATCAGCCTCTTACTTAACCACTCAGCCAAGACCTTTCAGTCCCCTACAACGGAGCGACCTCAGCATCTTTCAGCTGAGCCCCAGGTAGTCCTTGATTTTTTTTTTCCAATTGAGCCCCCTTACCCAGTACCTTTCCACTAGGTTGGCAATTCTCCTGGCATCTTTTGACCAGCACACCCCTCCCCCATCCAGTATCTTTTAACTGGGTGGGAATTCCTCAGTATCTCTCAACTGAGCCCCATTCAGTGTCTAGACCATGCGTGGGTATACCCCAGATGTTTCACCTGGGCCCACCCAGTATCTTTCTTACTAGGAGGGGGCAGGTAACCTGTTCCACCACCAAATAAAACTCAGAATCTCAACCAGTATGGGAGATTCAAAAACCAGGAGAGACTTACCCAAATTTGTCTGCACTCCCCAAGGAGGTGGATGGGCGCAAGGGGCTGCTGCTGGTACCAAAGCTCTGGTTCCTCATGGAGTCCAGTCGAAGAAAGGAAGTCCTCTCTGGATCCCTTTGTGGTCGCCATAACTGTCGACTAAAAAAGATGCGCAACTTGAGAGTTGTGAGTTAAGTTTTATTTGGGTCAAAATGAGGACTGCGGCCGGAGAGGCAACGTCTCAGATAGCTCTGAAAGACTGCTCCAAAGCGGCAGTGGAGGAAAGTCAATGTATAAGGTTTTGGTGAAGGGAGAGTTCAATACCATGAAGCACTCATTTAACAAAAGGTTTTTGTTGGGCATGAGGATCTGATGTCACCATGAAGTGATTTAGTGCTTCTCTAGATATGAGGAGATGCAAGGATTGAGATCATAAAATCTGTTCCTAAAAACATCCAACGATCTAAGGATCCATCCCACCCGATTCCCTGGAGCACAGAGCACCTCACTCCACCCGGAACTCCCTCAGGGTGTGTTGAAGGTCCACAGCTATAGCAGCATGGGGTTCAGTCTCTGTAGAGGCAGATGGTAAACACCTTTGTTGTTCAGTAGTTGGCAATGCTCTTGGTAAGTGCCAATTTGTAGTTGACACTCTCTTCAGCCAAAATGTTCATTATGATCATGTTTCCTTCCTCCTCCGATTCTTTCTTTCCTCCCAAAGTTAATCACGACTCTGTTTTTTCATTTGTCAAATTTTCTATGTTCCAATGGTTTCTTCCCCCCCCCCCCAAATAATCAAAAATCAGTAACAGTATTTATATCTACTCAAGTACAGAGGTTCTGGGCTTCCCAGGTGGTGCTAGTGGTAAAGAACCCGCCTACCAATGCAGGAGATGTAAGAGACACAGATTTGATCCCTGGGTCCAAACGGTTTCCTGGAGGAAGGCATGGCAATCCACTCCATTATTCTTGCCTGGAGAATCCCACGGACAGAGGAGATGGCAGGCTACAGTCCATAGGGTCACACAAAATCGGACACGACTAAAGCGACTTAGCACACACGTGTGCCCAGAGGTTCTATTCTTCACTTCTTCTGGCAAATTCCTCTAATAAAGCTCTGATCCCTGAACCAGTCTGGAGGCTGCTGCCCATTCTTGTGTAGAATCGTCTGTTATGTAGGTGATGTGCCATCTTTCTCTTTCCTGATTAATTTCCTTCTTCTGCTGAAGCACATCTTCTGAAGGAAAGTATATAGAAGGTAAAATATTTAAGTCTTTGGTTTTCTGAAAATGTCTTTCTCTTACAGTTTATTTGATTAATAGTTTGCCTGAGGATAGAATTGTGGCTGAAAGTCATTTTCCCTAAGAATATTGAAGGCATGTGTCATTATCTTCTATCTTTCAGTTTTGCTATTACGAAGTTCCATGCTATTCTGGTTTCAAATCTTTTGTCCATCACACATACACTCATACACACACACACACACACACACACACAACCACACCTGGAACTTCTAGAATTTTTCTCTTTATTCTGGGTAATCCTACATGATGATATGATACTTTTCCAGAAATTCATTATTGTGGGCACTCTGTGTTCCCTTTCAGTGTTAAGTCTTTGGCCCCTCCATTCTGGAAGGTTTTTAATCAAGGCTTTGATAATTTCCTCTCTGCCAGTATCTGTGTGCTCATTCTACTGTTTCTCTTTATCAGATATAGAATCTCCCTGACTGTATCTAAGTTCTCTTTTCCCACTTGCCATGGGTTTGTTTCTGTTGTCCAATTTCAATTCTTTGAAATAGTTCCTGAAGTTTATCTTCCAATCCTATTCATGAAGTTTCTATATTTATATACTATTTTTCAAATCCTAGTTTTAATTTCCAAGAGGCCTCTCATAGTCCTTGAAGATATTAAGAAGTTTGGGTGGTTTTTTTGTTTGTTTGTTTGTTTGTTTAGTTTTCTGTCTCCTATATTATCAGTGTTTTCTCTGGATTCCTTTTTTCTATTTATCTTTCTATTTTGTTCTTTTTTATATTGATGACTATTGAATATTGGTTCATATTAAAAATTCAGACATCAAAAAGCTGACAGTAAGATGTGTGTAGGGGCAGTGGGTGTAGGTCTATCCGCAAGGGCGACTCACAACAATCCACATTTTCCAATGGGGGAATCCCAAGTGTCAGCCACCATCTGTCTGGAGAGAGGGCTTTTCCTCTTTTCTGCTATCCAGAGACAGCAGGAGTGCAGGTATGACTTCCAGCCTTTGACAAGAAGCTGAGTGAGACTCCACTATTTAATCTGCTTCCCTCATACCCAACACTTTGTCACCCCCCTCTCTCTCTGGGATCTCTGATAAGCTTTTCTAGATCTAAACTCCTCATATCTCCTAGGTGGAGGGAGACAGGAGAGGAGGTATGGGATTTAACATGCTGTGTGCACATCTCCTTGAACCCCTACTCCATGTTTCACCCCTGTTTTCTGTGGGACTTTGCACTTTCCAAGTCCTGAGGCTTATTCAGGACTTCTGCAAATTACTGCTCTGCCTTCAACACTCAAGCTAAGACTTCTTCTAAGCCACTAAGTCAGTAATAGCTCTGTTTTCCATCCTGAAAAAAAATGTGTTGAAACTTATCAACTATTTCCTATTTTCCCAACCTCTTTTTCTTGTAGGTTAAACGTTTTCCTTTAGAGTTTTTGGATGGTGAGAAAATTGACTCTGTGGCTAGCCTGCTCTGTTTTCAGACTCTGTCCTGAAAATCATTCAAGTCTCTTCCATTTATTAATGGTGGGGTCTTGAGCAAGTTAGCTACCACTCAAAGCCTGAGTTCCCTCACCTGTAAATCTATGACTAACACCTGTTTTAAACAGGTCACAGTTCTCTTCTAGTGAAGAATGGACGTACATAAATGACTTAACTGGTCTTTGTTTATCTTTAGCTAATTATCTCGGAGAAGGCGATGGCAGCCCACTCCAGTACTCTTGCCTGGAAAGTCCCATGGATGGAGGAGCCTGGTAGGCTGCAGTCCATGGGGTCGCAAAGAGTCGGACACGTACTGAGTGACTTCACTTTCACTTTTCACTTTCATGCATTGGAGAAGGAAATGGCAACCCACTCCAGTGTTCTTGCCTGGAGAATCCCAGGGACGGGGGAGCCTGATGGGCTGCCGTCTATGGGGTCGCACAGAGTCGGCCACGACTGAAGCGACATAGCAGCAGCAGCAGCAGCTAATTATCTGGTTTCTTTTCCCACATCTGACTTACCCTATGACTTTCTCCTTGGGTGCATATGTACCCCTCAACCAAGATGGATCCCAAAGTGAAGGCTTCTGGGAGAAGACTTATTATGGCTTGGCATTATCCCCAAAATTTTAACCACAAGGAGACATTCTGTGCATGTGTAGTCTTCCTTGTCCCAAAAGGGGGAAAATGGAGATCCCTTAATCCTTTACTTGAACAAGGTTTTGCCCTTCTTTGTCCTTGCCATGACTATTACCTTAAGGAGTTTACAAGAGGCAAAGACTGGCTATTTACTCTGTTTCTGTTGTTACTTCCTCTTCAGGGGGCAAACAGGAGTCTGACTATAAATGCCATAACTGGATTTCAACTCATCTCTTGTTTCAGGAAATGCAAACAGGAGGCTACTTGTAGGTATCTAGCCTGAAGCCTACTTCTTCCTGTCCCATGAAATGCAAACTGGAGGCCAGTTGTAAATGTCTAACCTGGAGCCTATCTATCTCCTGCCTCAGATTCAACGTAATTCCTATCAAAATCCCAATTGATAATTTTTGTCAAAATTCACAAGTTGATTCTAAAATCTGTATGGCAATGCAAAGGGATTCAGAATGGCCAAAAGCAATAGTGCAAAAGAACAAATTAGGAAGGCTTACACTGTCTGAATTCAAATTTTACTACAAAGCTACAATAACCAAGACTGTGATACTGACATAACGATAGACATACACCTCTGTGGAATAGAATTGAGAGTCTAGAAATAAATCTTTATGTTTATAGTCAATTGATTTTGACAAGGGTTCCAAGATCACTCAATGGAAAAAGAATAAACTTTTCAACAAATAGTACAGGGACAGTTGTATATCAAAAGATGCTAAAGAATGAAGTTGTACCTCTTTCACACACAATTCATATAAACTAACTCAAAATGAATCATAAAATTAAATGAAGAGATAAAAATCATTAAATTCTTAGATGAAAATATAGTTAAGCAATCGTTTCTTAGATAAGACACCAAAAGCACAAGCAAAACAAGGACGCAATAGAAAAAAAAAAAATTTGATGAATTGGGCTTTGTAAAAATTAAAGACTCTACTATAAAAAGGATAACATCAAGAAAATGAACAGACAATCCATAGAATGGGGAGAAATATTGTCAAGTCTATAAAGGACATGCATCTAGAATATATAAAGAATTCTTACCATCAACAGTAAAAAGATAACTAACCCAATAAAAAATGGACAAAGGATCCTTTTTTTGTTTGTTTGTTTGTTTCAGTTCAGTTCAGTTCAGTCGCTCAGTTGTGTCCAACTCTCTGCGACCCCATGAATCGCAGCACCCCAGGCCTCCCTGTCCATCACCAACTCCCAGAGTTCACTCAGACTCACGTCCATCGAGTCAGTGATGCCATCCAGCCATCTCCTCCTCTGTCGTCCCCTTCTCCTCCTGCCCCCAGTCCCTTCCAGCATCAGAGTCTTTTCCAATGAGTCAACTCTTCGCATGAGGTGGCCAAAGTACTGGAGTTTCAACCTCAGCATCATTCCTTCCAAAGAAATCCCAGGGCTGATCTCCTTCAGAATGGACTGGTTGGATCTCCTTGCAGTCCAAGGGACTCTCAAGAGTCTTCTCCAACACCACAGTTCAAAAGCTTAAATTCTTCGGCACTCAGCCTTCTTCACAGTCCAACTCTCACATCCATACATGACCACTGGAAAAACCATAGCCTTGACTAGACAAACCTTTGTTGGCAAAGTAATGTCTCTGCTTTTGAATATGCTATCTAGGTTGGTCATAACTTTCCTTCCAAGGAGTAAGCGTCTTCTAATTTCATGGCTGCAATCACCATCTGCAGTGATTTTGGAGCCCAAAAAAATAAAGTCTGACACTGTTTCCCCATCTATTTCCCATGAAGTGATGGGACCAGATGCCATGATCTTCGTTTTTTGAATGTTGAGCTTTAAGCCAACTTTTTCACTCTCCACTTTCACTTTCATCAAGAGGCTTTTTAATTCCTCTTCACTTTCTGCCATAAGGGTGGTGTCATCTGCATATCTGAGGTTATTGATATTTCTCCCGGCAATCTTGATTCCAGCTTGTGTTTCTTCCAGCCCAGTGTTTCTCATGATGTACTCTGCATATAAGTTAAATAAGCAGAGTGACAATATACAGCCTTGACGTACTCCTTTTCCTATTTGGAACCAGTCTGTTGTTCCATGTCCAGTCCTAACTGTTGCTTCCCGACCTGCATACAGATTTCTCAAGAGGCAGGTCAGGTGGTCTGGTATTCCCATCTCTTTCAGAATTTTCCACAGTTTATTGTGATCCACACAGTCAATTAGGGAAATGCAAATCAAAAGCACAATAAAGATATCACTTCAGCTTTCCGAGTCCCTTGCTGCGGGCGTCAGGACTGAGCCTCGCACTCGGATCCGAGGCTTTGTGGTCACCGGCTTCTTTGCGGACCGCGCCGCAGTCAACCCGGCTCTGCAGCGGAGAGAAGATGATGGGCCAGAAGAGCACCATCGCCCCCAGAGTGTGCAGGGCCCTTTTCATCGGTTACTGCATTTACTTCGACCGCAAGAGACAGAGTGACCCCAATTTCAAGAACAGGCTGCGAAAACGAAGAAAGAAACAAAAGTTTGCCAAGGAGAGAGCTGGGCTTTCCAAGTTACCTGACCTTAAAGATGCTGAAGCCGTTCAGAAATTCCTTCTAGAAGAAATTCAGCTCAGTGAAGAATTACTAGCTCAAGGTGAATATGAGAAGGGTGTAGACCATCTGACAAATGTGATTGCTGTGTGTGGACAGCCACAGCAGTTACTGCAAGTGTTGCAACAAACTCTTCCACCACCAGCATTCCAGATGCTTCTGACTAAGCTCCGAACAATTAGTCAGAGAATTGTAAGTGCTCAGAGCTTGGCTGAAGATGATCTGGAATGAGAAACAAATGTCAACATAATGATCTCAATTAAAACATATTTTTAAAATCTTAACTCAGAAGATGATCGGCTCTGGGGGAGTAAGGGCAGATAAGCTTGTTATGGACTGTCCTCCACAGTGAAGTCTACCAAAGTTAATTTTTACTTTGTGTAGATCCATTTGTCTGTTTTATTTATTTTTCCCAGTGAAAAGTGTATTTTGATAGAGAGCTTTTCATTTTATAAATACACAATGAATTACTGAAAAAAAAAAAAAAGATATCACTTCAAACCTACCAGGATGACAGTGGTAAAGTAAAAAAATATATATTTGGTCTTTGCCCTTGGTTTTTGGCCTACGGTTCCTAAACTCTTTGGAATTTCTTGAGTGGTAAGAGTGTCTTTTGTTATTCAAAATGATGCCTTTTTGATCAGATCTGAATTTATGCCGATGAGGTGGCTCTTTGTGGGCCCTTCACCATGGGGACTTGTTGACAGAGGAACCAATCACATGATTAGAAAGTACACCTGTGGCGGATTCATGTTGATGTATGGCAAAACCAATACAATATTGTAAAGTAATTAGCCTCCAATTAAAATAAATAAATTTAAATTTTTTTAAAAAAAGAAAGAAATAACTTTCTAACCCTGGTCCTCTAGGAAAGGAGATAGAGTTCAAACACCAAAGGCCATTGATATAATCAGTTGTGCCTAGTCAATGAACTTTGACAAAAACACCAGAACAAAGAGGCTAAAAGAGCTCCGGACTGTGACCGTCCTGACATGCTGCGAGTGTGGCAAACCTAGAGAGGGCAGGGAAGTACTGCACCCTATTACCCCTGCCCTGTGCATCTCTTCCACTTGGCTGTTCCTTAGTTGTATCCTTTAAAATAAAACTGTCATCATAAGTATAATGGTTTCCTGAGTTCTGTGTTATTTCAGCCAATTATTGTACCTGAGGTGAGCTCATGGGAAACCCCAAATTTGTAGTCACCACAGCAGAAATGTGAGTAGTCTGGTGACCCCATTTGCAGCTGGAGTGTGAAGTGGAAGCAATCTTGTGAGACTGAGCACCTAAACCTGTGGTATCTGTGCCAACTCCAGGTACGTAGTGTCAGAATGTAACTGAATGGCAATGAAAGCAAGCGGGACTCTGTGGGGCTCTGCGTATGGAAGTGTTTCTTTGTCCTCAGTTTCTTGTTTGTAGAAAATATGTTTCATACAAACTCCATGACCTTCCCTGAGTTCCAAAGGGCAGGTTCAAACACTTGCTAATCAGGAAAGGAAGGGAATGTGGAGGGAAGAGAGGAGCAGTCAGGAAACAGTGGTACAGCTTGGGGCAGGATCCTGGCTCCCCTGGCTTTAACAAAATATTGTTAAAGACACATAACAATATTTTTAGCTGCTTTGCAGATACTGAACCCCCCACCAAATGGAACATAATAACTATTTGATGAAGCATTCTTTGTTCTAGAGAGACGGTCACACAGTTCAAAAACCTTGAAAACCACAGAAGCCCATCACGAAACCACCTGATGCCAAATGATTTATGAATTGAAGGGATGCAGTCTCTGCATGCACCCTGACCTTTATCAGCAATCCCACTCCTTGATTCTAAGACTCCTCACAAACCCCATGGATTGGGACAGTTTTGAGAGTATCACCCCGCTGTGGCCCCACTCGCCTAGCAAAGCAATAAAGTCACATCAACTACAAATTGGCACTTGCCTGTCAATTACTAACAGGCACTTGCCAAGAGCATTTTCCAGTGACTGAACAAGAATAAGGACATTTCCATCTGCCTGTGCTACTGCAGCTGCTGACCTTCAACATTCCCTGAAGGGAATTCAGTGTGGAGAGTGAGTCACTCTGTGCTCCAGGGAAACTTGTGGAATAGGTCTTTTCAGGAACTGATTTTGTGATCACAATCCTTGAATCTCCTCATATCTAGAAAAGCACTAAATCCCTTCATGGTAACATCAGCTCCTCATGACTAGGAGAAAACCTTTTGTAAAGTAAGTGTTTGATTGCATTGAACTCCCTCTTCACCAAAATCTTATATGTTGACTTTCCCCAAATGCCTCTTTGGATCAGTCTCTCAAGCTATCTGAGGTGCTGTCTCCCAGTCTGCAGTCCTCATTTTGCCCCCAATAAAACTTAACTCCCAACTCTCACATTGCACATCTTTTTAGTTGACAGCTATTCTTCCTACTTCACCCAAACTCTTTCTCTGAGATACAGTTCAGTGCCAGTGTACAGAGGCTGACTTTCAGTATCACTAAGACACCAAGTTGAAGTAAAAAAATTGATGAACTGGTTGTTGTTGCCGGGGGGCGGGTGGGGGATGTTCTGTAATGAAAAAGACAATAGAAGTGTTGGTGAGGACATGGAGAAGTTGGAGCATTTTACATCGCTGGTGGGGATGTAAACAGCGGAGCCACTTGGCAAAACAATCTGGCAGTTCCTCAAGATGTCCAACACACTTACATATAACCCAGCAGTTCTGCTCCTGGGTGTATTTCTGAGAGAAATGAAAACACAAGTCTACCAAAAACATTGTACATGAATGTTTGAGGCAGCATTATTCATAATAGCCAAAAAGTAGGAACAATCCAAGCATTCAACTGATAAAAGTAGCCTATTCATTCAATGGACTATTATTCAGCAATAAAAAGGAATGAATAACTGACATGTGTAACAACATGGATGAACCTCATAAACATTATGCACTTAAGTGAAAGAAGTCAGTTACAGAAGACCATATATTATATGATTCCATTTATATGCAGTGTCTATAGAGATAGGAAGTAGGTTAGTGGGCACCTAAGTCAGGGGATGTGGGGTGGGGGTGGGTGATGTTTGCAAACTATAAAATTAAATACAAAAGTCGATTTTTAATTTAACATTATTATTGGTAGTAAAACAATATAAATTTGGGGGATCATTTCAGCCACCACTCTTAATTTTAATTTGACGTTTATTTCTCAGCTGCCCTGAAGCTGATCAGAATTGCAGATGAAACCAACTGCTCCTTAGGAAGCTGTTTCAAGCACTATGGATCTGTCTGGATGCAAGAAGGCTTTGATAAAGACAACTGATGTTTAGGATCACCTGTGTATGTGGTCCCCTCCTGTTTGAACCATATTTGATGACTTAACAGTCTCAGAAAACTCTTTCCTGAGTAGAACAATGTTGCTTCACATCTCAGAAGTCAAAGCAGTGAGTTCCAGTAAAAACACTCTTCTCAAAGCCACTTGACATTAAATTTTCAGCTCAATTTCCTGAAGAATTATCAGAGCCATAGAATGGAGATAGTAATCATTCTCCTAGTTACCACATAAGAGGTGAGAAGGCCCACTGTTTCTACATTCACAAGCACGAGCCTGAAACCATCTCACAGTAGCTCAGCTGCTTGATGATAAAAATCTGAAGTGGGGTTAGACAGAGAAAAGGAGTGGGATAAGGTGAGCCTGGGGCACTGCTATGCTGCAATCATGTGGGAAACACAGACAAGAAACAAGAATATGGCCCATTTCATCACATTTGGCAGACATGCTTCCCATGAGTAGAAGTATATCATTTTATAAAAATGAAATGCTCTGGAAAATACAGTTCTGTAGCCTGTGTTTTTTACTTAGCAGTATGTTATGAAAATCTATTGATAGCATTTAAAAGGAGTCTGATCGTTGCAATGTATCCCTCCACATGATATCTTCATTTTACCAATCTTGCCTGGTTAGCTATTTAAGACTTCAGTTGGGTTTGGTCATTTTCTATGATAAACAAGTCTTCAGTGGAGCCCCAATATTCATGCTCCCAATGGCCCTTGCTGTCTTCTGGGGGCTGTTTTTACACCATAGGAAGAATGGTACAATTCTTCTTCTAATGCATAGCTGAAATAAAATTTTGTTCCAGAATTTTGGGGAACTAGTCAGGAATTCAGGCAAGATGTTTAAGAAATAGACACAGGAGCATGTTTACCAAGAGTCAAACATGTTTCAGACACTTTATAAAAGGTCATGTCCCAACTCCTTACTTTATAGAGGGGGATACTGAGATCCAGAGTAAACCACAGAGCTTCTTGCTTTATCTGACACTGAAACTCAAGGAAGCATGAAGGTGTGAGAGCCATGGGCAAGGGGGAGATCGCTGGAGGCCCGAGGGCTTAAGGCAGCTGTGGCCGAGTCATAGCCCTGCGACTCTCCTGGAGATGCAGGGACCCCTGGAGGGCTCTGCCGCACTCCCAGATGGACCCTGCAACGTGTTTGTATGCTTGTGTATGTGAGGAAATGTTGCTAAATTAAGATAATTTTTGCTCCTTTTCTTAAGATGAGTCCTCATCATTGTTTCTGCACCAACCTCCATAAACTTCACAGAGGTACTGGAGTTGATACTGTTTACAGTGGCGGGGGGTGGGGGGGGAGGGTGCAGGGGGACCTGAGACTGGGGCTGCAGGAAAGTGAAAAGTGAAAGTCACTCAGTCGTGTCCAACTCTTTGTTACCCAACCAAGGGATCGAACCCAGATCTCCTGCATTGCAGGCAGATTTTTTACCAGCTGAGCCACAAGGGAAGCCCAAGAATACTGGAGTGGTATCCCTTCTCTAGGGGATCTTCTTGACACAGGAATCAAACCAAGGTCTCATGCATTGCAGGTGGATTCTTTGCCAGCTGAGCTATGAGGGAAGCCTGGGGGTACCCCTCAAAGAGGCACTGTGTTCACCCTTCTGGTCTAGATCACAATCTTTTCTGTCCCAGCCTCCTCAGCAAAGGGCCTGCAAACATTTAAGTTCTGTCTTGTTACAGACTCTCCCAGCGGTTCACAGCCAGCTGTGAGGACAGACTCCACACACTTTTGAAAAGAGCTCAGGCTGCCACCAGAACCCTTTTTCTAAGGGAGCTGGGCTACTATGCCTGAATCCCATAGTAAATGAAGGATTGAGAAGAAAAGAATTTTTAATGTCACATTATCAAAACTCCTGGCTCCCAGATGGCTGATGCTAACAGGTAAGGTCAATCCAGGTAACAGTCCTGGAGGTCTGTTCTCTTAAGAAACACAGACATCTCTATGATGCTCCTTAACCGGCCATGAAAAAGTTACCCTTTTAGCCTCTTATAGTGAGAGATTGTCATCAATTGTTTGAGAAGACGTTAGGTTGTGGTTTGGAATGATTTCTGAAGTCAAATGAAAATAATTACAATTGACTGTACAATTGGAATAAACAGAGATTTCATGTTTAACCATGTCGACTAAAAAAAGATGTACAACTTGAGAGTTGTGAGTTAAGCTTTATTTGGGGCAAAATGAGGACCACAGCCCAGGAGGCAGCGTCTCAGATAGCTCTGAGAGACTGCTCCAAAGAGGCAGTGGGGGAAAGACAATATATAAGGTTTTGGTAAAGGGGGATTCAATACCATGAAACATTCATTTTACAAATGGTTTTTGTTAGTCATGAGGATCTGATGTCACCATGAAGGGATTTAGTGCTTCTCTAGATATGAGGAAGATATCATATCTTCTCTAGATATGCAAGGATTGAGATCATAAAATCTGTTCCTAAAAACATCCAACTATATAAAGACCCATCCCACCAGATTCCCTGGAGCACAAAGCACCTCACTCCACCCTGAACTCCCTCAGGGGTGTTGAAGGTCCACAGCTATAGCAGCATGGGGTTCAGTCTCCATAGAGGCAGATGGCAAACGCCTTTGTTGTCCAGTCGTTGGTAATGCTCTTGGTAAGTGCCAATTTGTAGTTGACAACCGATATGCTTTCCCTACAATTTACACCTGATGTAATTCCACCAACTTTCACTGTTTCAGTCCACACTCCTGTGTGACAGAGCCTGATACCGGGGGCTCACCAATCCTCTGCAGGCAGTGCTTCTCTCCTTGTATCTTCAAGGTGTGAACAGGGCTGTCTTCCAAGAGAGCTGGTTTTGGGGTGCAGGTGGAGGGAGGAAACCAGGGCTTCCCAGGGCCACAGCACAGCCTGGAGAATCAGGTCTGATCCCTGCTTTCACAGATGGGCCATGAGCAGGCACTCAGCAAGGGGATTTCCCTGAGGTTACCCAGCTCTCAGGAACAGAGCTAAACAATTAAGTTTTAATGAGCCTGACTACAAAGCCTGAATATGTCCACTCTCTTACAGCTAATAAGAGACTTCCCTGGTGGTTCAGATGGTAAAGTGTCTGTCTACAATGCGGGAGACCTGGGTTCCATCCCTGGGTTGGGAATATCAGCTGGAGAAGGAAATGGCAATCTACTCTAGTACCTATTGCCTGGAAAATCCAATGGACAGAGGAGCCTGGTAGGCTACAGTCCATGGGGTTGCAAAGAGTCAGACACGACTGAACGACTTCACTTTCACTGAAGGACAGAATCAAATCTGACTTCTGGAGCTTTCTCCCTCTCCTCCCCAAACACTGAAACCCACCACTCCAAGCCACTGGCCACACTCACCATCCATGCTAGATAGTGTGACCTGCCACCCACATCCTAGCTCTACTCAGGAGTCACCCCATCTGACGCTTCCCACATTCTCCATGGTCCCCTTCTCCCACAGCAGTTTGTTCAAACTTCTTTGATGGAATTGATCCAATTATAAAGAAATCCTTGTCACTGGACTGTTGGTTTTGTGGGGACTGGTGAAGTTTTCTGTCATCAGAGTGTAGCCAGCTCCTGACATGGGGCTCAAAGAGGTTATGGAGTGAGTGTTATATAGAAAGTTCAGAGTCTCTGTACACAGGTGCCAAATCAAATTCGATTTTTAGATGAAGTAGAAAAGGATAGCTTTACTGCTTTGACAGGCAAAGGGGAATACACCAGGTTTCTGCCTTGAAAAACTATGTGTCACAACCCCAGAGAACTTGAGGAGGGCTTTTATACCAGTGGGTCCAATGTGGGGGTCTCTGACAAGATTAGGGTGTGAGCAAGGCCTGTAGACCCTTAACCTCAGGTGGTTGATCTTCTAATCTTGATGAGCTTCTCTGGTCAGTTTAATCTTGCATCAGGTGATTTCTTGGCTGCTGCTTCTTTGATTAGCAACTGTTCAAACTCACTCTTTGGAACTCAGGGAAGATCATAATGATCATCATGGCTGGAGTCTTGCCTACAAAAAATGGGGAGCAGAAAGGCCTCTGTGCCTGGGAACCCCACAGAGCCTCACTTGGTTCCATGCTTGTGGATTGGAGAGCCCCTACCTGGTTTGACCCCAGCCTTCCTGTCATTGGCCTCCTACTCAGCCTTCCTGAAGAACTCAGCAAGCCTCTCAGGGGCCACATCTGGCCCCAGCCCAGACTAAGCCTTCAACTTTCTTTTCCACATGTTCCCAGGTTTTGAGGTCCCACCTTCCCAAGCTGATGCTGTTCTTGCTGCCTTGGCCCATGCCCTCCACCTCTATGTCCTGGGCTCCCTAAAGCACCAGGAAGAATTCTGATTTCAGGCTTATAGACATCACGGTTTGAGGTCTCCGAGGGAAAGCTCCTTTCACAAACTAACTTCAAATAACAGCCACCCTCTTAGGGAAACAATGAGACCTTTCCAAGTGGGTTTCCCCATCTGTGCGCTGTCCAACACAATGCCACCAAGAAACAGAGCTGCAGAAGAAGTCCATGGAAAAAGTTTACGATGTAATGTTATTACAGAAGAGCAGGTTACGCACACTACACCAGATGAAGTATGGTCACGTCTCTGTATACACACGCATGTGAGCATACATACACTCAATTATGCGTGGAAAGTAACTATTCCAAAGCTTAGTCACGGTTACTTCTTAGTGGTGGGATTTCAGTTCATATTTCCCTTCTTAAAAACCATAGTTGTTCAAAAGGATAGATTTATC
Organism: Bubalus kerabau; assembly: GCF_029407905.1. Classification (NCBI taxonomy): domain Eukaryota; kingdom Metazoa; phylum Chordata; class Mammalia; order Artiodactyla; family Bovidae; genus Bubalus; species Bubalus kerabau. The sequence continues at coordinate 124,868,460 of NC_073624.1, read as the reverse complement.
GAGTCCTTCTCTCAATAACATTTTTTAAAAACGTTTGGAAAACATGTATTATTTTGTAATAAGACAGAAATTGTAATGAGACATAATATAAAGTTACTTTACAAATGCCAAATGTATACATTCAAATTCCAAAAGTATACATTTTATGGATATTAAAACCGACAGTGTTAAACAGGACTTGTTATCACATTAGGATCTAAACAAGATACCCAAATATACACCTACGACTCGACTCTACTCCCAGAAGCAGAAGGTAAGAGATCGGGTTATGTGAGTCACGTGGTTGCAGAGTGGAGGAGGAAGGAAAGAGGAATGTCTCCTCGACAAGTAGCTGCCACAGCCCCTTCTGGGGCAACCCGCACCCCAGGGCTCACACCGTGCTGCGCGGGAGGCTGTGTGTGGCAGCAACCGCTACTGCGGGCTCCTTGAAGAGCACCCCCTAGTGGCGGGGGTCACTCTGGCTCTCCATCTCCCAATTTCTTGGGGTGGGCCCCCTGACCTGGCACACAGGGAGGCAGGAGAGCTCAGGCCCTACCATGCTCTGTGGTTTCTGCTCCACCCAGAGGACACATCCAGGCTGCACCAGACTAAATTAGCCTACAGTCCATAGCCCTGCCCTGCCCTCAGCCATCTGCTCCTGCATAAGCTCCCCCAGGGCACTTGGGACACTGCAGAACGCTGCTCCTTCAGCTGTACTCCCTCATCTCTGTCAGGATGCCCCCAGCCCGAATGGCTCTGGGCTTACAGGGACCACCCTGTTGCCGCCCTGCACAGCAGGGGGCTCCAGCCTTGAGAGGTAACTCCTTTAGAAGCACCCTCCTTTGGCTCAGTGGGAGGAAGGGGATCCCCTCTTAACTGACACACTAGGTTTGCACAGGGCCGCCACCGCAGGCTTTTCCCTGCCTGCTCCCTTCTCTGCCCCTGGCCTGGAGGGAGCGGGTCAGGGGGAGGGAGGCCACTCGTGCTGCAGGCCCAATTAGTGGTTGTCCTCGGTGGCTCCCCCAGGGTGCTGTGCCCTGTTTGTCTTCAGCTCTAGGCATTTGGTTCCAGTCTCAGGAGAAGGGAAAAGGGCCCAGCCAACTGTCCCTGAGGGCGGGGAAGCCCAGTGAGAGATTCTGGGAAAACACTGGAGACCCTGAGGTCCTGAGTGTCCCAGACAGAGAAGAGGGAGGAGTGACCTCAAGGAGAAGGTCAGTGCCAGAGGGGGGCAAAACACAGTCCCCCATGTTGTCTAGGGTATCTGTAAGTGTCCCCACCTTCTTTCTGTGCCTCTTATCCAGGAGGTGGCCTGTCTCACAGAGGGCACACAGGTGACCCAAGAGCTGTGCTTCACAGGTGAAGACAATGCTGCCAAGGATGCTGATTTCTGAGCCCAGGGCCTACCCTCAGCAGGAATAGCAAATTGATGCCCCCAAAGTCAGAGACTCAAGCCGCCTGACTCCTTGGCCATCCCCATCCCCACCTCATCCCCCCAGCCCCTTGGAAAAGAGCTTTGTCCAGAAAGAGTGTATATTGCTTTGAAAGTCCAAGAAGTGTATTAATAACCCTATTATAGTGCTCCCTGGAGCTATATAAATGCTAAGTAGAACAGAAATTACTCTGCAGGATCCTCTCACCCGAAAGATCAGATATAGCTTCTTTTGATAAGTCATCAACACGACTTTTAAAATAAAGCAGCCTCAGGCCTTTCATTTCTGACCACAAGACAAAGTGTATTGAACCAAAGGTTAAAAACTCCAATTGATGCAGGGCTTTCTCTAGTTTGTCGCTCTTCTAGATCCTCTTTATTGCAATGAATGAAGATGAGCCCTGGGCTGCCTTTGTTGAGATGGTCATCACTGTGATTGTTTTTGAGGTGGTTGTTGTGGTTGTTGGCACTTGTATTCATCCCCTCACCCATTCCTGGATGAACAGCCCAGAAGTGGATTTAGATTTTTTATTTGAAATGCCAAATGGGCAAATAAAATATAACTCTCACCCACTCACATTGTCTCTCAGAATAAATTGTAACATGCAAGTTTCAATTAAGTTTCCTGTGACCTCATGTTGACTAAATATAAGGGTTTTCTTTTCCCAACGTTAGTCGGTCATATACAGTCAGTCTTTGTCCTTAAGATGGTTGTGTGCACTTTATTGGAGGGATTTCTATTTTGTTCACTGTGTTGCAGTGCCCCTCCCACCCCCACCTACTCCAGCAGCCTCTAGAGCAGACAGGAGTCTGCACAGAGTCCTTTTTGCCCTGGATTTCTTGTGCTCTTGATCTGGTGTTCCTCTTAATACCTCATCTCCTTCCTTTTCACCTTAATTAATCCTCCATCTCTTGCCTCATAGTCCCTGCGTCCTTCCTCGTATTCCCGTGGGGTCACATGTAACAGCCTAGCTGTTACCATGGCTCCAAGCTGTGCTTTCTCTCTGGTGCCCTTTTGGTGCCTCATTCTAAGTCTGGACTCTTTACAATGATATCAGACTCTCCATAGTCAAAATGGAATTTCCTTCTTCTCTCTTTTTTTCCATTCATCTCTCTCTCCTGAATTCTATCTTGAATGGTAATAGTAATATCTTTAAACTTCATAAACTTAAAGGAAAGGAAATTTGAAACCCCTTAGCTAGTCTTGCTAATGACTCCAGAAATTGAAGATGTGATTAAAAAAAAAAAAAAATGCTACCTGAGGCTTAAATCTGACAAACAAGAAAAATTGGGTCAATGAAATGGAAATAGCAAGAATCTTAAAAGGATGTGACCATCTAACTTTTAACTAAAATAGTGCTGTTATTGATTTCATAAAATAAACATTGATTCATTATTAAAAATTCAGGCAATAAAGAAAAACAGAAGAAAATAATGAATTACTCAAAATCGTAATGCCTAGTAATAATCCGTGTTAACATTTGGTGACATCACCACATACACCTCTTTTTGCTTATATAAAAAGGCAGTTTGATGGATGGATAAACAGGTGGATAGATGGTTTGAAGATGCTGTTCCCAAGATGTTAGTTCCTTAAATATCTCATCATACTAAAGAAAAATGACTACAAAAATTGTTTAAAAAGTTAGAGTCATTTTTTTAAACTACATGTTTCAGTTTCAGAGAATATTGATTACGTGGTATGAGAAATAAGACATCCAGTATTCTTAAGCTTCTCTGCAACATCCCTTGCCCAACTCTTCCAAGATTTGTTTTCTGCATTATCATTACTTGCAGACACATGTTCTGATGTGCAATTCTGACCTACCCTCCCACCCCTGCTCCAGTTGCTTAATCTTGGTGCTTAATTAAGCAGCTTAATTGAATGAATTCAGCAGTCAGGATCAGGGTTTGCCTGGTGACCACAACTTTTCCATTTTAAATTCTTAACTTTGGTTCATCTCTCAAGTTGTTGAATTTTATTACTGGGAAGTTTTTAATCAAGAAGCTTATGAGGGTCTCATACTCTCAGTGTTTTACATTTGTGAATGTCCATCTGCTGTCTCTATATTTAAATGACAACTGCTGGAACAGTATTCTCAAATAGCTCTTTCCTTTAGAAGTCTATGGATGTTGTTCCATTTCCTGTCTATGCTCTCCTTTTAAAATGTTTATATTCTTAAGTTCACATGTAGTTTGAAACACTCATGAGGAACAAGATGTTTCTGGTTTAAGGATTATGTTTTCCTCCAGGCTGGATTCTTCTTCTGTATTTTGAATGCAGTATAAACACCTTTCTTTTTAATTCTGTGTATATGGTGGGGGTGTGTGTGCAGAGTTGCCAGACCATTTCTTTTCATCTTGCTCATGCTGAACAAGAAGAGTTCTGTCTAGACCTTCTATTTTTTGGTACATTAAACATGAATTTTCCTTAGTACATGCCTCACCTTATCTGGAACCAGTTTGTTCCTTCTTCCCCGCAGAGTCACAATTTCTGGATTGAGTATTGTTTTCTACCCACTTTTCTGAAGCCTGAGGGAACAGGAGTGTGGGAGGGGGGAGGCTGCTACTGAGGGACAGAGACTGTACTCTTTCAACGTCTCATGAAATGCCCTGTGTTAAATGCCCACTTCATTAAGTTAGAGATGTGTCCCATATCTATGAGCTCTGCTCGTCCATCCTACTCCACCCAGGTCACTGGGAAGTTTTTGAGCTCTGGCTGTCTGCTCATATCATTTTCATGTGTTAAATGACGAGAATGTTAGGCATTTCAGACTAGTTGTATCTTCATACATTCAACGAACATTATTAGGTATGCTGCTGCTAAGTCACTTTAGTCGTGTCCGACTCTGTGCGACCCCATAGACGGCAGCCTACCAGGCTCCCCCGTCCCTGGGATTCTCCAGGCAAGAACACTGGAGTGGGTTGCCATTTCCTTCTCCAATGCATGAAAGTGAAAAGTGAAAGTGAAGTCGCTCAGTCGTGTCCGACCCTCAGCGACCCCATGGACTGCAGCCTTCCAGGCTCCTCGTCCATAGGATTTTCCAGGCAAGAGTACTGGAGTGGGGTGCCATTGCAAAAAGACTCCAACGTGCATGACAGAGGCTCCATAGCTTCTCCATTGCCTTCAATCCTAACCCCCTCTCCCTTTCCCCCCTGTATCCCCCACCCTGTGGACCTTGACTGACCAACAAACTGCAAGACTTGCAAAAACAGTTCTTAAAAGTACTGTTCTTAACAGGTACCAGGATGGGACCACCCAATCCTGAGCAAGATGCAGGAAAACCAGGGCAGCTGCCAAAGGGCAAGTTTCACAGCAGTGAAAGACAGAAACTTTTACCTGACCCAACAGCCAGGTGTGGCCGCCTGTCCTTCCTTCACTACACAGAGCTCCAGCCCTGCTGGGACTGGAGAATTACGTCAGTGACCTAACATGTACCCACTGAATAAAGTCTTTGACCTCCGCTACAGTCTCTTGTGGCAGAAAGTGAAGAGGAACTAAAAAGCCTCTTGATGAAAGTGAAAGTGGAGAGGGAAAAAGTTGGCTTGAAGCTCAACATTCAGAAAATGAAGATCATGGTATCTGGTCCCATCACTTCATGGGAAACAGTGGAAACAGTGTCAGACTTTATTTTTGGGGGCTCCAAAATCACTGCAGATGGTGACTGCAGCCATGAAATTAAAAGGCGCTTACTCCTTGGAAGGAAAGTTATGACCAACCTAGATAGCATATTCAAAAGCAGAGACATTACTTTGCCAACAAAGGTCCGTCTAGTCAAGGCTATGGTTTTTCCAGTGGTCATGTATGGTTGTGAGAGTTGGACTGTGAAGAAAGCTGAGCGCCAAAGAATTGATGCTTTTGAACTGTGGTGTTGGAGAAGACTCTTGAGAGTCCCTTGGACTGCAAGGAGATCCAACCAGTCCATTCTGAAGGAGATCAGCCCTGGGATTTCTTTGGAAGGAATGATGCTAAAGCTGAAACTCCAGTATTTTGGCTACCTCATGCGAAGAGTTGACTTATTGGAAAAGACTCTGATGCTGGGAGGGATTGGGGGCAGGAGGAGAAGGGGACGACAGTGGATGAGATGGCTGGATGGCATCACTGACTCAATGGACATGAGTCTGAGTGAACTCCGGGAGTTGGTGATGGACAGGGAGGCCTGGCGTGCTGGGATTCATGGAGTCACAAAGAGTCGGACACGACTGAGCGACTGAACTGAACAGTCCCTTGAATTATTTTCTTTGGACAACTCGTGGGAGTCCCAGTGTCAGGCACTGGACATGCAAGTGTGTACAAGACATACTGTAGGTGAAGAATACAAACATCAGTGAATAAATACAATACAGAAATAAGGATATAAGCCTTTCCCTTTCTTTGAGAGTTGCTATATGAATAAGCCAAATAATAAGGAAAATGTGACATCTTCACAAAATAATTTCCAAAACTCACAAACCACACAGGGAAATACCTCAGAGACAAGGCCTGGGATGCAGCTGGAATCTGGGCCATCTGTGGGCTAAGTCTAAGGCATTCATATGTTCAGGCAAGGTCCCTGGAAATGCTCCCGAATCCTGTAAGATGGTGTTTCCTCATCATTAGAAGAGAAAACACGATCCCTGTTTCTGTCATACACAGAGCACACCGTGAGAGAGTTTCTCTATTGAAACAGCATTTCTTCCCAAGGTATCTTACTGAAGTGTCCTCAGAAAGGCAGTAGCATGTTCTTTGGCAAGTCGACGGCCAACCTTGCAGAGAGTCTGCTGCAGGGGTACATGCCACAGTGCTCCTTACAGGAATTACGTACTAAGCAAGAGAATGAGACAAGGTTGATCCTTTTGAAGCCCCATGAGAATCCCCCCAGCTTATTTATAGGTTGACTGGTTTGTTTTGATGGATGGTTGTGCCAGCTGTTGCTCACTTGATGCTGACTTGATCTCAGCTCACAAATCTGCTGAGATTTGCCAATGGGAGTGATTGGCTCAAAGAGGAACAGAGTCTGATTGTGTTTCTGTTGCCATTGATCTCAGTAGACAGAAGCCATGAACAGGTTTAGAGGAGCAGTGGCTTTGGGAAAAGAAGCAGAATTTTATTTTCTTGTGTAATAAGAAAATAAGCAAAATTTTACCCAAACCAACTCTCAACAAGCTCAAAGGAGAAGGAGCTGTAACTGCTGAAAGAGAGGCTTAGAATTCAGTGACACAATTATTGAGTCCTCCAGCGGAGAGGAGGCAGGCGCAGAGTCTGCTTTTCTCTGGCAGGGTAACGACTTTGGCCCAATTCCTTTCTATGCAAGAAAGAATGGCAGTTATCTTGGAAACTTTCAGAATACCTGTGCTAACTAATCTGCTGATACTGGTTTCAGATTGAAAGAAATAGAACTTAAACACAGGAGTGGAATTAAGACCAGCTGGTGTTTAGAGCTCAGCTGACTTCCATTCAAAACTAAATAATAGCTTGTCCTCCTGCCTCTCAAATGCCATATAACCCACATATGTGAGGTCCCCTGATCACAAAACGAGCCCTATCCAGGGAGCCCACTCATAGGAGTTTCCTACAAATGGCTGCCTGCTGTCATTTCTCCAAGTAAGTCCTTGCAAAATATTATTTATGGTGACAAGCAGCGAAAAGGAGGACTTCAGATAGGCATGTGTTGTGGGGGTACTCACACCATCGTGGGGCTCTTACATAGTTTGTCAACAACCAAGAGAGACCCTGTGCTGTGCTTAGTCAATCATCATGTCTGAGTCTTTGCCACCCCATGGACTGTAGCCTGCCAGGCTCCTCTGTCCATGGGGATTCTTCAGGCAAGAATACTGGAGTGGGTTGCCATGTCCTCCTTCAGGGGATCTTCCCAACCCAGGGATTGAACCAAGGTCTCCTGCATTGCAGGTGAATTCTTTACCATCTGAGCCATCAGAGAAGCCCAATAATACTGGAGTGGGTAGCCTATCCCTTCTCCAGGGAATCTTCCTGATCCAGGAATCAAAGCAAGGTCTCCTGCATTGCAGGCAGATTCTTTACCAGCTGAGCTACCAGGGAAGCCCAAGAGAGACCCTGCAGTTCCTCAATTCATTCCAGATATTGAGAGGAAATTCACCAACCAGTTGAAGCAAAGGAGGCAGGGGTGTCCTTGTGAAAACAAAGAAGGGGTTTGCTGGGGGCCTGTTAATATCAAGACCATAGGGGTGTCCACATCCCTATCAGCCCTATGAATATAAATGACATTATATGGGGCATTCACAGCACTTTGGAGTGTGGGAGAGTTCTGCATGCTGTCTATGACTCAAGATCCAACATCTGTGGTGGGAGGGAGGAGAGAGAAGTGATGAAGTCCTGTGTTTGGTGTAGAAGGATGAGCATTGCATCTCTGAATGGAGAAGATGGCTGCTCTCTTTATGAGATCTAGGTAGGGTAGTAAGTAGCAGTGGAATCAGCTTGGAAATCTATCTGTAAACTCAGAGATGCTCCAGTGTTCACTCTTCTCTTGGTGAAACATCCCTTTTATAGGCAACATTCATTCAAAAGTGCATTCTCTCATGTTGATATTTGGCAGAAAACAAAAATTCTGTAAAGCAACTAAAAAAAATGAATTTTTTGAAAAAAGTACATTCTCCTAGACCTCTCTTTTTTCCCCTCTTTTTTTCTCTTAGAACTCTTGCTTTCTTATCTTCTTTACTTCTCTGTTTCTCACTGTTGAAAATTAGTATTTAGTTTTGAAGGAGACACCAGAAAATACAATGTCATTCCTGTTCTTAATCTTCCTACAACTTGGTTTGGGAATCAAGAGGATTATCCAAGTGAATACATGATTGAGTAATCAGTTTGGGGATTCAGATGGAAGTGCTACTAAATATTAGAGAAGGAAGAGGTCACCAGAAATTTGGCTGGAGAAATCAGATCACTTTAACATCTCACCCATTTAGCAAGCAATTTACATATGACAGGGACTCTGCAATGTAATTTTTTAAAAATGTAAATCTTCCCAATAACATCTGGAGGTAACTATTATGATCCTCCTAGAAGAATATTGAGGCACACAGAGTAGAACTTATCTTGGGCAAGACAGATTTTGCTTAGATAAGAGAGAAAGTGGTCACTCCTAGTGGGGAAATTTCTGAGCACTGCACTTACATGCACATGTGCCCACATAGGCACTCAAACCCCCAGGAATCCAGGGCACTAGACTAGCAGGCCAGCTTGGTCCTGGGTTAGGACATGGGGCCCTGGTAGAGGGAATCAAAACAAAGGAGCCAGATAGTTAATCTCTAGCTAAAGATCTCCGGGAACTGCTAAGGGATGAACTGTAACACAAAGTTCAGTTAATAAAACCAATGTGTAAAACAAAACAAAACAAACCAGGAGAAGAGACAGAAACTGGATGTAAGACAAAATGGATCAGAAAAAAAAAAACTGGAATGATGCAGGGGTAAGGTATGAGCAAGAGATTCTACAGTGAAGCTTTTCAAACAGCATGGAGGGGTGGATGCTCACAGGATAGGTCACTGGAGAGCAGTCTGCTTGTCTTGAATGTGAAGATGGTCAGAGGGACCCAACAGAGACCAAGACACAAGACCAAGCTGGACCTGGCTACAAACAGAATAGCCTACATGAGGCAACGTGTGTGATCACCAGGTGTGAGGTCATACAGACAAAGGCAAGGCCACTTTGAACACTAAGAGTTTGGACCCAAAGCACACAGCTATCAGAAGCCAATGGAGAGAAATAAGGTTTTAAATTCTCAACTTAAAAAAAAAAAAAAATCCCATGCCTATATTTTTGATAAAGTAACCCCTAAATGTGAAAAAATTGCTAATACTTTCAGAATTGTTTGTTTTGCAGTTTGATCAGTGACCATGAGACAGACCATTTATAGGCATCAAAATCCAGTTTCAATGTGACTTACTTCTCCAAGGATTAGAGACACTCAAGGCTTGATATTCAGATGAAACTTCCACAGCTAATCACTGTCACTCTAAAATAATTGACTCTTGAGTGGATAAAACTCCATGTTTTCCAGTAGGAATTTAAATTGTCAGATTCTCTACTTGTATAGTCACTCAAAAACTACTCATTTCTAATTCCATAATGCCATCTCTACTACTATGAACCAACATCTATCCCTTCATCCACACAGATACACTCAATGTAAAGTATAGAAAATATTAAATATATTATATCCAGGTTCTGGATGACAAATTCCAGAAAGAAAGACTGTGTCTGTCAATCACATAACTGGTGCTGCTGAGAGCTTGTAGCTACATATTTTACAGAGTCACAGATCTCTTCTGGGTCTCCTTGCAGAGCATTCAAGGGTGTTAAGATTCATGCCTTTGCCCAGAAGAGTTTGTATTGTGAGAGATGTCCATGTTGGCTTACTGGAGGAAGAAATACTGCTTTGCTTCCTTTCTCCCCAAGAAGAGAAATGTGGAAATGTGGGCTTCATGATTGGCTAAGGCTCAGATGGCCAGTAAACACACCACTAACAAAATCTTCGTGGCACTGTACTTTATAGCAGCCTCTTCCCTATACACAGTTCTCTTTGTTTTTCCCTTCAAAGCATTTCTTAAAATGTAGACTTTCTGCAAATCTATTTTCTCACCACTTCCTTATGTCTTAATCTGTTCAGTCAGACTTTTGGCCATGATTCAACTGTGCCATGAAACTAACTAGTAACCTGTTGTCACCGTGTCCCTGTGCCCTCCCCCTCCTTCTACTCCCCCCTCCCCCCAACCCTTCCCACTTCTCCTCCCCTTCTCCTCCTCCCCACCCTCCTCCCGATCCCTCTCCTCTCTGCTCTCTCTGCACCATTTGTCACTGCTCACTGATTCTCCTTTGAGAAGCTCTCTCCTCTCCCAGTTTCCTGTACCCTCCCCCTCCCATTCCCTTTGGTGCTCCTTGCTATTCTCCATCCCACCATCCAAGGCTACTTTATGACCTCCTTCCTTCTCCTGTCCTCATAATCACCCTGAAGTGATCTCCTTGTCCTTCTCTTCTCACCCCACTTTCATTCTCTGAGTGATTTAATTCCTGCCCATGCCTACAGTTACTTCCTTCCACGAGGATCTCTCCTGAATCAACACTACTCACCGGCCCCACTTGCAGCAGCTTCCAACTTCCTGACTGACTGCCACATGCCTTGATGTGATCACCTGTGGGGCCTCACACTGATGACTCCCAGCGTGGACCCGATTACAACCCCTTAGAGCCTCACACTGCTGACACCCAGCTTGGACCTGATTGCAACCCATGTGGAGCCTCACACTGGTGACTCCCAGGGTGGACATGATTGCAACGCCTGTGGAGCCTCACACTGCTGACACCCAGCTTGGACCTGATTGCAACGCCTGTGGAGCCTCACACTGCTGACACCCAGCATGGACATGATTGCAACGCCTGTGGAGCCTCACACTGGTGACTCCCGGGGTGGACCTGATTGCAACGCCTGTGGAGCCTCACACTGGTGACTCCCAGGGTGGACCTGATTACAACGCCTGTGGAGCCTCACACTGGTGACACCCAGCTTGGAGCTGATTACAATGCCTGTGGAGCCTCACACTGGTGACACCCAGCTTGGACCTGATTGCAACCCCTGTGGAGCCTCACACTGGTGACTCCCAGCTTGGACCTGATTGCAACGCCTGTAGAGCCTCACACTGGTGACACCCAGTGTGGATCTGATTACAATGCCTGTGGGGCCTCACACTGGTGACTCCCAGGTGGACCTGATTACAACACACTCAGTAAGCTCATCTTTGGAGGCAAAAGGGCCCTTCCACAGCAAGCATGGTGTGAGGTCTTGGAAGATGGGTCAGCTTGGACAGGGGTCTTCCTCAAGGAGAATGGGCACTCTTAAATGAGATCAAAGCCAGCACGGAAAACTCAGGTATGATCCAGACCTGGATTCCTAACCAGGAAGCTCTGTGATGTTACAGATCAACATTCAGTCCATTCAGATCCTAAACCAGGGAGAATTATCTGGGATGAAGTGACAGACTCCAGAAGTAAAGCCCAATTCAGGGGAAATGGTGTTGACAGGAACTCCTCCAGAGGACCAGGGCTCCATAAAGATCCAGGGCAGAAGAGTCCTAGGTACTACATAGAGATGAAGGTTTGTATTCACATTAGGACCTGGCACCCAGGATCATAGTGTGTGGGGGCAGATCAGTTCTTGGCACAACTCACTGCAGAGGAGTTGCTTCTAGTGGACACCAACCCACTGTTGATTCTCATTGTTCCAGAGCCCAGAGGCAGGCATTATTTGGGCAGCTGGGATTGGTAGGATCTGGCAGAGTTCACTCTCTCTTAATGTAGAACTCATTTTCAGAGTCATTTCGAGACGGGCCAGAGACCAGGTTTTCCATTCTCTAGCGAAGGCTTGGAATCATTCTGGACCCCAGAGTGGGTCCCATCCATTTTCCAGTCCAATTGATTCTTAATCTATGTCTAATCTATCTGTGTTCCACGTCATTTCAAAGAGGATATGCAGTAACTTGCAGAAGTTGTTGTTCAGTCTCTCAGTCATGGCTGACTCTTTGTAACCTCATGGACTGCAGCATGCCAGGCTTCATCAAAATAAAATTTAAGTAAGGTAAGGAGGGAAAGAAAACGAAGACAAGATGAATAAGATAAAACCAAAATACAACACAAAATGTGTGCTGTGATACCCTGCAATAAACTCTATTTCCAAGTATGGTTTCAAGATGCTCAACAACTAAAAGAGGAAGCACTACTCAGTGTCACTAATCACAATGACCCAAGACTTGTTCAAGAGAAGCATGGCCATACCTGGTACCAAGACAAGAAACTATACGCACATGAAGTTTCAGACTGAGAGTTTGTGATGCTGTGGAAAGACATGGAAGAATCTCAAGGTTGCTTCTGATGTCCCTCAGGGTAGGAGAACTGCATAACACCAGAGCACTGTTTGGTAAAAGCTAGTGCACTTGTAGTTTTCCTTCAAGTTGTCTCTTGCCACCACCTCCACTTTTCATGACTTTCTTCCTCAAACCCCTCCCATAGCCTCCCCCTAGTCTATCCTGCACCAGTAGCAACCATCCTCTCCTGTCACCCCACCTCCTAAGCCTTGCCTCAAAAGGCACACCCGCCACCCTCTCCTCCCTTGCAGGCCTGGTCTCCTCATGCCATGCATAGACCACTCTCTCTCCCCAAACATGTCCACACTGCCCTGCCTTACAAATCTGCTTTCTGTGGTTGGTTGAGTTTACATGTCAATGTGACTGGGCCACAGTGCCCAGTTGTTTGGTCAAACATTATTCTGGATATTTCTGTTAAAGAATTTTTTTTGGATAAGGTTTACATTTCAATTGGTGGACTTTGAGTAAAGCCGATTGCCCTCTGTAGTGTGGGTAGGCCCTCTCTAATCAGTTGAAAATCTTAAGAAAATGATGATTTTCTTAAGATTTTCAACTGATTAGATGGGGAGGGAGGAGGGAGGAGGGTTCAGGATGGGGAACACATGTATACCTGTGGCGGATTCATTTTGATATTTGGCAAAACTAATAGTTATGTAAAGTTTAAAAATAAAATAAAATTTAAAAAAAATCATGTAAATAGACATTTATTAAGGAAAACAGAAATCTGTGCTTGAATAAGTTTGAAAACAAAAAGTTTGTTTAACTAAGAAACAAATTAAAACAACTTTTCCTAAAAAAAAAAAAAAAAAAAAGAAAATGATGAGTCTCCCACTGAAGAGAGAATTCTGCCAGCAGATGGACTTTGGACTTGAACTTCAACTCTTCCTGGGTCTCCAGCCTATTGGCCTGCCCTGCTGACTGTGGACTTGTCAGATCCCACCATCATGTGAGCCAGCTCCTTAAAGTTAGTCTCTGTCTTCACATTTTTACACGCATCCTATTGATTCTCTTTCTCTGGAAAACCCTAATACACTCTCCAGTTCCTTCTTTACCCAAGGCTCTCTTCCACCATTCCTGTTGGTCAAAATCTGATCCATACTTCAAGGGTTTTTCTGTGGAGCACCTCAATTCCACACTTGTGTGGTCAGTCCCCTCCTCTCTCCAAGCAGCAGCCACACCCTGTGGGTCTTATGCTGCTAAGTCACTTCGGTCGTGTCCGACTCTGTGTGACCCCATAGACGGCAGCCCACCAGGCTCCCCCGTCCCTGGGATTCTCCAGGCAAGAACACTGGAGTGGGTCTTATAGTTTTAAGTATTTTTGGATCTCCACCTCTTTGGATCATCAGCCCCAAGAAGGCAGAGATTCTTGGCCTGGACTTAGGCACCCAATAAATATATAAAGACACTTGGAGGATTTTCCCAGCAAGAGTCACTCCGAAATGTATCTTCCCAGAGTACACATCACTGTATCAGCCATTCCATTTTATAAGGAAATTTAGAGCAAGACAGGGCCATGTACCTATCGTGAATCAGCTACAAAAATGCATACAGGAGCAGAGCTTCTGATGTCTTTTTCTTTAATTCTGGGTCACTATGCATGTGTGCATGCTCAGCCACTCATTTCGTGTCCAACTGTTTGTGATCCTGTACTGTAGCCCATCAGGCTCCTCTGTCCATGGGATTTCCCAGGCAAGAATTGTGGAATGGATTCCCATTTCCTCCTCCAGGGGATCTTCCTGAGCCAGGGATCAAACCTGCATCTCCTGCAGCTCCAACATTGGTAGGAGGATTCCTTACCACTGAGCCACCTGGGAAGCCCTGGGTCACTATATACACGGGGGTATTTCTTTTCTCATCAATTTGAAAAAGCTGGGACAATCCACAGCTGACTGCTCCCACTGGCAGCCCAGTCAAGGTCCTGGGTGGGATAATTAAACCTCTTGCAGGTGCAGCCATCTAGTAGCCTGTGACCATTCAGGTGTGGCCCCAGGAGCGCTTGCTGGGCTGTGCCCTCCACATACCAATCCTCCCCTGATGGAGGGGCTGAAAGCAACACTCAGGCACACAAGCCCTTGCAGGCAGCAGGGCTACAGTGGGGCCATGGTTGGAGCCCTGAGGATTCCAGCCCTGCTCTGAGTTCCTTTGGAAGCAATGACTTGGGCACCTTGTGGAGTACACAACCTGCCAGCGAGGGAGTAAAATTAACCATGCACCCTTAGCATTTAGGTACCACTGTCTGGCAGGCCTCATCAGTAGTCCTCGCATTTCCTATTTCTTCCAGGAATTGCTTCTCAGAGAAATGATTGTTACCTTGCTAGTGGCATGGGTCACACTCCTGTCTGGCCTCGAGACCAAAACCCAGCCAGAGATCAGCCCCAGAGACACATAGGCCTGCCAAGGATGCAGTTCTTGTCCTGCCACCTCTGGTTCAGCAGCCTTAGCCACTCACGTGGCCTAAGCAGGCCTAAGCTTCTTGCCTGCAGGTGAAGCGAGTGGGCCATAGCATCTCTAAGTCCCCTCCAGCCTAAACATCCTATGCCAGAGGCAGTCTCTTTGGCTGAGAGGCAGGCCCAGGAGAGGCTGCCAACCTAGAGAACTGTTTTCCATTCTTGACCATCCTCAACAATGGGGTTGCCATGTCCTTCAAGGCTCTGTGTGTCCACTTCCTGGGGGATACAGAATTCTACTACAGACTGCAACCTTTAATTTGCTGTTAGCTTGGTAAAAGACGAAGTGAACCAACAGTTTTGGATGTTGGTCTAGAGAATGGATTCTGTTGATTCTTCATTCAGGTCACTATGCATGTCTCAGCCCCTGATGCCTAGCATGGACATTTAGCTGCTGGAGACTAGTGGCAATTAGGTCCTTTACAGAGTGAACTATCTGTGATGCCCCACCTGCCATTCAGGGTAAGTTCACACCTCACAGTCTGCACTTGCAGCTTCCACTGACTCTCACTTTCTAGGTGGAAACAGGTAAGCCTGACAAGTAAGGCTCGGCAATGGATGTGCACACACAAGAGGCACTCAGTCCTGTTAGGAGAAGATCTATGGTGTCTTTCCCGCATACCTCTTTGCCATCTGCAGCAGAGAGAGACAGTCACTACTCAATGCCCACAAACCGGCAAATCCCTACCTCATCAGGGCCCACAAGGCTCATCCCATGAGTGCCTGTGGTGTGGTGGGGTTGTGAGACTAAGATTGAGGAGTGAGACTTAAGTGCACTGAGAGGCTTTCTGAGGCTCTGTATGGGACAGGCAGACAGACAGGGAGGCTGTTTTGCCCTTTCTTCTCCCTGGAATGCGCATGGGATGCTGGAGGTCCAGAGGCCATGTGAACTACGATGTGAAAAATGGAAGCCCACGATGAGCTGGCAGGGCAGGGGGTGGATGGTATCACTGACCAGCCACTCCAGCCCTGCTCTGTCCACCCTGGACTTACAGGAGAAGAAAATAAACTTCTTTCCACTTTGAGAAGATTTTAAGAAAATTTTTATTTCTAATTGGAGGATGATAGCTTTACAATATTGTGCTACTTTCTGCCGTATATGAATCGGCCACAGGTATATATATGTCCCCTCCCTCCCCACTCCACCCCTCTAGGTTGTCACAGAGCACTGGGATTGAGCTCCCTGTGTCACACGGCAAATTCCCACTGCATATCTATTTTACATATGGTAATTTATATGTTTTGGTGTTTATCTTTCAATTTGTTCACAGTGCATCTGAGTCTTCTTTTAAACATTGACAGTGTAACCCTAACTGCAGAGCCACCTAGGGCAATAATCCCAGTTGTGGAGAGGTGTGCTGGCCCATATATTCTGTGACCTGGAGCAATTTTCAGAGGCAGCCTAAGGGCACCTTGGGGACTGGGGTCTGGAGCCACCTCCGTCCCCTTCTCACAGGCTAGCAGACACCACCCTGGAGCAGAGCCTTTGTGTTTTGTGTCTGTTTTGTTCTCAGCAGGAGGGATTACTGGCTCCTCCTACAGGTGCTGAGGTCAGAGCTGGGACGAAGGTGTCCCTGAGCTCTACAGTAAGGAGGCTGTGACAAGGGATGCAATTGATAAATAAAGCACAGAGGCCCTTTCAAGAAAAGGCACTGAGAATGCCAGGAGGTCAAGACTGTTACCATGGCAATGCAGGGCTGGGGCTGGGACAGCAGGGATGCTGGCCATGAACAAGAAGCCAGAGGGCCCTGCAGCAGTGGGAAGCCCAGTTCCCTTCTCTCCCACCTCTGGTTTAGGCACCTCTGACCTCCAAAGAGGAAATATGCCTTTCAAAGCCAAGCAGGGCACCACACAGCCCTGACCTTTCCCTTCCAGACAGCCTGCTCTGAAGCCCACTGTATGGAACCAGGTCTCCTCTTCTGCTACATGCAGGGGAGAAAAATCACAGCCTCTTGCTTTCCTGTCCATCTTATTCTCTGTCAGAGCCCCTAATTCAGGAAGATTATGTAGGTGGAGCAGTGATTAAAAAAAAAATCTATCTGCCAATGCAGGAGACGCAAGAGATGTAGGTTCGATCCCTGGGTCCAGAAGATCCCCTGGAGTAAGAAATAGCAAACTGCTCCAGTATTCTTGCCTGGAAAATTCCATGTACAGAGGAGCCTGGAGGACTACAGTCCTTGGGTAACAAAGAGACACTAATGAGAGCACACACACACACTTGTGTGTGTGTGTGTGTGTGTGTGTGTGTGTGTGTATGAGATAGGATAAAAACTTTCCATACCAACCCCAAGCTCTCTGGGCATATCAGTAAGAAATTCACTTGCCTGAAATGGAAACCTAATTAAAGGGACTTTAAAAACAAGTGTTTATGGTTCTCACATATCACATTGTCTGAGTCTGGGTAGTCCAGGGCTGGAGAAGCTGTTCAACTACTGGAGGCCAAGCCTCATTCTCCCTCCCTGTTTCACCACTCTCTGCATGTTGGCATTAATCCTTAAGCTGTTCCCTCTTAGTACAAGGTGGCTGCAGCACCTACAGATCTCACACTCATGTTTTGGACAGAAATATGAAATAAGAAAAAATGAAGGGGAAACATCCAAGTCAGGAAAGCAAACATTTCCAGAAACCCTCAAAAAGGTTGTTTCTTTTTTTAAATAAAAGAAACGTTTTTATTTGGTCCATTGGAGCTCAAGTCTGGAAACCACCCACGGAGACTCATCCTAAAGAGATGGGGACTGAAAACTGATGTAATAGAAGGATCAAAAAGAGGAGGAGGTGGTCCTAAGATGGCAGAGGAATAGGACGGGGAGACCACTTTCTCCCCCACAGATTCATCAAAAGATCATTTGAATGCTGAGCAACTTCCACAAAACAACTTCTGAACGCTGGTGGAGGACACCAGGCACCCAGAAAGTCAGCCCATTCTCTTTGAAAGGAGGTAGGACAAAATATAAAAGACAAAAAGAGAGACAAAAGAGTTAGGGATGGAGACCCATCCCAGGGAGGGAGTCGTGAAGGAGGAGACGTTTCCAAACAGCAGGAAACCCTCTCACTGGCAAGTCTGTGGGGAGTTTTGGAATCTCAGAGGGCAACATAACCGGGAATGGGAAAACAAAAACCCATAGAATATGCACCTAACTGCAACTCCCAGTGGAGAAGTAGCCCAGACGCTGGCTCCCACCACCAGCAAGCGGGGGCTTAACAGGGAGGAGTGGGCTGCATGCTTAGGGTAAGGACCGGGCCTGAATGACCTGGGGACAATCCGAGGGAGCTAACATGAAATAGTAACCCAAACTGTGGGATAGCCAGAGAGAGAGAGAAAAAAGAAAAAGAGAGAGAGAGAACTTTGCCGGAAAAGCCCTAACCTAAGGCACTGCCGGCTTGCTCACAGAACAAAGGACTGAGCGAATACCAGAGGAGAGCTAGCAGGCTGTGGTCTCACCCATCCCCCACCGAAGGCAGAGAAGCAGGCTGGCGACAGCCTGAGCCGGAAGACAAGGGGCAAGCGGCCCCAGAGATGGCATCCTCTACCAAACTGTGAGCAAGCTGCCAGTTGCTAACCAAGTCTTCTTGGGATACTGGATGGTTGACATCTGCCAGGAGGGTCACAGCCAGAGATCAGCTCCCCAGAGGAGACACATGGCACACCTGAGACGGTGCTCCCGCAGCGCACCCAGGAAACTGAGCGGCTGGGACCGGGGAGGTGATTAAGATGCACTGCCCACCTGGGACAGTGCACTCGCCAAGCACTTGGTCACCTGAGCTGCTCAGAACTGGACACAAAACGCATGCCTAACCGAGTCTGTGCCCCTGTGGAGTACCCGAGAACCTGAACCTGTGGAGCTTAGACCTGGGAAGTGCATGAAACCCAGGGTCTGCTTTGGACAGTGCCCCTGCTGAGCAACGTGAAACCTGAGCAGTGTAGACCGTGAAAGCACATGCACTGAGAGCAGGGGGCAAACCCAGTGTGGTCCATACACTGCGAGCACTCCCACACACCAGTGATATTTGTCTGCTGTGTTTCTCCCTCCCCACAGCAAACTGAACAAGTGAGTCCAAATAAGTGACCACCTTCGCCCCCTTGTGTCAGGGCAGAAATTAGATGCTGAAGAGACCTGCAAAGAGAAGAAGCCCACCCCCACCCCCAAAAAAAAAAAAAAAATCACAAAGAGGAAACCGCTCTGGCAGTGACAGGTGCAACAGATTAAAACTCTGTAGTTAGCACTGACTAAGCATTGGAAGAGGTTTATAGACCTTGAGAAGAAATATAAGCTGGAACAAGGAACTATCTGAAACTGAACTGATCCCACACTGCCCTCAACAGCTCCAGAGAAATTCCTAGATATATTTTACTATTATCATTTTTTACTTAAAAAAATTTTTTTTAATTTTAATTTCTTTATTACTCCTTTAATTTTCATTTTTATAGCCTACTATTACCTGTAAAAAAAAAGACCCTATTTTTAAAGCAAATTTCATATATATTTTTTAAAATAATTTTTGTGATTGATTTTGTTTTGAATTTTTGTTTTGTATTGTGTTTTTCAGAGTCTAACCTCTACTCTAGATTTTTAATCTTTGCTTTTTGGTATTTGTTATCAATTTTGTACCTGTAAAAATCTAATCTTCAGCACCCAATTTTGCTTAGGGGTGTGATTACTGGCTTGATTGCTCTCTCCCATTTTGACTCTCCCTTTTCTCCCCCAGGTCACCTCTATCTCCTCCCTCCCCCTTCGTTTCTCTACTTAACTCTGTGAATCTCTCTGGGTATTCCAGGCTGTGGAGAACACTTAGGGAACTGATTACTGGCTAGCTTGCTCTACCCCCTTTTGATTCCCTCTCTTCTACTCCTGCCCCGGCTGATCCAGGGTCTTCGAAGGAGAGACGGCTAGGCGGCCTATTCAAATGTTAATTAGATATAATAAAGAGGAATAGAATGAGGATAGCTCAGTAGGAAAATTCAGTGGAGAAAAGAAGCTGAGTGGCTTGGTTTACGCGGAAAATCAATATAACCCGTGACACCAGGTTAGCTCTGACCACGGAGGCCGCAGGCGCCCTCTCGAATAGCGGAAGGTGCCCCACCTTAGACACCTTCTCGAGTGGGTCTTAGAAGCCCAGGCAAATAAATGGTCGCAGAGGACATCCACGCTCCAGATGGACACTCAGCTAGAAGTTAAAGGGAAGAATGACATGGGGAGACCAAGCGTTGGTGAGCAAGGCCCATAGCTTTATTTTCAACAGGGGCTTTTATACCCTAAGTTACACATAGAGGACAATAGGGGATGCAAAGTCAGCAGTCTTTGATGCTTATCAAAAACCAGGGTTTCTTTCCTGCAGATTTATCGTATACAAATGGTTTAGGTGATTTACATCATCTTCTGGCCAGAGGCCTATTAACATTTTATGACTCTTGACAAGGACTTATCAACAAAGACTTATTTTCTCTAAGAGTAATTATTTTAAGGTTTGGCGCCATCCTCCGAAGATAAGATTACGTTCCTATAGGGTGGATGTGTAATGGGTTTACAAAGGAAAGAATTTACTACCTTAAGGGTCTAAAGTTACTAACACCAAGGCCACTACTTATTTTTTCTACATACCAACTATATTAATTAATGCACATTCAAGGATACAATTCAAGGGATGTGAAAACTTGGCAACAAACATTGGCTCATCAATGAAATCTTTTACTAGCTTTATTCTGACAGTTTCTAATTCTCTGAGAGGCTCTAAGCTATTTGAATATCTTAAGCTTCCCGTGCCTCTGGAGGCTGGGAGACTGTAAACAATCGTATGCATAGCTGTAGGTGTCCGGGTAAACTTGTCAGGCGAGTTAGAGAGCCATCTGAGGGGTTTGGATTTAAACACTCCTAATTGCCCAGGAACTTTATTAATTGGAGCTGTAAGTTAACTCTTTGACAGAGAGAGTGAGATGGTGGTGGGGGACAGCCCCCAGTAAAGTCAGAGGTGAGAGCACAAAGCAATAAAGTAGGCAGACTCCGGTTTTTTGGGGGGTAGATGCTCGAGAATATCCGGGGGCACTCCCGAGGCTCGATCCCGCCTTTGCGTATGCCGAGCCCCCTTCCTCATGACCTTTGTCACGAGTGGAATGTCTCTCGCCGGCTCCCAGCAGTCACCTCTATTTCCCTCCTCCCTCTTCTCTTCTCCATGTAACTCTGTGAACCTCTCTGGGTGTCCCTCGCTGTGGAGAATCTTTTCACCATTAACCTAGATGTTTTATCATCAGTGCTGTATAGATGGAGAAGTCTTGAGGCTACTGTAAGATAAGACTGAAAGCCAGAGGCAGGAGGCTTAAATCCAAAACCTGAGAACATCAGAAAACTCTTGACTCCTGGAAACATTAATTGACAAGAGCTCATCCAAAAGCCTCCATACCTACACTGAAACCAAGCTCCACCCAAGAGCCAACATGTTTCAGAGGAAGACATACCAAACTAATTCTCCAACAATGCAGGAACATAAGCCTGAGCACAAAAATCCAGGTGACCAAAAGTCACACCAAACCCATAGACACCTCAAAACTCACTACTGGACACTTCATTACACTCCAGAGAGAAGAGATCCAGCTCCACCCACCAGAACACCGATGCAACCTTCTCTAACCAGGAAACCTTGACAAGACACTAGTCTAATCTGACCCACAGGGAGCAACCTCCACAATAAAGAGGAACCACAAGCTTCCAGCATACAAAAAGGCCATACCAAACACAGCAATCTAAACAAAATGAAAAGGCAGAAAAATATTCAACAGGGAAAGGTACATGATAAATGCCCACCAAACCAAACAAAAGAAGAGGAGATAGGGAGTCTACCTAAAAAATAATTCAGAATAATGATAGTAAAGATGACCCAAAATCTTGAAAACAAAATGGAGTTACAGGTAAATAGACTGGAGACAAGGATTGAGAAGATGCAAGAAATGCTTAACAAGGACCTAGAAGAAATTAAAAAAGAGTCAATCGATAATGAATAATGCAATAACTGAGATCAAAAGCACTCTGGAGGGAACCAAGGGTAGAATAACGGAGGCAGAAGATAGGATAAGTGAGGTGGAAGATAGAATGGTGAAAATAAATGAAGCAGAGAGGAAAAAAGAATTAAAAGAAATGAGGACAACTTCAGAGACCTCTGGGACAATGTTAAATGCCCCAACATTTGAATCATAGGAGTTCCAGAAGAAGAAGACAAAAAGAAAGGCCATTAGAAAATACTTGAGGAGATAGTAGTTGCAAACTTCCCTAAAATGGGGAAGGAAATAGCCACCCAAGTCCAAGAAACCCAGAGAGTCCCAAACAGGATAAACCCAAGGCAAAACACCCCAAGACATATTAATCAAATTAACGAAAATCAAACACAAAGAAAAGATATTAAAAGCGGCAAGGGAAAAACAACAAATAACACACAAAGGGATTCCCATAAGGATAACAGCTGATCTTTCAACAGCAACTCTTTAGGCCAGAAGGGAATGGCAGGACATACTTAAAGTGATGAAAGAGAAAAACCTACAACCCAGATTGCTATACCCAGCAAGGATCTCATTCAAATATGAAGGAGTAATCAAAAGCTTTACAGACAAGTGAAAGCTGAGAGAATTCAGCACCACCAAACCAGCTCTTCAACAAATGCTAAAGGATCTTTTCTAGACAGGAAACAGAGAAAAGGTTTATAAACTCAAGCCCAAAACAACAAAGTAAATGGCAATGGGATCATACTTATCAATAATTACCTTAAATGTAAATGGGTTGAATGCCCCAACCAAAAGACAAAGCCTGGTTGAATGAATACAAAAACAAGACCCTATATGTGCTTTTACAAGAGAGCTACCTCAAAACAAGGGAGACATACAGACTGAAAGTTAAGAGCTGGAAAAAGATATTTCATGGAAATGGAGACCAAAAGAAAGCAGGGGTAGCAATACTCATATCAGATAAAATGGACTTTGAAATAAAGGCCGTGAAAAGACACAAAGAAGGGCACTACATAATGATCAAAGGATCAATCCAAGAAGATATAACAATTATAAATATATATGCACCCAATATAGAATCACCACAATATATAAGGCAAATGCTAACAAGTATGAAAGGGGAAATTAACAGTAACACAATAATATGTATCTGTAACACACCTATGGATATATCAACTAAACAGAAAATTAGCAAGGAAACACAAACTTTAAATCATGCAATGGACCAGTTAGACCTAATTGATATCTATAGGACATTTCACCCCAAAACAATGAATTTCACCTTTTTCTCAAGTGCACACAGAACATTCTCCAGGATAGATCACATCCTGGGCTGTAAACCTAGCCTTGGTAAGTTCAAAAAAACTGAAATCATTTCAAGCATCTTTTCTGATAACAATGCAGTAAGATTAGATGTCAACTACAGGAAAAAAAATATTAAAAATATAAATATATGGAGGCTAAAGCACACTTCTGAATAACCAATAAATCACAGAAGAAATAAAAAATAAATAAAAATATTCATAGAAATGAATGAAAATAAAAACACGACAACCAAAAACCTATGGGATTCAGTAAAAGCAGTACTAAGTGAAGACGAACTAAAAAGCCTCTTGATGAAAGTGAAAGTGGAGAGTGAACAAGTTGGGTTAAAGCTCAACATTCAGAAAACGAAGATCATGGCATCCAGTCCCACCACTTCATGGGAAATAGATGGGGAAAGAGTGGAAACAGTGTCAGACTTTATTTTTCTGGGCTCCAAAATCACTGCAGATGGTGACTGCAGCCATGAAATTAAAAGACGCTTACTCCTTGGAAGGAAAGTTATGACCAACCTAGATAGCATATTCAAAAGCAGAGACATTACTTTGCCAACAAAGGTCCGTCTAGTCAAGGCTATGGTTTTTCCAGTGGTCATGTATGGATGAGAGAGCTGAACTGTGAAGAAGGCTGAGCGCCGAAGAATTGATGCTTTTGAACTGTGGTGTTGGAGAAGACTCTTGAGAGTCCCTTGGACTGCAAGGAGATCCAACCAATCCATTCTGAAGGAGATCAGCCCTGGGATTTCATTGGAAGGAATGATGCTAAAGCTGAAACTCCAGTACTTTGGCCACCTCATGCGAAGAGTTGACTCATTGGAAAAGACTCTGATGCTGGGAGGGATTGGGGGCAAGAGGAGAAGGGGACGACAAAGGATGAGATGGCTTGATGGCATCATTGACTCGATGGACGTGAGTCTCAGTGAACTCCGGGAGTTGGTGTTGGACAGGGAGGCCTGGTGTGCTGTGATTCATGGGGTCACAAAGAGTCGGACAGGACTGAGTGATTGATCTGATCTGAAGGGGAAGGTTCATAGCAATACAAGCTTACCTCAAGAAACAAGAGAAACGTCAAATAAATAACCTAACTCTATACCTAAAGGAACTAGGAAAAGAACAAATGAAGAACCCCACAGTTAGTAGAAGGAAAGAAATCCTAAAAATTAGGTGGAAATAAATGAAAGAGAAACAAAGGAGACTATAGCAAAAATCAACAAAACTAAAAGCTGGTTCTTTAAGAGGGTAAATAAAATAGACAAATGATTAGCCAGACTCATCAAGAAAAAAAGGGAGAAGAATCAAATCAACAAAATCAGAAATGAAAAATGGAGAAATAACAACAGACAACACAGAAATACAAAGGAACATAAGAGACTACTATCAACAGCTATATGCAAAGAAAATGAACAACTTGGAAGAAATGGACAAATTCTTAGAAAAGTATAACCTTCCAAAACTGAACCAGGAAGAAATAGAAAGTCTTAACAGACCCATCACAAGCACGGAAATCAAAACTATAATCAAAAATCTTACAACAACCAAAAGCCCAGGACCAGATGCTTCACAGCTGAATAATACCAAACATTTAGAGAAGAGCTAACACCTATCCTACTAAAACTCTTTCAGAAAATTTCAGACGAAGGTAAACTTTCAAACTCATTCTATGAGGCCACCATCACCTTAATACCTAAACCAGACAAAGATGCCACAAAAACAAAACAAAACAAAAACTGACAGGCCAATATCACTGATGAATATAGGTGCAAAAATCCTCAACAAAATTCTAGCAACAGAATCCAACAACATATTTAAAAGATCATACATCATGACCAAATGGGCTTTATCCCAGGGATGCAAGGATTCTTCAATATTCACAAATCAATCAATGTGATACACCACATTAACAAATTGAAAGATAAAAACCATATGATTATCTCAATAGATGCAGAGAAAGCCTTTGACAAAATTCAACATCCATTTATGATAAAAACCCTCCAGAAAGCAGGCATGGAAGGAACATACCTCAACATAATAAAAGCCATATATGATAAACCCACAGCAAACATTATCCTCAATGGTGAAAAATTGAAATCATTTCCCCTAAAGTCAGGAACAAGACAAGGGTGACCACTCTCACCACTACTATTCAACATAGTTTTGGAAGTTTTAGCCACAGCAATCAGAGCAGAAAAAGAAATAAAAGGAACCCAGATTGGAAAAGAAGAAGTAAAACTCTCACTGCAGATGACATGATCCTCTACATAGAAAACCTAAAGACTCCATCAGAAAATTATTAGATCTAATCTATGAATATAGTAAAGTTGCAGGATATAAAATCAACACACAGAAATCCCTTGCATTCCTATACACTAACAATGAGAAAACAGAAAGAGAAATTAAGGAACAATTCCATTCACCATTGCAACAAAAAGAATAAAATACTTAGGAATAAATCTACCTAAAGAAACAGAAGACCTATATATAGAAAATTATAAAACACTGATGAAAGAAATCAAAGATGACACAAATGGAGAAATATACCATGTTCATGGATTGGAAGAATCAATATAGTGAAAATGAGTACACTACTTAAAGCAATCTATAGATTCAATGCAATTTCTATCAAGCTACCAATGGTATTTTTCAGAGAACTAGAACAAATACTTTCACAATTTGTATGGAAATACAAAAGACCTCGAATAGCCAAAGCAATCTTGAGAAAGAAGAATGGAACTGGAGGTA
This sequence comes from Bubalus kerabau, assembly GCF_029407905.1. Classification (NCBI taxonomy): domain Eukaryota; kingdom Metazoa; phylum Chordata; class Mammalia; order Artiodactyla; family Bovidae; genus Bubalus; species Bubalus kerabau. Next base: position 124,842,681 of record NC_073624.1, on the reverse strand, counting down.
TCAACCTGCCTGACTTCAGACTATACTACAAAGCTACAGTCATCAAGACAGTATGGTACTGGCACAAAGACAGAAATATAGATCAATGGAACAAAATAGAAAGCCCAGAGATAAATCCACGCACCTATGGACACCTTATCTTTGACAAAGGAGGCAAGAATATACAATGGAGAAAAGACAATCTCTTTAACAAGCGGTGCTGGGGAAACTGGTTAATCACTTGTAAAAGAATGAAACTAGAACTAACATCATACACAAAAATAAACTCAAAATGGGTTAAATATTTAAATGTAAGACCAGAAACTATAAAACTCCTAGAGGAAAACATAGGCAAAACACTCTCTGATGTAAACCACAGCAGGATCCTCTATGACCCACCTCCCAGAGGAATGGAAATAAAAGCAAAACTAAACAAATGGGAGCTAACTAAACTTAAAATCTTTTGCACAACAAAGGAAACTATAAGCAAGGTGAAAAGACAGCCTTCAGAATGGGAGATAACAACAGCAAACGAGGTAACTGAGAAAGAATTAATCTCAAAAATATACAAGCAACTCCTACAGCTCAATTCCAGAAAAATAAACGACCCAATCAAAAAATGGGCCAAAGAACTAAACAGACATTTCTCCAAAGAAGACATACAGATGGCTAACAAACACATGAAAAGATGCTCAACATCACTCATGATCAGAGAAATGCAAATCAAAACCACTATGAGGTACCATCTCTTGCCAGTCAGAATGGCTGCTATCAAAAAAGCCTATAAACAATAAATGCTGGAGAGGGTGTGGAGAAAAGGGAACCCTCTTACACTGTTGGTGGGAATGCAAACTAGTACAGCCACCATGGAAAACAGTGTGGAGATTCCCTTAAAACACTGGAAATAGAACTGCCATAGGACCCAGAAATACCACTGCTGGGCATACACACTGAGGAAATCAGAATTGAAAGAGACACGTGTACGCCAATGTTCATCACAGCACTGTTTACAATAGCCAGGACATGGAAGCAACCTAGACGTCCATCAGCAGATGAATGGATAAGAAAGCTATGGTACATATACACAATGGAATATTACTCAGCTATTAAAAAGAACGCATTTGAATCAGTTCTAATGAGGTGGATGAAACTGGAGCCTATTATACAAAGTGAAGTAAATCAGAAAGAAAACCACCAACACAGTATGCTAACGCAAATATATGGAATTTAGCAAGATAGTAAGGATGACCCTATGTGCAAGACCACAAAAGAGAAATAGATGTAAATAACAGACTTTTGGACTCTGTGGGAGAAGGCGAGGGTGGGTCTGTTTGAGAGAATAGCACTGAAACATGTATATTATCATTTGTGAAACAGATCGCCAGTCCAGGTTCGATGCATGAGACAAGGTGCTCAGGGCTGGTGCACTGGGATGACCCTGAGGGATGGGATGGGGATGGAGGTGGGAGGGGGGTTCAGAATGGGGAATACATGTACACCCATGGCTGATTCATGTGAATAATGGCAAAAACCACTACAATATTGTAAAGTAATTAACCTCCAATTAAAATAAATTAATTAATTTAAAAAATAAAGTTGCAAAAAATTCAAACATAAAAAATAAACAAAATAAAATTAACTAATTTACAAAAAAGTAAAAAGAGGAGCTATTCATATTTATAGGGTTAAAAATATCCATAGCTCAAATAAAAGAGAAAATAAAAAGGGGATTTCAGGTGAAAGTGTAGCATCTCTCAGTGTTTCTTTAAATGTAAACCCCTGCAAGCCCCACAGGAAGTGAGGGGCTCTGGGCTGGGCCGCTAGGCAGAACTGTATTGAGTGGCTATTCTTAAATACAAGGGATTCTGAGAAGACAAGCATTTTCAGCTGAGCACATCATTGCCCTGAACATAGTCCAGGTTATGTAGTAAAAAAAAAAAAAAAGGGGGGGGGGGTGCTGTGGTGAGGGGTGGGGGGAGGGTGGAGGGATGGAAATGAGTATTGGTTGAGAGTCAACATTGTCCTCCAAGCTAGGGGATCAAGACAAGGTTTTTAATCTTTCTGGCCTCAGTTTCTTCAGTAATAAAATGAGTATTGGACTACATACAAAAATTCCAAACTTCTTAATCTTGAGAGCCCCTAATAGCAGATGATAGTCAACTCCTTACCTTATTTCCATTTCAGAGGCCCACAAGATTTCATTGAAGTCTCATATTTAATCCTAAAAATAAAAAAATTAAAAAAAACTCATGTTTTTCATGATAACTCATATGTTTGGTTTCATGTAAAAATAACTTTTTAAAATATACAAGTAAAATGCCTACATGTTTGTCCTGTGACTTTTCCCACACCCACTCCTCGGGGCATGTGTTCCTCAGTTTGAGAAACTTAAATTCAGTGCTAGCACTGAATTTCTAGCTTCCACAGCAGATGGACATGCTGTGAGGCAGGCCTTTTCAGGACTGATCAGTACAGGATGGTTAGGGCAGTGTCCAGGCTCACTGAAGCCTGAGTTTGAGCTTTCTTGAAAGACAGGCCAGTTAGTCCTTATGGACATGTGCCAACAGATCACAGCTGTCCTCTGCACCCAAGAACTCGGATCTCTGCCCCCTAATCACAGTCGCTTTGGCTAATGTGCTACTGGCTGGGGAGTCCTTGAGTAAATATTGGAAATAATCATTGGCCTGGTCACCTGATATTGCAGGAGGACCAAGGGGATCCTGGGGTCTGTTTCTTCCCAAGCTCCATGGGCCATGCCCAAGAAACAGACATGCCCAGAGGTCGTCAAGCCAAGGGTCAAACAAGCCAGCCTGCAGCAGCGACCTCTACAGCAGCCTCCTTAGTTCCCACCTCTTTATCCACATATCCTGTAAGAAGAGAGACTGTACTCCTCCCACCTACATTCCTTACTAGACATGTCTACATTAAAACTTCATCCCCTTTGCCCAAGGCTAAAATTTTCAAACACCCATTTTCTGTATTGGTGATGATATAAAACTATGGATTTTGAAGAGAGGTGTCAATGGATAAACATTCCTTTACACTGTTACACAGAATATTCTGGAGATGCTAAGTGAATGGTGGGGTGGATTGTGAGGTGCTCAGTGGAGAGACACAGTGTCTATGCCCCTCCCTGGGCAGATTCTCAGTGGGTACCTTCTAGAGGAAGGAGATCTATTTAACTGCATCAGGCCCAGAATCTGCTAAACACACATGCATGTGGAACTGGCTTTCATCCCTCACCTGTTAACCACAAAAAGGTGTTGTTTCCTACAAGGGGGTTTGAGGAGATGCACCCCAGACTGATTGCCCTGTGGAGAGTCACCCAATGGCAATCATTTCTCACCAGGACTATTATAAAACTTCTCTGCCTCATCTTTCTGCACCCATGGGGCTTCCCTCTTTCCACAGTGAATAATGTAGCCACAATGAACTGATCAGGACATAAACTGATTATACTTTACACACAAACACACATACAAAAAGGCTCCTTTTTAAAAATATTGACATGCAATTGACATATTAAAGTAGTTTCAGATGTACAACATAATGATTCGATATTTGTATATATTGTGAAATGATCAGCACAGTAAGTGTAGTTAATATCCAGCCACCATACATAGTTACAAAAAAACTTTCTTGTGGTGAGAACTTTCAAGATTTACTCTCTTAGCAACTTTTGAATGTACAATACAGTATCATTAACTTAGTCACTGTGTTGTGCATCACATCCCCAGGACTTATTTTATAACCATCTTTTGGTGTATCTTTTGACTCCACCTATTTCACCAGGTTCCTCCCTTACCCCTACTCCCACCTCTGGCAACCACCAAACTTTCTCTATATCTATAACTCAGTTTTTGTGTGTTTTGTTGTTGTTTTTGTTGCACATATAAATGAGATCATATGGTATTTTTTTCTCTGTCGCATACTCTTGAGGTCTATCCATGTGGATACAAACGGCAAGATTTCATTTTAAGATCCATCTTTATTCTAATAGCAATAGGTTCTGATTATCAGAAAAATTCCTAACAGGGCCTGTAGAGTCCAGTCCCTGGAAGCACAGACCCTTCCTTGGGGTTTCATTTCTCACCATGCCCCTAACCTTCTGCACTGTGCACACAGTGGGCTCCCTTTAGCTCCTCCAACCAGATGTGTCCTTTCCCACCTTGCTGTGTTCACACCTATCTCTTTTCCCACCTACACAGGATTCTCCCCACCTTCATATCCTTAACGAGGCTTAACACCCTTATGGCAGAAAGTGAAGAGGAACTAAAAAGCCTCTTGATGAAAGTGAAAGTGGAGAGTGAACAAGTTGGCTTAAAGCTCAACATTCAAAAAACTAAGATCATGGCATCTGGTCCCATTACTTCATGGGAAATAGATGGGGAAACAGTGGAAACAGTGTCAGACTTTATTTTGGGGGGCTCCAAAATCACTGCAGATGGTGACTGCAGCCATGAAATTAAAAGACTCTTGCTCCTTGGAAGGAAATTTATGACCAACCTAGATAGCATATTCAAAAGCAAAGACATTACTTTGCCAACAAAGGTTCGTCTAGTCAAGGCTATGGTTTTTCCTGTGGTCATGCATGGATGTGAGAGTTGGACTGTGAAGAAAGCTGAGTACCAAAGAATTGATGCTTTTGAACTGTGGAGTTGGAGAAGACTCTTGTGAGTCCCTTGGACTGCAAGGATATCCAACCAGTCCATTCTGAAGGAGATCAGCCCTCGGATTTCTTTGGAAGGACTGATGCTAAAGCTGAAACTCCAGTACTTTGACCACCTCATGTGAAGAGTTGACTCATTGGAAAAGACTCTGATGCTGTATTGGGGGCAGGAGGAGAAGGGGACAACAGAGGATGAGATGGCTGGATGGCATCACTGACTCGATGGACGTGAGTCTCAGTGAACTCCGGGAGTTGGTGATGGACAGGGAGGCCTGGCGTGCTGCAATTCATGGGGTTGCAAAGAGTCGGACATGACTGAGCGACTGAACTGAACTGAATCAGTGAATTTAGCAAAGTTGCAGGATACAACATCAATACACAGAAATCACTTGCATTTCTGTATACTAAGAATGAAAATTCAGAAAGAGAAATTAAGGAATCAATCCCATTCACCATTGCAACAGAAAGAAAATAAATATCTATGAATAAACTTACCTAAGGAGATAAAAGAACTGTACACAGAAAACTATGAGACATTAATGAAAGTAATCAAAGATGACATAAACAGATGAAAAGATATTCCACGTTCCTGGGTAGAAAGAATAAATATTGTGAAAATGACCATATTACCAAATGCAATCTACATATTCAATGTGATCCCTATCAAATGATTAATGACATTTTTCACAGAACTAGAACAAAAAGTTTCACAATTCGTATGGAAACACTAAAGACCCTCGAATAGTGAAAGCAGTCTTGAGAAAGAAGAAAGGAGCTGAAGGAATCAACCTTCCTGACTTCAGATTATACTACAAAGCTACAGGCATCAAGACAGTATGGTACTGGCACAAAAACAGAAATATAGACCAATGGAACAAGATAGAAAGCCCAGAAATAAACCCATCCACCTAGGGTAACTTATTTTTGATGAAGGAGGCAAAAATAAACAATGGGGCAAAGACAGCCTCGTCAATAAATGGTGCTGGGAAAACTGGACAGCTATATGTAAAAGAATGAAATTAGAACACTTTCTAACACTATACACAAAGATAAACTCAAAGTGGATTAAAGACATAAATGAAAGACTAGAAACTATAAAAGTCTTAGAGGAAAACATAGGCAGAACACTCGGCATAAATCTAAGCAAGATCCTCTATGACCCACCTCCTAGAGTAATGGGAATAAAAACAAAAGTAAGCAAGTGGAATCTGATTAAACTTAAAAGCTTTTGCACAGCAAAGGAAACTATAAGCAATGCGAAAACACAACTCTCAGAATGGGAGAAAACAATCGCAAATGAAACAACTGATAGAAAATTAATTTGCAAAATATACAAGCAGCTCATACAACTCAATACCAGAAGAACAAACAACCCAATCACAAAGTGGGAAAAAGACCTAAACAGATATTTCTCCAAAGAGGAAATACAGATGGCTAACAAACACATGGAAAGATGGTCAACACTGATCATTATTCAGTTCAGTTCAGTCGTATCCAACTCTTTGTGACCCCATGAATCGCAGCACGCCAGGCCTCCCTGTCCATCACCAACTCCCGGAGTTCACCCAAATTCATGTGCATTGAGTCGGTGATGCCATCCAGCCATCTCATCCTCTGTCATCCCATTCTCCTCCTGCCCCCAATCCCTCCCAGCATCAGGGTCTTTTCAAATGAGTCAACTCTTCGCATAAGGTGGCCAAAGTATTGGAGTTTCAGCCTCAGCATCAGTCCTTCCAATGAACACCCAGGACTGGTTTCCTTTAGGATGGACTGATTGGATCTTACAGTCCAAGGGACTCACAAGACTCTTCTTCAGCACCGCAGTTCAAAAGCATCAATTCTTTGGTGCTCAGCTTTCTTCACAGTCCAACTCTCACATCCATACATGACCACTGGAAAAACCATAGCCTTGACTAGACTGACCTTTGTTGGCAAAATAATGTCTCTGCTTTTGAATATGCTATCTAGGTTATCATAACTTTCCTTCCAAGGAGCAAGAGTCTTTTAATTTCATGGCTGCAGTCACCATCTGCAGTGATTTTGGAGCCCCAAAAAATAAAGTCTGACACTGTTTCCACTGTTTCCCCATCTATTTCCCATGAAGTGATTTGACCAGATGCCATGATCTTAGTTTTCTGAATGTTGAGCTTTAAGCCAACTTTTTCACTCTTCTCTTTCACTTTCATTAAGAGGCTTTTTAGTCCCTCTTCACTTTCTGCCATAAGGGTGGTGTCATCTGCATATCTGAGGTTATTGATGTTTCTCCCAGCAATCTTGATTCCAGCTTGTGCTTCTTCCAGCCCAGCGTTTCTCATGATGTACTCTGCATATAAGTTAAATAAGCAGGGTAACAATAGACAGCCTTGATGTACTCTTTTTCCTATTTGGAACCAGTCTGTTTTTCCATGTCCAGTTCTAAGTGTTGCTTCCTGACCTGACTACAGGTTTCTCAAGAGGCAGATCAGGTGGTCTAGTATTCCCATCTCGTTCAGAATTCTCCATGTTTATTGTTAGAGAAATGCAAATCAAAACTACAATGAGATATCACCTCACACCAGTCCGAATGGCCATCATCAAAAAGTCTACAAACGATAAATGCTGGAGAGGGTGTGGAGAAAAGGGAATGCTTTTGCACTGTTGATGGGAATGTAAATTGATTCAGACACTATGGAAGATGTTATGGATATTCCTTTAAAAACTAAGAATAAAACCACCATCAGATCAGATCAGTTACTCAGTCGTGTCCGACTCTTTGCGACCCCATGAATCGCAGCACGCCAGGCCTCCTTGTTCATCACCAACTCCCGGAGTTCACTGAGACTCACGTCCATCGAGTTAGTGATGCCATCCAGCCATCTCATCCTCTGTCGTCCCCTTCTCCTCTTGCCCCCAATCCGTCCCAGCATCAGAGTCTTTTCCAATGAGTCAACTCTTCGCATGAGGTGGCCAAAGTACTGGAGTTTCAGCTTTAGCATAGTAATGCTCAAAATTCTCCAAGCCAGGCTTCAGCAATATGTGAACCGTGAACTTCCTGATGTTCAAGCTGGTTTTAGAAAAGGCAGAGGAACCAGAGATCAAATTGCCAACATCCGCTGGATCATGGAAAAAGCAAGAGGGTTCCAAAAAGGCATCTATTTCTGCTTTATTGACTATGCCAAAGCCTTTGACTGTGTGGATCACAATAAACTGTGGAAAAACCACCATATGACCCAGCAATCCTACTCCTCATTATATACCATGAGGAAACTAAAATTGAAAAAGACACATGTATCCCATTGTTCCTTGCAGAACTATTTACAATAGCTAGAACATGGAAGCAACATAGATGTCCACTGACAAACTAATGGAGAAAGAAGTTGTGGTACATATACACAATGGAATATTACTCGGCCATAAAAAAGAATGCCTTTGATTCAGTTCTGATGAGGTGAATGAATCTAGAGCCTATTATACAGAGTGAAGTAAATCAGAAAGAGAATGGTAAATATCATATTCTAACACATATATGGAATCTAGAAAAACGGTACTGAAGAACTTATTTACAGGGCACAAATGGAGAAACAGACATAGAGAATAGACTTATGGACATGGGGAGAGGACAGGAGTGGGTGAGATGTATGGAAAGAGTAACATGGAAGCATACATTACCATATGTAAAATAGATAGCCAATGGGTATTTGCTGTATGGATCAGGAAACTCAAACACTGTGAGGAAACTCTGTCAATTGGGAGGGATGGGATGGGGAGGGAGATGGGATGGGGGTTCAGAAGGGAGAGGATATATACATATATACCTATGGCTGATTCATGTTGAGGTTTGACAGAAAACAACAAAATTCTGTGAAGGCATTATCCTTCAATTAAAAAAATCAATTAATTTTTTAAAAAGAAAATAAACAAATGGTAAATAAGCACATGAAAAGGTGATCAATGTCAGTAATCACTTGTTGCTGTTCAGTAGCCCAGTTGTGTCCAATTCTTTGCAACTTCACAGACTGCAGCACATCAGGCCTCCCTATCCCTCTCTATCTCCTGGAGTTTTCCTAAGTTCATGTTCACAGCATCAGTGATGCCTTCCAGCCATCTCATCCTTTGACACCCTCTTCTTCTTCCCTCAGTCTTTCCCAGCATCAGGGTGTTTGTTTTCCAATGAGTCAGCTCTTCATATCATGTGGTCAAAGCATTGGAGCTTCAGCTTCAGCATCACTCTTTCCAGTGAATATTCAGGGTTGATTTCCATTATGACTGACTGGTTTGATCTTCTTGCTGTCCAAGGGACTCTCAAGAGTCTTCTCCAGCACCACAATTTGAAAGCATCAATTCTTCGGTGCTCAGTTTTCTTTATGGTTCAGCTTTCACATCTGTACACAACCACTGGAAAAACCATAGTTTTGACTGGAAAAGTCATAGTTTTAATGACAGAGTGATGCCTCTGCTTTTTAATACACTGTCTAGGTTTGTCATAGCTTTTCTTCCAAGGAACAAGCATCTTTTAATTTCACAGCTGCCGTCACCATCTGCAGTGATTTTGGAGCCCAAGAAAATAAAATCTGTCACTGCTTCCATTTTTTCCCCATCTATTTGCCATAAAGTGATGGGACCAGATGTCATGATCTTAGTTTTTTGAATATTGAGTTTTAAGCCAGCCTGTTTACTCTCCTCTTTCACCCTCATCAAGAGACTCTTTAGTTCCTCTTCATTTTCTGTTATTAGAGTGGTATCATCTACATATCTGAGATTGTTGATATTTCTCTTGGCAATCTTGATTCCAGCTTGTGATTCATCCAGCCCTGCATTTTGCAAGATGTACTCTGCATATAAGTTAAATAAGCAGGGTGACAATATGCAGTCTAGTTGTACTCCTTTCCCAACTTTGAACCAATCAGTAGTTTCATGTCCGGTACTAACTGTTGCTTCTTGACCTGCTTACAGGTTTCTCAGGAGACAATAAGGTGGCCTAGTATTCCCATCTCAACAAACTCTTCCACAGTTTGTTGTGATCCATGCAGTCAAAGGGCACCAGGTGGCACTAGTGGTAAAGTACTCTCCTGTCAATTCAGGACACCCAAAAGATGCAGGTTTGATCCCTGGGTTGGGAAGATCCCCTGGAGGAGGACATGGTGACCCACTCCAGTATTCTTGCCTGGAGAATCTCATGGACAGAAGAGCCTGGTGGGCTACAGTCCATGGCATCACACAGAGTCAGAAATGACCAAGCAACAGCAGCAAATGCAGTCAAAGGCTTTAGTGTAATCAATGAAACAGAAGTAGATGTTTTTCTGGAACTCTCTTGCTTTCTCCATAATCCGACAAATGTTGACAATTTAATCTCTGGCTCTTCTGCCTTTTCTAAACCCAGTTCGTACATCTGGAAGTTCTCAGATCACATACTGCTAAAGCCTAGATTGAAGGATTTTGAGTATAATCTCACTAGCATGTGAAACGAATGCAATTTTATGGTAGTTTTAACATTTGTTGGCATTGCCTTTCTTTGGGATTGGAATGAAAATTCACCTTTTCCAGTCCTGTGGCTACTGCTCAGTTTTCCAAATTTGCTGGCATATTGAGTGCAGCACTTTAACAACATCATCTTTAAAGATTTTAAATAGCTCAGCTGGAATTCCATCACCTCCACTAGCTTTGTTCTGCACACATGTGCAGTTAAGGCAAATTCTGGACAAAAGATACAGAGACCAAAAAAACCCAATTGCCACTTTTGAAGGGGCTGGAACAAAAGTAGGGGACTGCACATGCCCCCTATCCACAGCAACACCTAAGGGGTGAGCAAACCACCTGAGCCACCATCCAGCCTGACCCCTACCCACACCCATGCAAAGAACATGCTTGTCCCCACTTGGGGAATAAGCAAGCAAGGGAATTTGTTGCTTGTTCTCACTTCTCCCCCTTCAACCAACTGCTTCAGGGGCCTCAGAATTTCCTTGTCAGAATTTCTTGCCTTGCCAGAATTTCTTGTCTGTCCTCTAGTCAATTTCTATTGATTAAGGGGGCCAAGAATCCTGGTCAGTAACACTACCTATCAGAGTGACTTTGTTAAAAAAATAGTGATAACACCAAGTGCTGGCGAGGATGTGGAGAAACTGAGTCATGCATCATTGCTGGTGAGAATATAAAATGGTACAGCTACTCTGAAAAACCATTTGGACCCCTCTCAGCCTACTAGTGAGAAAAGAGTTGTCATGAATAGTGTGTGAGTGGATAGGCTAGGTTATGCTGCAGTAACAAAAACACAAAAATGTCAGTGGCTTAAACAATAAAATAGGTTTTAGTGGAAGTTAGTCAGGCATGGTGGCTGAGAGAGGCCATGTTATCACACACACTTTTCCAGTTACCGTGGCGAGACAGTGGGGACTCCACAAGTTACACCAACTCTGAAAGCCTCTATCCTGAAGTTGCCCACATCTTCACTGCCGCTCACATTTTTAGGACCAAACAATGATGTACCCGCCTACTTCAGGAAGGGGAACAGGAAGTTTGGAGTCAGAATAGGGGTCACTTATTCCCCAAGTGGGGACAAGTATGTTCTTTACATGGGGTGAGGGTAGGGGTCAGGCACCCCTTAGGTGTTGCTGTGGATAGGGGGCATGTGCAGTACCCTACTTTTGTTTCAGTCTCTTCAAAAGTGGCAAAGTGGTGTCATCAAGCACAACTGTCTTAGCTACAAAGGAGAGGGCCTGGGTTTGAAGCTCTGTCAGTACCTCAGAGCTGAAACCTGGACCCAGCTCGAGACCTATCTTCCCACAGGAAGGGTCTCCATGGCCCGATTTTTTAGTTCAAAGAAAGAACAGTAACTCCTCACAAAGAGCTGCAGGAGATCTCAGGTGATAACTGATTATGACTAAAACTTGTCTTGACCAGGAAATGGAAGGCACATGGGGGAAATTCTTTTGCTGTGATACCTGTCAAATATTTCTCAGTTTTGGGCTCTTTGCTTTAGAAAGGTTTTCCCTGGTAGCTCAGCTGCTAAAGAATCTGCCTGAAATGCAGGAGACCCCAGTTCAATTCCTGGGTCAGGAAGATCCCCTGAAGAAGGGATAAGCTACCCACTCCAGTATTCTTGCCTGGAGAATTCCATGGACAGAGGAGCCTGGCAGGCTATCATGCATGGAGTCACAAAGAATTAATTAGAGTCAGCAAGGAGATGGGTATCTTCTCTGGTCAGCATCCTCTATGACAGTCTTCTTTCAAACACAGCAACTCATTCTTTCTGCAAAACAGCTCTCGTGGCACCACATGCAATCAGATGCTTAGAAAGCAATTTCTGGTGATGTCAGTGATCAGAAAAAGGTGGAGTAGAGGGTTTGACTATACAGCTGCAAAAGAAGACTAACAATTTCCCTAAACAATTGAATCCAGGAGACTAGAATGCTGTTTCAGCTTGATCAAATAATAAAAATAGCTGTGCTGGAGACTATTCACTCCCTGGAAGTAGTGCTAAAGCAGCCTGTAACCAGTGCTAAAGCAGCAGCCCCTCCATATTCCCACTTCCCTTTGTGGCATCTCCCATTCTGGGGGTCACGTCTAAGAGGTCCAGGTGGGCACCATCCATGACAGCCATTTTTCAGGCCGATGACCTTCAACCTGCAACCTGATTGAAAGAGGAGCTGATTCCAACCCATAACTTATCTCGGGAATCTGAATTAAAAATGCTTAAGGAAGAAGAAATTACAAGAGAAATAAAAGCTAAAACGTCAAGATGATTAAAGAGCTGGGGAAGCCATTGTTGGCCATGAGCAAGCCAAAGTTACTGGGAAAGAAAAGTCAGGCAGAGCTGAGGAAGCAGGGGGAGGAGGGGTAGAGTGGAGCAGATGGGCTGAGAGGAACGGGGATACAAGAGGGTGCACCAACCTTGGAGACCCAGGGCCAAACAGCCTCACCACCAGCCCAGAGCCCTGGGCCCTCCTTCCACCTCTGTTAGTTTCTCAGCACATCTTCCTAAGCAAAGGTGGTTCTCTACTAAGGTCAATCTGGTGCCAGCTGTTCACACACCTCTTTCTTACTCTGCTGCAAACTAAAGCACAGCCTACACTCTGCCTCTGAGTCAATCAAAGGGAGCAGAAATCTTCTCTGCCCACCACCAATGGGAGCAAAAATCAACAACAAGGGTCAATTTAGTCTGATCCCAGTGCTCACAGACCCTTTGGATAAATAATGATGCCTGTTGTGATCCACAGGAAGGTCTCAGTCACATGTGAACATATCAGCAAACCATCAGGGCCTCGCTGGTCTCAGACCTCTGCCAGTGAGGCCTGTGAGCCCTAGCACCACACACATCAACCAGAACAAAGCAAGCCTGCCTCCAGCTCAGTCCAGGGCACAACCTCCTTGAGACTCCATGTTCTCATCAACAAAACAAGAGACATGGATTGGAATAGCTGATCTAGACAAGGCACCAGAGGGCCCACGGGGTTCTATGCAGTGGCCTGGAAACCTGCATGGAAGGTGGGAGGCAGCAGACCTCCATCTTTAATAGAAGCATCTCACCTCTGATCCCTCTTCCCATGGGGCTATGAGTTCAGAATGCAGTTGAAGAAATGTTCCCATTGCTGAAAACACTTGCAAATCATCTGCTTCCATCTCACCCACAGCACCTGTTTGTCCACAGCAAAGCACCTGTTATTGCACACGCAACTGCTTCTGTGACACTTAGCAGACCATGTGACTTCAAGGCAAAATTTATATCAATGTGATCCACTCCTGGAGCCAAAGATCAGGGAAAGGGATTTCCCTGGGCCCACGGTGATGCACACCCAGGTCCACTTCAGGCATGCCCAGCGATCCTCTACTGAGAGGATGGCCCAGCCCAGGATTAGGGGTCTGATAAGTTGCTCCTTGGAAGGAAAGCTATGACAAATCTATACAGCATATTAAAAAGCAGAGACATCACTTTGCTGACAAAAGTCCGTATAGTCAAAGCTATGGTTTTCCAGTAGTCATGTATGGATGTGAGAGTTGGACCGTATAAACGTCCAAGGTCCCAAGAATTGATGCTTTTGAATTGTGGTGCTGGAGAAGACTCTTGAGAGTCCCTTGGACTGCAAAAAGATCAAACCAATCAATCCTAAAGGAAATCAACCATGAATATTCATTGGAAGGACTGATGCTGAAGCTGAACTCCAATATTTTGACCACATAATGTGAAGAGCCAACTCATTGGAAAAGACCCTGACTGAGGCTTGGAATGATTGAAGGCAAAAGGAGAAAGGGGAGGTGGAGGATGAGATGGTTAGATAGCAACACTAAATCAATGGACACAAATTTGAGCAAGCTCCAGGAGATAGTGGAGGACAGAGGAGCCTGGTGTGCTGTAGTCCATGAAGTCACAAAGAGTCAGGAACAACTTAGCGACTGAACAACAACAAAAGCAAAGTTGGATGGGGCTGGTCTCATTCCTAAGACAGAGTTCGTTCTCTGTCCATATGTATCCTCTTCCACAGCAGAATCCCATTATTGCATCTCAGCATATGTCACTCAGGGTGAAAGCCATTTCCCAGCCCCCTTGCAGCCACATGTGGCCACAAAGTCCAGACAATGACATATAAGCAGAAGTGTTATCTGGGATGCCTGGGAAGTTCTTTCATCAGGAGACAGTGTCTAATGCTCAGTAGCCATCATGAAAGCCAGGCTAGAAAGGTGTTTGAGTTGCTGGTGACCTTAGAGCCACCATATTAGCTGGGACTGTATTTCTAGATTCTTCCTGTGAGAGAAATATAAGTTTTCATTTTGTTAAGCCACTGATATTTTGAATTTGAGATCACATTTAGTTTGACGCAATGTGGCAATTAAGTGGTACCTGGAGTGGCATGGTACAAGAGGTAGGGCCTAAAATGTAAGTGTCATTAATGTAATATCAGATGGCAGATGATGAGGGCTCAAACTCCTTGTTACATAGTGATCAAACATTTGGTAAAACTGCCACCTATTGTCCCCTAGATGAGAATCTGGGCTGCAATGACGTTTCAACAGTCGACTTGCTCAGGCCAGACTACCTTCCAGGAGGCCCTTTCCTGCAGGCACCCGTGAGGTAGGCCACATGAGAACCTGTTTTGAGACCTGGAGGCCAGGGCGGGGGCAGCAGGCTTTGTGTGGTTCCCCAGCATTACTGACCTGCTGGCTTGCCTCCTTGGTAGGAAGCTGCAGTTGACCTGTCTCTGCCTCCTCCTACAGATGTGTGTTCCTGGCTGCACAGGTGTGCAATCCGTGCAGGATCCCACTTCTAAGCACCCTGCCTTCAGTGAATGGTGTGCTGTCACCCTCTTGACATTCAGAACTTTGGAACAAGTTCGAAACAAGTATTACTGAACCCAGGTTCAGCTGTTTGCCACTCAGAAGCCAATAACCTAAGAGGCGTGTGTCAGTAGAAAGGACTTTTAAAGTGTTTTAATCAGAAAGCCGGCAATTTGGGGAGAAGGTGGACTCGTGTTCAGGGGCCAACTCTGAAGATTCTGCTCACCTAGGACAGTTTTTAAAGGGGAAAATGGGGTGAGGGGAAAAATCTGAATGAATCATCAAGGCAGGAGGTTGGGTTCTGCATTCTTCTCCATTGAGTGCAAACTGGCTGACTCTCTCCTCAGAAATGATCTTCCTGCAGGATTGCTAAAGAAACTGTTGCGGTTAGAGAGCTGGTCATTCTTTAACACTTAATTCTTTATTCTTCCTTCTTTTCATCTAGGAAAAGAATTAAGAAGCTAGACAAGGCATGGTGTGCATTCAGGAGCACATATGTCAGGGGTTAGGTTAAATTGCCTAGTGATCTCATTCTTACAAGTAGGTTCTTTTAAGGTTAGAGGGGACAGAAATGGGCAAATAGGAAAGGGAAAAAAAAGGAAAAGAAAAGGAGTCCCTTTCACAAGGGACTCTGCATTGTCACTTTGCATTGGGTCCAGCAATTTAAGTAGCCAGTCCTGCAAAATAATTCCACATCTCTGTTCACAAAGTTTTGTGTGTGTGTGTGTGTGTGAGAGAGAGAGGTGGGGGGGTGAGGGTGGGGGGCAAGCTTGAGCTCAGCACAGTAATTAAGCCCCCGGGCAGAGAAGGTAAGGAGACTACAGAGCTGAGGGAGGGACTGTCTACCCACAGCCCTGCTTTTGCGTCCTAGTAGAGCTAGAAGCAGCCATTTAGAGGAAATGAGATGATGATCTCCACATAAAGGCAGTGAGACTACTGGCAAGGAGATTAGTCTTCAAGACAAAGCCCGTTGTTCAGATGGCCTCAAACAGAGGCATTAAGTTGAGGACAGAGCAAATAGTAAAAGATGAGAATCTTCAGGCTGAAAAACTATGTACAGACAAGATCTTTAGTTGATTCTTTAAATTTTTTATTTTATATTGGAGTATAGTTGATTTACAATGCTGTGTTAGTTTCAGGTGCTACAGCAAAGTGATTTAATTATGCATATTCATATATCTATTCTTTTCCAGATTCTTTTCCCATAGAGGTTATTAACAGAATATTGAGTAAGTTTCCCTGTGCTACACAGCAGGTCCTTGTTGATTATCTATTTTGTACATAGTAGTGTATATATGTCAGAGAAGGCAATGGCACCCCACTCCAGTACTCCTGCCTAGAAAATCCCATGGATGGAGGAGCCTGGTAGGCTGCAGTCCATGGGGCCGCTAAGAGTCGGACACGACTGAGCGACTTCACTTTCACTTTTCATTTTCCTGCATTGGAGAAGGAAATAGCAACCCACTCCAGTGTTCTTGCCCAGAGAATTCCAGGGACGGGGGAGCCTGGTGGGCTGCCGTCTATGGGGTCGAACAGAGTCGGACACGACTGAAGCGACTTAGCAGCAGTAGCAGCAGCAGTGTATATATGTGGAGAAGGCAATGGCACCCTACTCCAGTACTCTTGCCTGGAAAATCCCATGGATGGAGGAGCCTGGAAGGCTGTAGTCCATGGGGTCACTGAGGGTCGGACATGACTGAGCGACTTCACTTTCACTTTTCACTTTCATGTATTGGAGAAGGAAATAGCAACCCACTCCAGTGTTCTTGCCTGGAGAATCCCAGGGACGGGGGAGCCTGGTGGGCTGCCGTCTATGGGGTCACACGGAGTCGGACAAGACTGAAGTGACTTAGCAGCAGCAGCAGCAGTGTATATATGTTAATCCCAACCTCCTAACTTATCCCTCACCCCTACTTTCCCCTTTGGTAACCATAAATTTGTTTTCTAAGTTTATGAGCCTGTTTCTGTTTTGTAAATAAGTTCATTTGTGTCATATTTTTAGATTCCAGATATAGGGATATCATCTGATATTTGTCTTTCTCTGTCTGACTTACTTCACTTAGTATGATGATCCTTAATTGATTATTTACACATAGAACAAGATGAAAGAAGATGAACTTAAAAGCTACCAAGTGTTTCAGAAAAATGTCATTCTAAAAAAATCCCAATCTCACTGGCCTGTAGGTTGAAACCAAAAGCAGAGCATTGGGCCACAGAAGAAAAGAGATGACAAAGAACCCCCAGAGGTCAAAGTGAGGTCCAGAAAGCAGAAGCAGAGCTGCCTGGGAGGCTGAGGCAGGAAACCTGGTACACTGCCCAGCAGGACTTTGTAACAACAACCAACTTCAGATGCAAAATATCTGCTGGCTTGTGGTGTATCCCCCACATGCCCCCTTTTCTGAATACACATTTATGTTTTCCTGTTGCTTCTCCACCATTGGAGAAGGTGAGGGATAAGTTAGGAGGTTGGGATTAACATATATACACTACTATGTACAAAATAGATAATCAACAAGGACCTGCTGTGTAGCACAGGGAAACTTACTCAATATTCTGTTAATAACCTCTATGGGAAAAGAATCTGGAAAAGAATAGATATATGAATATGCATAATTAAATCACTTTGCTGTAGCACCTGAAACTAACACAGCATTGTAAATCAACTATACTCCAATATAAAATAAAAAATTTAAAGAATCAACTAAAGATCTTGTCTGTACATGGTTTTTAAGCCTGAAGATTCTGGTTTGACAAAGGCAGACATTTGTCTGTTAGTTTGTGACAACATTTCGAGCTGACAGAACAGACTGCACAGCAATCAGTGTCCCAGGGGAAGGAGCTGGTGGGCATTCAGGGCTGCGTACCTCCCAGGGACCCAAAAGTGAAAGTCACTCAGTCGTGTCCAACTCTTTGAGACCCCAGGGACTGTAGCCCACCAGATTCCTCTGTCCATGGGATTATCCAGGCAAGAATACTGCAGTGGAGTGGGTTGCCATTTTCTTCTCTAGGGGATCTTCCTGATCCCGGGATCAAACCTGGGTATCCCATATTCTGGGCAGATTCTTTACCCTCTGAGCCACTTCACAAGTAACAAGGAGTGTTGTTATGTGTATGGCTAACACTGCACTGTGGCTCGCTTGGAGCCTAGCCTATTCCTTCTCCAGCAGACCTTCCCGACCCAGGAATCAAACCAGGGTCTCCTGCACTGCAGGCAGATTCTTTACCAGACCCAGGCACACTGCAAATAAAGAAAGGCCTGTAGGCATGCAGTTAGCCCTCCAACCTCTTCTACCTTCTAGGCAATAAAATCTCAATGTTGGCTTAGCATACCAGACTCACAACAAAAGATCTCTTTTGTCAGCTTTCTAGTGAGGAAGTGTGGACATATGACTGAAGTTCTGGACAGTGACATGTGAGCAGAAGGGCTGGGGAGAGTATGGTGTCCAATGCTCAAGTAGCCATTTTGCACCATGAGGACACATGCTAGGTTGGAGGAACAGCAAAGAAGAAGGAGTATGGGGACCTGGGGTCTGTGGAACCACTTTACTAGACCTGGGCAGCTGAATTCCTGACTCGTGTGTGAGAGAAATCCTCTTACCTGTCCAAATGACAGTTAGCTCTTTCATGGTGGCCTAGGCTAATCCCAGCTAATTCAATCCCAGTGGTCCAGAATTCTAGCTGTTTATCAGAATCCAAGCTTTTCTTATCTACTTGAGCACATAGCCAAACTCCATTTCCCACCTCCTTTGCAATGAGATGGCCATGTTGTCATGTATGAATGTGAGAATTGGACTGTGAAGAAAGCTGAGCACCAATGAATTGATGCTTTTGAACTGTGGTGTTGGAGAAGACTCTTGAGAGTCCCTTGGACTGCAAGGAGATCCAACCAGTCCATTCTGAAGGAGATCAGCCCTGGGAGTTCTTTGGAAGGACTGATGCTAAAGCTGAAACTCCAGTACTTTGGCCACCTCATGCGAAGAGTTGACTCATTGGAAAAGACTCTGATGCTGGGAGGGATTGGAGGCAGGAGGAGAAGGGGACAACAGAGGATGAGATGGCTGGATGGCATCACTGACTCGATGGACGTGAGTCTGAGTGAACTCCGGGAATTGGTGATGGACAGGGAGGCCTGGCGTGCTGTGATTCATGGGGTCACAAAGAGTCGGACACGACTGAGCGACTGAACTGAACTGAACAAATTCTAATCCGTGGGAATCTGAGTGGCTTTTAGGATATGGCAGTTACTCCTCCCTTTTCTTGATCCTCTTCTTCCAAGTATAGACAGTGATCACATCCTAGATAGTGGTGGAACCACAAACTTAAAGGAGTCAGAATCCCTGAATAACTACAGGAGCAGAACCCCATAACAACCAAAACCACCACTGGGCTTAACTATTTGAAGGTGAAATAAACTTCCAATGTGCTTGATCTGTTGTGCATTTGGAAACTATTTATTATGGGGGTTCTATATAGACCCACAGGGAGGAAGCTAAGACACTAAAAAGGGTGCCCTAGGCCCCAGGTGTGGGAGCTTACATTCTGAGCTCTAGTTTGAGCAGAGAAATTTGGAAGAGGAGCTCTAATTAGGAAACTTGACCCTAAATGCTGTCCTGAAGCCCAGGTTCGGGGAAGTTCCATTCTAATGGACTTGTAGATAAGTTTGATTCACATGTTGGATTGAAAATGAATAAACAGCCACAAGGACTGTATTTTGGGGGTTAAGCTAGAACAAACTGTATCTACACACAGGCCCCATCTGAGCACCAAGCATGGCCAATAAACAAATCAAAATGGGAAATATTCCATTCACAGCTTTTCAGTTCAGAAACTGAAATGATAAACGAAAGCAGTGTGTAGTGATTAAGTCTCCAAACTAGCTGCTGCCATTCCAATTCCAACCCTGTGGCTTACCAGCAGATAAGCGGCTGCACCACTTACCTCCCCGAGCTTCAGTTTTCTTAGCTGTAAAATGGGTGTTATTACAGCGCCTTCCAACTGTTGTTGGGTTAAAGGAAGTAACACATATAAAGCACCAGCGTGAATGCTGGTATGTGGTAAGAACACCAAATTTGTTACATGTTAATATCAGCAAAAATGCTTCATCTCCACCACCACTGTTGCTTGTGTCATCCCATTTTGGACAAAGAGACCTACAGACAGCCTTTGAGACCCAATCTTTCATAAGTAGGGTGGCCTCTGGAACTAGCCTACACATGTTTACCCAAAAATATTCCAGATAAATCTACATGCTATTGTGATTATAAAATGCAAGTCCTTAAAAAAAAAAAAAAAAACTGAATTTGTGATCATGTGGCATTACACTATTTCCTCAAGTAATACTCTCATTTATTCAATAATTTGAGAAGTACTCACCAGGTTCCAGTCTCTGGGCTGGGCTCTGGGGACACAACAGAAAACAAGGGCTACTGCCACCTTTATGTCAGGTCAGTCACATTCCCAGACCATGTGCTCAGAGAGGCAGGACCCTGGGGTAATAAAACTCTTTTCCCACCCCTGAAACTCTATCTTCCTATCAGACCCCGAGCAGCCATGCCCACTGGCTCCTAAGACCATCTTTAATATCACTTTCTTTGCCTCAATATAGATTTGGATCCTTCCTCCAAGGACCCCCCCACATCCTAATAGGAGGAGAACTTTCTCCTCGAAATCTGCAGCTCACCCTTGAGAAAGTCAGTTCCTAGGCAGGTTGATAAGGAGTCTAGGGGTTCCCAAGGAGAGAGGGGTCTGGAATTCTCAAGGAGGAAGAAAAGACAAACTTTTTTTCTTTCTCCACATTCCTTAGGATTCAGATCAGATCAGATCAGTCTCTCAGTCGTGTCTGACTCTTTGCGACCCCATGAATCAAAGCACGCCAGGCCCTTAGGATTATATAACAATAATGTATCCTGCCTAAGGACAGTCTCTGGATTAAACCTTCTGTTATCTTAAAATGTAAATTATGGGAGTAGACCTGGTCTTTACAAGGATGTATCCTGACTGAGGACAGTGTTATCTTAAAATGTACATTATGGGAGTAGGTCTGATGAGGTCTTTACAACCTCCAGACATTCTTTGGATTATGTAACTTCATTGTTAACACTAGCAAGCGGGTAGTCTTTCTGCCCCCTTCTGATGCCTATGTCAGAAGCTTTCTCTCTCTCCTTTATACTTTAATAAAACTTTATTTCACAAAAGCTCTGAGTGATCAAGCCTCGTCTCTGGCCCCAGATTGAATTCTTCTCCTCCAGGGGCCAAGAATCCTGGTGTCTTCGCATGATTCAACAACAACCTTTCATCTTGGGGGCTCATCTGGGATCCTTCAGGACAAGGTAAGGATGCTTGGAGCTTTAGTTCTTTGTTCTCTTAGCGAACACGTTTTCTGCTGTGCTTTACTAACTCTACGGTGTGCTTGTGTGAATGAATGGCATGCCCTGCATGAAGCAAGTAAGGAGCCCTGCTCTGCGGTTCCACGGTGATCTCATATGGCTTATGGCAGAAACCTGTCGGGGGGTTATACCGACCTGCCAATGCCAAGAGCCACCCAATGTCTCCTTCGGGAACAGACGAGAAATGGGCAAAGCGTGTGGACCGAACTCTCCTTTCTCGGTCAAACTTTTTGGTCTCTTTGACCATTTCATAACTCCTTGGGAATTAGAAGTACTAACCTAATCTATTGGATCATAGACTTTCAAGGGACTTGTGATCTATACTGTTATTGTATACTAAGGCTTAGTTCCCAGACTTGGATTGGTAGTCAAGAAAGCGCCTAAGAATCGGAAGTTCGGAAGCTAGATGGAGCTCTAGCTCCAAGAACATCTCTGAGGTTAAAAGTTACTCAGATAGGGACTGCAATGGGTTTTTTTTTCTTTGGTAACACCGGCTCCTAGTGGATCAAAGGAGACTGTTATACTGGTGTGGTGATGCTTGGGAAGAACATTTCAGTCTTATGTTCGTGTCGGTCTTATTGTGGTCAGGAAATACTCAGGGTCGTGCACAGGCACTCAGGTGACAAATGTTTTCCCCAGCGGTCTTAGCTTGGGAGGCATTCCGGAAGGTTACTCTGATTGCACCCCGGGTGGCTTCAGAGGCAAGCATGGTTAAAGGTGAAGAGCTGGACGTCAAGTAGGGATGCTATCAAGTCTACCCCTGGTACATCCCCACCCCATCTCGGTGGTAGAAGCGGGAGGGACGAGGACTGCACCTGGGTTGGTAAGGGACAGACTAAGTCCAACCAGGAAGGAAAAGCTTTTGGTGTAACGTCTGTCTACACCCCCATCTTGAGCAGGGAGGGATGCCTCCGGTAGAAAAATGGCGCTGGTCGCTTTTTTTCTCTCTTACAGATGGGAGCTAACAATTCCAGCCTCACTCCTTTGAACTGTATCCTGAAAAACTGGGATAGATTTGATCCCCAGGGCTTAAAGAAGACACACCTGGTCTTCCTATGTGATACTGCATGGCCACGGTATCCATTGGAGGATGGCAAACGGTGGCCAGTTGGAGGGTCTCTTAAGTATAATACTGTTCTACAATTAGACCGGTTCTGTAAGGAACAAGGGATATGTGTTGCCCTTTTTATCTCTGCGAAATATGCCTGACTTATGTCCTAAGGGTATAGATTTGGGCATGAAACCGTCAGCTCCCTCCTGTCCTCTTACTTTGCCCCTGTACCTGGAAATCCAAACTGAGATTCAAACTGCCCGCATGGAGGTCCAAACAACTCCTGTCTCAGTACGACCTAAGACTACTCTGGTTTCAGTAGAAACTCAGACCATCGAAGTAAGAGATGAGATGGAGGACAGGAGACAAAGAGAAGAGAAAAAACAGGTTTCTCCAATCTATCCCTGGGATCATATGCACAGAGCAGCCAGAGAGACTGAGGAACAGCCACACAAGCTGTTGCCTCTTTATGAAACACCCACTGGGAGAAATAATCAGTCTGTGAGAGTTAATAAGCCTTTCTCTTATCAAGAAATACAAAGAATCAAGGAGGATCTTGGAGACTATTTAGAGGACCCAGAAAAATATATTAGAGCTTTTAAAGGTGTTACTCTGCTTTATGATCTCACTTGGAAGGATGTGATGTATATCTTGGGACAAACACTGACTCCCGAGTCAAAGATTCGAGTTTTGGGAAAAGCGGTTGTTTATGGAGATGAATGGCTTGGTAATGAATCAGTAGGGAAGAGGGAGAATGAGATGGCAGCCCTCCCCACTGGGAATCAGGCAGTCCCAACTATAGAACCAGACTGGGACTACAACACAGCTAAAGGAAGATGGGATCAGAGTCATTTTGTTAGATGTATTCTTGAAGGACTTAGGCAGGCACGTTCTAAGCCTTTAAACTATGGCAAATTGGCAGACATAGAACAGGAGGAGAAGGAAGCTCCTGGTAAATTCCTAGATAGACTGAGAGAAGCTCTTCGCAGATTCACTGAGATTGATCCCAAAAGTGAAGAGGGAAAAGTGATCTTAAAGGATAGATTTCTCACTCAGTTGGCTCCAGATATCCGCCGTAAGCTATTAAAACGGGTGTATGGACCATATCAGTCTTTAGATACTCTGTTACAACCGGCTCAGACAGTCTATTATGGTAGGGAATATGAGGAAAAGAAAGAGAGGGGAAAAAAAGAAAGGAAAAGGTGGAAGCCTTCGCCATGGCTATGAAAAACGTTCTTAAACAGCCTGAGAAAAATGCCCAGAGGGGCCCAGGTGAAAAGGGATGGGCTTGCTATTACTGTGGAAAGGAGGGGCATCTCAAGCGGGATTGCCCTCAGGCATCTAAGCCGCCCCTGGCTCCATGTCCGGTCTGCAAAGGACCACACTGGAAGAGAGACTGCCCCCAGAGGCGTAGGTCTCCAGGGTCGGACTCAAGACAATCAGGACTGAAGGTGCCCGGGGGTCCCCACACAAGCTCCTGTCCTAATTACACCTGAGGAACCCCGGGTATTAATAATTGTGTGTGTGAGTGTGTGGGGGCAATCTGTCGATTTCCTTTTAGATACTGGGGCAACTTATTCTGTGCTTACTGAAGCCCCTGGCCCACTTTCTTCCTGATCCGCTTCCTTATATAATGGGACTGTCTGGACGAGCCAAAAGGTATTATTTCAGTTATTCTTTATCTTGCAACTGGGATTCTGTGCTGTTTTCACACGAGTTTCTGATTGTGCCAGAATCTCCCTCACCCCTTTTGGGAAGGGATATACTGAGCAAGGTCCATGCCTCTGTTTTCATGAATATGGAGCCCTTCCTTTCTCTCCCTTTAGTTGAACAAAATGTAAATCCTAGAGTATGGGCTGATGGAAAATCTGTGGGTCGAGCACAAAATGCTATTCCTGTAGTTGTTAAGCTCAAAGACCCACACGTATTTCCACATAAAAAGCAGTATCCACTGAAACCTGGAGTTAAGGAAGGGTTAAAACCCATCATTGAAAATTTAAAGGAGCAGGGACTATTAATTCCCTGTAACAATCCTTGCAACACTCCTATTTGGGGTATAAAGAAATCGAATGGTAAATGGAGACTAGTTCAAGATTTACGAATAATAAATGAGGCTGTAGTTCCTTTACACCCTGTGGTGCCTAATCCTTATACTCTATTGTCTGAAATTCCTGAACAGGCCAAATATTTCTCAGTAATTGATTTAAAGGATGCCTTCTATTCAGTGCCTTTGGCGGAAGAAAGTCAATTTCTATTTGCCTTTGAAGACCCTATGCAGCCAGCTTCTCAGTTAACCTGGACAGTTTTGCCCCAGGGATTTCGTGACAGTCCTCACTTATTTGGACAAAGTTTGTCACGGGATCTGCAAAACTTTAATAGCTCTGAAGCGGTGGTGTTACAATATGTAGATGATATTTTGCTCTGTGCTGAGATAGAGGAAGCTTGTTCGTGAGCCTCAGAAGATTTCTTAAACTTTCTGGCAGGCTGTGGTTACAAGGCATCAAGAGAAAAGGCTCAGCTTTGTCAACAGTTGGTTAGATATCTGGGCCTAATCATATCAGAAGGGACTAGGGCCATAGGCCCTGAGAGGATTAAACCTATACTAAAGCATCCCCTACCTATGACTTTAAGACAATTGAGAGGATTTTGGGGAATCACAGGTTACTGTTGCATTTGGATTCTGGGTTACGGGGAACTTGCCTGGTCTTTATATAAACTTATAGCTGAAACTCAGCAGGCCCAAACCGACAAACTGGTTTGGTCTCCAGAAACTCAAAAGGCTTTTAAGATTCTTCAGACTGCTCTCCTGCAAGCTCCAGCTCTGAGCTTGCCCACAGGGTCAGAATTTAATTTGTTTGTCACTGAAAGAAAAGGTGTGGCATTGGGAGTTTTGACACAACCCCAAGGGCCTCACCAGCAACCTATTGCTTATCTAAGCAGAAAATTAGATGTAATTTCACGTGGGGGGCCCCATTACCTAAGAGTAATTGGGGCAGCGGCTTTATTAGCACCTGAAGCTTTAAAAATAATTAATGGACGAAATCTTACTGTACTGACTTCTCATGATGTAAGTGGAATATTAAATTCTAAGGTTAATATTTGGATGACAGGCAGTAGGCTTCTTAAGTATCAGTCATTGTTGTTAGAAGGACCAGTAACTAAGCTTAAAGTTTGTGGAAATTTAAATCCTGCCACTTTCCTTCCTGAGAAGGAAAACGAAACACCTGATCACGATTGTTCTCAATTCCTAACTTTAAACTATGCAGCTCGGGAGGATCTAAAGGATACCCCATTAGACAATCCTGACATGGAAATATTTACAGATGGCAGTTCTTTTGTTCGGGATGGAAAGCGTAAAGCAGGTTACGCCATGGTGACTGCTGAACAGGTTTTGGAAGCAAAATCTCTCCCCCAGGGAACCAGTACTCACTTAGTGGAGCTTGTGGCCCTGACCCGAGCTCTAGAGTTAAGCAAAGGGCAGTGGGTAAATATCTACACAGATTCTAAGTATGCTTATTTGACTTTACATGCTCATGCTGCAATATGGAAAGAGAGACAGTTTAAAACAGCAACAGGAGAACCTATTAAGCATTTCAGAGAGATCGAGAGTCTTTTAACTGCTATATATTGTCCTAAAGAAGTAGCTGTTATGCACTGCAAAGGGCACAGCAGGGATGGGAGTAAAATAGCCGACAAATGATTGCTCAAACTCCTGCTACTATTGCAGCTTCCTCCAGCTACTATTTGGGGCCCCTGGATCAGATATCCTCAATATGAGGATTAGGAGAATATGTTGCCTCACCAATTTAGGGACAAAGCCCCTCGTCAGCTCGGAAGCAGTTATGGAATGAAAACGAAGCCCCTTTTCCCTAGGCAATATAATTCTCCTAAAAGAAAAGGGGGGAATGAGAGAGTCAGTTCCTAGGCAGGTTGATAAGGAGTCTAGGGGTTCCCAAGGAGAGAGGGGTCTGGAATTCTCAAGGAGGAAGAAAGGACAAACTTTTTTTTCTTTCTCCACATTCCTTAGGGTTATATAACAATAATGTATCCTGCCTAAGGACAATCTCTGGATTAAACCTTCTGTTATCTTAAAATGTAAATTATGGGAGTAGACCTGGTCTTTACAAGGATGTATCCTGCCTGAAGACAGTGTTATCTTAAAATGTACATTATGGGAGTAGGTCTGATGAGGCCTTTACAACCTCCAGACATTCTTTGGATTATATAACTTCATTGTTAACACTAGCAAGCGGGTAGTCTTTCTGCCCCCTTCTGATGCCTATGTCAGAAGCTTTCTCTCTCTCCTTTATACTTTTATAAAACTTTATTACACAAAAGCTCTGAGCAATTAAGCCTCGTCTCTGGCCCCGGATTGAATTCTTCTCCTCCGGGGGCCAAGAATCCCGGTGTCTTCGTGTGATTCAACAACAACCTTTCACCCTTCCCTACTGATGCTTGCTCCATTAGATATTCCTCTTCTTCTGAAAAATGAGAAATTGAGATTATCTGCAGACCTGTTGGACCTACAATTGTTTCTCTTCTTACACTCTTCTCCTTTCAGAAAGGCAGACTCCTGAGGGTCCTGAGGTCATGTTCATTGCAGGGCCAAATACTCAGTGGACTGGAGGAAACCAGGAGAAAAAGGGCTTTCCAAGTGTCAGAGCCAAAGAAAGCTGGAACCAGCTATAGGGTGACATTACACCCTGAGTAACCAGACCATGCCACCAATTCAGCCAAAAAGTGATGATGACAAGGCAGTGTCAGAAAGTAATTGACATGGAGATTCTTGCCATGGAACCTCTGTCTCAGGGAAGGCATTCCCCACAAAGTCAATCTGCAAGGAACAATTGATAGAAAAGGAAATGGCAATCCATTTCAGTATCCTTGCCTGGAAAATCCCATGGACAGAGGGAGTCTGGTGGGCTACATTCCATGGGGTCACCAAAGAGTCAGACATGAGTTAGCAACTAAACAACAAAACAGTAAAGGGTCAGTGGTGCTTTTCATGTAGGAAACATACAAAGTGTTGACATCCATAGACCACCAGTTAATGCCCATCTTCAAGGCAGAATTTTCTGTCTGCTGTGTCTTAACAAAGCCATCTTCACTAGGCCCAAATCAATCCTGCTGTTCCTGGAGCTCTTGGCATCTCCCCTTTCCAACCGTAGGGTCAGAGGTACTAATTATCTCCTCCTGTGATGACTGATTGT
Organism: Bubalus kerabau; assembly: GCF_029407905.1. Lineage (NCBI taxonomy): Eukaryota > Metazoa > Chordata > Mammalia > Artiodactyla > Bovidae > Bubalus > Bubalus kerabau. The sequence goes on along the minus strand of NC_073624.1, from coordinate 124,815,141 downwards.
TTGTGTGTATGTATACATATATGAGTGAGACCGCATGTGTGTGTGTCTGTGTGTGAAAGTCAGCATGTGTGCTTGTGTGTGTGAGAGAGAGAATGTGTTTGTGTGTGAGTGTATAAGAAAGAGAGTTTGTGTGTTTGTGAGTGTGCTTGTGTGTGTGAGATTAGAAAGAGTGTGTCTTTGTGTATGTATGTGTGAGAGAGAGAGAGTGCCCATGTGTGTCTGAGTCATGGACAAACATCCACCTAATCTCTCAACTGACCCTGAAACATTATATGACTCCGAATCTTCAAGGAACTGTCTCATTGCATTCTGGATCCCACTACTGAGTGCAGTGCAAAGTACCATGTTATTACCCAGTCAACGCTGAGCCTCAGGGTGGCTCTCCATCAGATTTACCTACTCTTCCTTCCCTGAAGATGGGTGAGCACAGCAGAGTCCTAGCAGCTGGCATGGCCTGCCGCACCTTGTAGGAGAGCTCAGCTGTGAAGAGCAAAGGTCTGAGGACCCTTCTTCCCACCTCTCCCTGCCAGCTGTTATGGTCATGGCTCTTGGCAGCAGCAGCCAGGCAGTCCCACCAGGTGGGCTCCCAGCCTCTGAAAAATTGCAGTGCTGTAAAGGAATCATATGTTTTGTAATTCACATGTCATAGTTGTGTCTACATTTAAATTACTGTGTTGTAACAAACTTACATCATCTTGTTATGATTTACAACCTACAAACTGCAACTAATTAAAAAGATACTCTGGTGAACTGAAGAAAGCCTTGTCACATGGTCCACATGTACATGGCAGGATTAAATTTATGCTTTCTCAGCAATGTGCATGGACACCCCAAGATGTGCTGTCCCAGAGTCCAGAGGGGTAGTTACCAGACATTTCAGGTCACTACTGGGCAGTTACACATGAAAAAAAGTGAAGGTCTTTTCCTTACTCAACAAGCATTTCCTTACCTATTCTGTATGTTCCCGAAACAGGCACACTCAGCATCATGCAGAATTGGGTGTCCTGAGAAGGTAGGAGATAGGAGGGCCCCAGGCTAAGCAGCTACAACCAGTCTCCTGTTGAAACTTCAAGGTAAGATACTAGCAGAAGCATCAGGTCCTGATTGGGTGGAGGACAAACCAAAAACAGCTTCCTAATTTTTGTAGTCAAAGGGATTTCCCAGCCCACACATGCAGAGAAGGTCTTCAGTCTGGGAAGGGACAAAGGAGAGAAGGGGGCACCAACCCATAATATGTCCTGCCAGCCCCGTAGAAACCTTTATGCTGAAATCGACTTTGGTTTAGATGGGCACACCCTCTAGGAAGAACCCAGAGTCAGACAAGATACAGGCACAAGCAAGATGACTGGCCAGAGACAACCCAGAAGACTGCCCCTGTATAAGCAAGCTAAGCACTCCTATTGGACACAACTCACTCCAAGTTCACCTGTCTGCTCTTCCACATAATAAGCACGTTATCTGCTTCGCAATCTGGGTCTCTTTGCTGAATTCTTTCTTTAAAGAAGACAAGACTGAGGTCCTACTTCCAGCTGTCTTGCAGCTAAAATCACTAAAACATGGACATTTGTCTCAAGGGCCTCCTAGACTAGCTCAAGAGACAAAACAAATACAGATACGATGATGTAAGTACAGAATTGCATGGAAATGACAGTAAATATAGTAAAAACTGAAAGCAGATTTTATTTTTAAAAAATGCTTCATGAAAAGATGTGAAGGAAGCTGTTTGCCCATATCACACCATGTGTGTGTGTGTGTGTGTGTGTGTGTGTGTGGCAGAGATACCAATCCAAATCACAGCTCTTTGCAAATGGGAAATTGCAGTTAATATCAGATGAGGAAGATCTCACAGCCTAGATTCAGAGGTAGGTCTTCCAGGTCTAAGATCTCTGTCCTTTACAGTGTACTAATTGTGTGTGTGTGTGTGTGTGTGTGTGTTATTAACTCAGCCATGTCTGACTCTTTGTGACCCCGTGGACTGTAGCCCACCAAACTCCTCTGTCCATGGGATTCTTCAGGCAAGAATACAGGAGTGTGTTGCCATTCCCTTCTCCAGGGGATCTTTTGTACCCAGGGATCGAATTTGGGTCTCCTATATTGTAGGCAGATTCTTTACCGACTGAGCCACCAGGGAAGCCCACCAATTTTATAGCTGTTAGAAATTTAGGTACTTGCTCTTCATTCTGTTTGTGAGGGGACAGTTTCAGCCTTCTTTGGCAGGATAGTTAGATTTATGGAATCCACATTTATTGGTCAAAGAGTGGGCAAAGCTGCACTTGTCAACTTGTGTGAACCAGTGTCTTTGTCCACTGGGCACACTGCAGCCCCGCTGCTTCATCTTCCACCTTCACCCTCTGGGGATGTCCTGGGAGAACAGCCATTTTGCCACTTTAGGCCATCTCCACAGTTTTCTTCTGCTCAAAGGAAACTCCCTCAGCTGGGTTTCATCATGTGTGTTCTACTTAGCCAACCACTGTCCTCCTATTTGCTCCCAGTCCTGACTGCTGCTCTGTCCCCTGGTCTACCCAGGGACATTTAGATGAACAAGGGCAGGGGCCATGCACTCAGCAGTGGATAGGAACATATGGGGAAGTTGGCTTATCCATCTGGATCTTGCTGGAAATTCTGTGACTCTTTCAGAATTTATGGTTGCAGGTGCCCTGTTTTTCCCTAATATTTTTCACCTTGAGATAGTTAAAACCTTTTTTTGCATCCAGGGGTTAAATAGAGGCTCCAATCAAAACTGTTCTTGCTGTGCAGACTTTCAACTGATTAGCTTTTACAGAAGCTTATATCCAAGGGGCAATTCAAGATGTCATGTTGGCATCAGGTCTGTGCTGGAAGCTGTCTCCTTTTCCCTTATGTGTGCAATAAAAACTTTTATACTAAGCATTCAGAAGCAGAAAAAATCAACTACCCATAATAGGAAATTAAGAGGAATTGCCATGGAATTGCCATCATAAATTAGATAGGCTGTCAGGAAAATATGACAGAATTGGCTGCTATAGAAAGGCTTATTTCTCTAAGCACATTTATTTTTCATGAGTTTTTATTATTCAATAGCTTTAGATTTAATCAACGTGCTTCCATCTGTCATATGTGGCCAAGGTCTTTTCCAGAGAAGAAGAGGGGGAGGCTCCCCCTCATGTTCTGCCTAAAATCATGAAGGAATTTGTAGAAGAATGTTTCAAGAAACCAAGAAAGCATTTGCCTCCAAGGAGCTGGTGCATAGGCAGTTGAATGAACTTCTCAATGAGCACAGATGAAATCTGAAAACTTACAGAAACTTGTAAGCTTGTCAGTACAAACACTTCTGTCAGACCTCTTCACCACGAGGTCTTAAAGTATACTTCGAGATACTTTAGACTTCTAGATTATTCCAGATACTTTAGATTTTAAAACATCACCAACAAAGTGTTAAACAAGGATCTAAAAAATCCTGCCAAGCCAAATAGTTTTCCCTGAGTGCATCAGGCTCCCCTCAACAAGGGCAAACTTGTGCCTAGAAGCCTGGAGAAGGAGGCAGTGGGAGGCAGAGGGAGGTCTTCTCTTGCCAGCCTTGACTGGACTCCTCCTGTTTTCCTGTCCTGCTTGGGAGACATGACTACAGGGACTGGGTATGCTATACTCAAGAAGGTTTTTCACCCCATCTTAAAGAAGATCTATCATTTCCGGGTCAGAAAAACGCTAAAGATGGGGAAATGGGTTATCAGAGCATAACTCTTCCTTTTTTGATGGAAGTTGTCTGAATTACTGAACTCATGGGAAGTGTTGTTCTCAAGTAATCTAACACCCTGACTTTCAAAGATCTGGAACATTTT